>NC_056522.1:102078392-102142565 GCF_019175285.1 Sceloporus undulatus | reverse complement strand
CCATTGTTAGTCCCAACTAAAACAAAGTCATTGAATCAAAAGGGCTTACTGTACATAAAAACCAGTTTACCAAGTTCCCAATGATTCAATGAACTATTCTGGTTAGGTGTAGCAATTAAATTTAGTTGAATATATGGTACAATATTAAATAAGTAAATTAATAAGCATAAATATACAATGTGTATATTTGTTAAGGCATGGAACATGTTTTTCTAATACAGCCATACCATGATAATTTTATATCTGTTTTTACACTGTAGTCTTCAAGCTTAAACAGGCAGCACATTCACTACTATTTAAAAAAATGTACAGTTAAGTTTTCAAAGGAAAAGGACAGTGCTGCTTATCTCTCTATTTTTGTCTCTGGACCCTTCCATTATGATCAAATGCTTTGTGTGCAGCCAAAGCTATTTTGGTTTTGCTGTACATCAGAAAATAACACAGATCTCCTCAAGGGTCTTTGATTCTGCTAACATTATTCTGATGACCTTCAGTCAAAAAAAAAAAAATTCTCCCTCATATTCAAGGGCAGAAAGCAAAGGCTGGAATGTTAACACCAGCATCTAAGATGCATGTGTTGTAGTTAATGTAATGCACATTATCACATTAATATGATACACATAGCAATTAAATACTTCCAAGAATATTAATTTTAGCTGGAGGGCATGAATTTTACAAGATAGCTTGCAAAACAAGGAGGTGGAGCAGGGCAAGGAAAACAGAACCTAGGAAGAGAAGGCTCCAGAGACAGATGCAAAAAAGGGTAGAGATGAAATCCTAATAGTGTGGCAGTGGGGGGTGGGGGGACCCTATAGAGGTAACACATTTCAAATTAAAATTCTTCTTTGTAGAATTTCCCCCCACTTTTTTAAGGAAAAAAATACACCACTGTGTACTCTGCAAACAAATGGGGCTGGTGTGTGGCAGGGAAGAGAAAGAAGGCATTTTTACCTGCCTGAATGGACAGTGATCCCTTGGTATCTGCTGGGATTTGATTCCAGGACCCTGCGTGGACACCAGAATTCATGGATGCTTAAGTCCCATTATAAACAGTGGAATAGTAAATTTTAGTAAACAGGCATCTTTTGGTGCCTGTTTATCAAACCATTTCCTGTATTGCTATGTACTGTATATGCATTATCCTACTTGAGAGTATTTATTTTCCCTGGAAAATGATTAACCATCCATTATGAAGCCAAGCCCTCCCTCCAGTCCATCTGCCTTGGTCCAGGCCTTGGAGGTAGAGAGTAACTGCTGGACCTCTTACCCTCTCCCTCCACCACTCCCTTCTCCTTCTGTGTCATGTCTTTTTAGATTGTAAGCCTGAGGGCAGGGAACCGTCTAACTAAAAAGATAGTATGTACAGTGCTGTGTAAATTTACAGCGCTTCATAAATAAAGGTTAATAATAATAATAATAATAATAATAATAATAATAATAATAATAATATGTTAAGGAAAATGCAACATGGGACATACAGTAGTAGAAATAAAACATGTATGTGAAAGTCACAATGACTAAGCAAGAGCAATTAAGAAGCCACACAAGTGAAAAAGCTAATGTAATTTAGAAGTCTTGAATGTCAAGGACAGAATTATAGAATGTACAATTGGAAACACCTGAGATTCATTAAGTGTACAAGGTGAAATGATGAAATTCTTAAGTATGGGTTGAACTATGTGAACCAATCAAAATGAATGTACACGCCCACTGGGTGGAAACTGACTAAGTGGGTGGTGATTAACAATGGCTATAATAATTGCTATGTTTGCCAATGTATTTTGTGGGTAGTTGTGGATAGTTGGAGTGTTTTGGAGATTGTAAGGGCATAGGGTATTTGTATATAGTAGAATAAAGTAGATCTTGTATATAAGACTACTGAGTTGTCTGGTGTCTTGAGTGAAGATACAAGAGCCAGCAGGATCCTGGAGAAGTTTGGAGACTTCTGAGGAAGAAGAGTGAGAAGGCTTGGAGAGTTTGTCAGGGTCTTCAGCCTATTCTCTGAAACTCTGCTGCTTTGGAGAAAAGCATTAACCACTGATCAAAGCTGATCAGCTCCGCTGCATAACAAGGTGGTGAGTTAGAGCCAGAGGTGAAGAGCTACTACAACTCCCATCATCCCTGACATAATAATAATAATAATAATAATAATAATAATAATAATAATAGTAAAACAGTGTCTCTTATATAAAGTGGCAAAATCAAATTTTGCTTTTTGGAATGCATATATTTTAAAAATATTTTCAAGCCATTGATGCTTGAATCCATTTGGGGGGGGGGAATCCATGGATATGGAGGTCTGACTGTAACACAAAATGTCTTTGAGCAGAACTGTATGTTCTAAAGTAAAAAGAACCTGACCCAAAGTAAGCAGCTATTAAGCAAAGCACAGAAATCAATCAGTTTAAGAGAGGGAACCTTGTAGATTTATTTCATGGTGGAACAACGGTTACATCAAAAGCCCTGCCAGATTACTCTGAGTGAGACACACCCTTCCCATTCCATTGGCACCAATGGAAAAGAATTAGGTGCAGGTTATTTATACTGGCATCATAAATTTTGAGTGCAGGTTGGAGAAATAAGACCACTGCAGGTGGACTGATTCAATCAAGGAAGCCATGGCCTGAGACTGTAAGACTTGAGCCAGGCAGTTGATGACTGAGTTTCTTGGAGGGTTCTCATTTATAGGATTGCCATAAATCAAAGTTAGAATAACAACATAAACTACAATGGGTTTGGATTTGCAGAAAGCCATCCAGATCTTTCCTAATACACCCTCACATATCAAACTTTGGTTCCTAGGATTGGCAAAGAATGCTACCAAATAGGGTTGCCGTATTCTACTTAAAATCTGGACAGCTAACTTGCACATTATGAAAAATATTCTAATTATGTGGAGAGGGGAAAACTGAACCTTCCTGAGGAAGGATGTTCCATAGGCTAGGAGCAGCCACCAAGAAGGCTGTCTCTCATGTTCTCACCAAATGATCCTGGTAAGATGGTGGGGTATGGAGAAAACATAGCTTTCCTTCCTCCTTCCAACCCTGGCAGACCATCCACGGAAAGCCTTTCTTGTTCCATGGAAAGGCTTTTCACATCAATTGTCTGGATAAGCCTGTAATTATCACCCAGAAGAGACAGAAGACAAAAGCGTCACAGCAGTATTACTGAAGAACTCACACATGAAATTAGTGTAGCTATGAGATATGTCTGCAGTGTGCCCAAGGTAAACAGCTAAGAACCCAAGTGAAAAATAAGAGTGTTACAGTAGCCTGTGGGAAAGCAATAGAGAGAGCACAAAACATTTCTATATTTTATGCGGAAATTAATAGAACATAATTGGTCTTTTGTGTAATGGAACCGTTGAATCAGAAAATATTAGTTTACATATCAGGTAAATGAAGCGGGTTTTGCAACCTGCATAAATATTAACAGCCTTAGCAATCCCATTCTGTTGTTTCCTCTCCACAGCATGTTGTTCCTTCCCTAAGGTATGCTGCAGTAGGAAAGGAGGTATTGGGCTTTCATTACAGACAGCTGCACTGTAATGTGCAGTTTGACCTGGATAATCCAAACTCAAACATATTTACTCAATGGAACTTACTTCAGAATAAATAGCACAACAGCCTAAGGAGCAATTATACCAAAGGGTATCTTAAGAGAAAATGTAGGGTAAAAATCTACCAAGAAATAGTTTCTTGAAGTCATACTGAAGAATAAGAAACTTTTCTGGGATTATTATTTTAATAATAATAATAATAATAATAATAATAATAATAATAATAATAATAAATTGAGTCCACCCTCCATATTTGTAACTTTGACTTTTGCAGATTTGATTATTCATGGTTTTGATTAATATGCTTTCTCTACGAATCTCTACATCCTCCAGCACACCTCTATGTCCAACTTTCATCAGAGGTTTTACTGGAGGACATATAGGCGGGTTACAGACTGCCGAAAAGCAGCGGCCTGCACCCACCCCTTTCCCAGCCGAATCGGGGTCTCAGTGGCCAGAGCGGCAGCCGCTGAGGCCCCGATCCACCACTTTCCAGGCTGCAGGGAAGCGGCCAAAGGCCCCTTCCTCGCAGCCTGGAAAGGGGTGTCCTTGGGGCTTCAAGCCCCAAGGACACCCCGCGGCGGCGGGGAGGAGGAGAAAGGGGCCACTTGGCCCCTTTCTCCTCTGCGTCGCTGGGTGCAGCTGTCTGAAGGCTGCGCCCAGCGATGCAAACGGAAAAGGAGCTCCATTTCAGAGCTCCTTTTGCGGCCGGGGAAGGGACACACTATTTGCCCTAAATAATGGATTTATGATCTCAGCACTGAAATAATGTGAAAACATGTATAATTTCATCTATGGCATATTACAACTGGCATTAGCACTGTTACTGTCCCAGTAAACTTCATGTACCTAATCTTCAATACAGGACTGACTGTCATAGGGTATGTACACCTCTGCCCTCCCACATTTTGCTGCTTCTCACCCCATCATCTACTATCTGAGGTAGCCACCTTCCTCTCCCTACTGACAGAGTCAGGCATGTGGATATATTTATCTTGATCATTCTTACCCAAGTCTGAGTGCTGAATCCCTTTGGGATGTTACATTTGCATAACCATTCACTTATGGAAGTAGTTAGACTTTTTATTGATTTATGTAAGAAGGTCTTCAAGACCTCCTTGTGCAGATGTTCCCCATAAGTTGTACAACAGTGGTGTTTTCACAAAGACTCACAGGCACAACTGTGTCACCACAATGCAAGAAGAATGTTGACAAACTGGAGTATGTCCAGAGGAGGGTGACCAAAAGGGTAAAAGGTCTGGAAACTATAACCTATGAAGAGCGGGTTTGGGATCAGGGTATATGTAGCCTGGGGAAGAGAAAGTTAAGAGAATGTCATGCATCCTACAATGGAAGTGTGTGTCCCCAAATCCTAGACAACCATTGTTTGGGATGAAAGGTGGGGAAGCAGACAAATTACCAGTGGCGGGTTACAGACCGCCCGTTTGGGGCGGTCTGCACCCGCCTCTTTCCCTGGTGTATCGGGGCCTTAGTGGCTAGACCGGCAGCCGCTGAGGCCCCAATCCGCTGCTTTCCGGGCTGCAGGGAAGTGGCAAAAGGCCGCTTCCCTGCAGCCTGGAAAGGGGTGTCCTTGGGGCTTCAAGCCCCAAGGACACCCCGTGGCGGTGGGGAGGAGGAGAAAGGGGCTGCTTGGCCCCTTTCTCCTTTGCGCCACTGGGCACAGCTGTGTGAAGGCTGCACCCAGCGGTGCAAACCAGGAAGGAGCTCTGAAACAGAGCTCCTTCCTGCTCCGCGCTAAGGGCGCACTAAGCGCCCTGGCGTGGAGTGACGTCATGTCCACGCCGCCCCGTATAGAGGTGGCGTGTTCGTGATGTTGTCATGGCGGTGGCCGTGTAGAACAGCCACCGCCATTTTGTGCGCACAGAGCGTGCACTAGGGTTAGGAGGGTGCAGAAGCACCCTAGTATGCGCTCTGCGTGTACTATATGGCCCGTCTGTAACGGGCCCGAGTTCAGTATTGATGCTTTCTCTAAGGCTTTGAAACTCTCTGCCTAGAGAGGCTAGGAATAGCTTTCTCCTGGCTTTCTTTCTGCTGACAAATAAAAACTTTCTTATTCTTTCACGCTTTCAGTAATTGATTGTGATGGACTTTTAATGACATACTGTGCTATTTTGTTTATTTTTTACATTGTCATTTAATGAATTTTGAATTATTTTAACTCCATAGATATTTCAATGTTTTTTTAAAAATAACACAAAGATATGTGAGTATACACACATGCATGCATTTTAATGATGTTTTTGGCCTGGAGAACCAGGAAGTTCACCCCAAAACATTCACCTGGCAACCCCTTTTTAATAGCAAATGCAGTAGCCCCTTCCCATCTATTGGGGTTTGGTTCCACCCCTCCACCCACCATGGACAAAAAAAAATATGGAAGCTCAAGTCCCATATTATCCAGTTGATGGCAATGTGTGTGCACCTACATGCACGTGCTACCATTGCATGATATGGGATATGGCAATCTGTGGAGGCTCAGATCTAAGGATGGCAAACCCACCAATACCAAGGGTCCACTGAAATGCATTATTTTTTCTTCTGTCTGTCTGTCTGTCTGTCTGTCTGATAATGTTTTTAGCTGTCTTGTGTTAATGTAGGGTGTGAGGTGCTATGGGTCCCTTATGCAAGAAAAACAGGATATAGATCAAATTAAACAAAAAAGCAAACAACAAATAAAATTGTGTGGACACTGCTGTTCAGCTAAAACCATGTTGCTGTTATCTCTGATGTGATTCAAGTATTGTTTTGGAATAACAGAAAGGTTCTTCTTCATGACCTAAGGGGATGGTGTTGCTGTGAAAAGTTCTTCCAGCTGGAGATACTGAAACAGTTGAAACAAATACAGCCCTGTATGTATGCTGAGATTTTTATTCTGAGTGTGGGTTCATAACTGGAGTTATCTTGCCCTGCCTTGCAACAACAGGCCATATATTATCACCCCCCCCCTTTATGAAGTTTTTTTAGTCTGGGTACCTTTCTTCAACACAAAGATGCAAACTTCAGTTTCCCTTACAGCTGCAGAGAAGCCCTGAATATTGTGTACAAACCTGGAAGAAAACAAACAGCAAACTATCAAACAAAATTGCAGTCAGTTGAAAAGGCTGAATAGAGGTTAATTCAATTATTTAATGGATGTCTACTTCTGCTCTTTCCTCCAGGCAGCTGTGCTTTTTGCATGCAATGCTTTCCACTCCAGACATATTTCTTCAGAGTTCTGTCCCCTAAAAGCAAAAATATTTAAGCTTACTTTTTTCTATACCTTACTCTTTAACATTATGACTATCTGCTCATAAAGTTAGAGGGCTCTGTTTTGTTGGGCTTGTTGTAATGTAAATGACACATTGCATTTCTCTCTCTCTCTCTCTCTCCCTCCCTCTCTCTCTTACACACACACACACACACACTTGAATATTTGATCTGTGACCCTTGTTTCTCCCCCCAGCATTTTATGACTTTACAACCACAATGGATAAACCACAATGGATAAACATGTTTGGTCTATGTGACCTGTATTAGGAAAATTCTACAGGGTTGCAACTCCCCCTATTTCTATTTAATTCCTCCACACTGTTCTTTCCTTTCAGTTGTAGAAAAGATGCATGCAATCTAGGATCCTGTCTTCACTTGCCAAAATACTCTAGGGTGCCTCCAGAGTATTCTGTCCCCCAATTCCCCCTGAATTCCCTCCATCTTTTGCTTTGAGTTTTCAGCTCTCACAGTGAACAACGGGTGGCTGCCTTCCCACACAGGACCTGTTTATCACCTGGCATTTCTGCTGAGGTTAGAACAAGGTGCGTAGCCATGTTGTTAATGCTGGGTACCTCATCTTGCCCTCAGAGAAGCTTGTACCCACAGCAGTGGTGCCATGTGGCTCACAGAGAGCCAAAAGGCATTGTCACTGTAAAAGAGAGACAAAACCCCAGAACAAAAGGTGACCTATTTAAACCAGGTGTGGATGTTGTGAAGACAGTCTGGATGCAATTCTGGGTTTTGGGCCTGCATCATGTAAACATGATGTAGCAAGCCTGGGGTTTATTCTAGATAAATTGCCACGTAGACAAGCCCTGGATCACTCTCCTTGGGCAACATATATATCTTGTGTATCCTTCCACCCTGAGGCCCTGCCATCAACAACAGAACAATACACAGATTAACATGGAAATCACTCCTCCTTAGCAAGGGTCACACAGTCTCTCTTCCAGGACAGCATTCTCTGAAGATGCCAGCCACAGATGCTGGCAAAACGTCAGGAATAAACTCTTCTAGAACATGGCCACATAGCCTGAAAAACCCACAAAAAACTATGGATGCCAGCCATGAAAGCTTCAACTTCACGTAGTTCATATATAGTTTTTCTTTATAATAATTTTAAATTAAAAAAAAAACATTTTTGGTTTAACAGGTTGTGCTAAGGACTTCTCATGTTCACTGAAACTACTGGGATGGATGAGAACTTTGCCTTGTCCTCTCCCCCTAGGAATTCTCTGTACCCAATGAAATTTTCCTTCAGTTCCCAAATTTCTAGCATTGCAGAGAATGAGGCGATTAAAATCAGTCCCAGATAGAACTTATCTATTTTCCTGTTCTTGTTCCCTTTGTATTTTTGCCTGTCCCTTTTCTTTGGATGTATTTCTAAATGCCCAAATGACATTTTAGTTTACTGAAATGCCAGAAATAGGGAAATGTAGGAGGTACGATTCTTATTTGTGGGAGAAATGTCCTCATTTTGCCTCCCCGTAGCTACATTCCTGCCTAAGCTCTGAAGTGGTGGGAAATTGTAGATGTTAAGGGACATGCAATTAGCAAATGGATTATTGTAGAGATGGTATGTTTATGGCATGGTAACCTGTGCTGTGTTGATTTCCAATATTAGTGCTCCCTTGAAACTGGATGACACTCAGTGGCACAATGATGGATTTCAGTCCAGGATTTCTGTTGACTAGAATAGACACAGAAAGTCTGTGCATGAAAGCTACCATTCCAACCTGCAAGCACCTGGCTGACATCTAATACATCCACATGGAATCAGAGAGTTTGAAGGAACCTTGAAGGTCAACATATGGATGGGTGTGTGTGTGTGTGTGTGTGTGTGTGTGTGTGTGTAGGGAGGAGAGCTCTCTCTTTCTTGTGTTCACTCTGTTTCTGCAGAGAATATAGGAAATGGTCTTATAGCCTAGTCTGACCATGAGTCTATCTAGCCCAATATTGTCTACACTGATTATCAGATGCTCTCTAGAGTTTCAGACAGGGATCTTAATTGGCTGTACCTGGAGTTTCCAGAGAGAAAATTTGGGACCTTCTGCACAGGGAACATATGCTATAGCCCTTCCCCATTATTTGATATTTTACAGATAAACGACTGTATAGTGAACTGTATCTTGTTTAAGTCTATAGGGGCAACAGCAGCTGGTGCAGTTAAAGCAGAAACAGCCCCCTCCACTTCTTTTATAGGCCTCAGCCTAAGATATTTTGGGCATTAAGGCTTAAATCCAAAGAGTATATTTAAGGGGAGAGGCATATTAAAAATGGGAAAACCAATCAATTGCTGACCTTTAAAACTAGGCTTAGGAAGTGCTTTCTTTTTACCCAGTGGTAGAGCCAGCATTTCTTTCTCCTATCCAAATGTTTTAGACTGCTGTTCAAGAGGAAAATGATCTAGCAGATGTCTTTTGATTCAAAGATTGCTTTTTCTCAGCTCAGGACGGCAGCTGTAACAGTAAGGCTAATAGCTGGTTGACACTATACATTGCCTGTTTGCCATGCAGTTTACACAGCAGTTGAATAAGATGCTGCAAGGAGAAGGGAGTGTTTTTTTTAAAAAAATAATTCAACTGTCAAGACATTGCCTCCAGAAAATATACAGGTTTCACTATGTGAAAAACCATTCAGCTATCACTTTTCTCTCAGATTCATGTTATCTAGTGAAATGTGAACAAATAGTCATTTGAAAACAAGGGAATAGAGTCAAAGGTATGTCATGGCTCATGTTTGATTATTCCAAAAGCAGTTCCCATGTATTTAGTGGATCCTACTCCTAACTAAGAGTCCATAGGATATTTGCATACATGCATGGTCATTCCCAGGATTCCCAGCCATCATGGCCACTGGATGGGGTAGATGGGAACATCACACACCACCACTGGCTAATATGTGATACTGAATATAGAACGTAGAATACATAGAAACACAGAGGAAAAGCTAAAAATTTTGCATCTTTAGAATAATTCTAACTGGCAACTATGACCTCAAAATGCTTTGCTTTTTGCCATAGATTTTATTTGTGCAAAGTATGATTTTTCTGTTTCAAACACTGGCCTAAATCCAATTGCAAATCCCAACTAGAGGAGACTCATGGGATTTTGGGAGGAGGGAATTTTCACATGTATTGTTCCCCATCCTGGAATTTGTTCAATGATTTGGGACTAGTAATTGAATTTAGGCCAGTTTGCATGGAATATTAAATCTACATAGGGTGCCCCCCTAGCCATAAAGAGGGCCTGAAATGAGAAGAGGGAGGGGAACATCCATTTCTACCTCTTTCATCAATCATACTGTTCATGGTATGATCACCTGTACAATCCATTGCAGAAAAAGAAGATGATCATAATCTGACTGAAGAATGTTGCAAAGGAATATGCTACTTTTGAGGGATAAACAGACTGAAAGTAATTCTAATAGATAACTTTGCCTGTCTCATCTAAGTAATAATGCTTTCTCATTAGCACTGATGCCATTATCTATCTATGATGCCAATATTACAGTTCAGGGAAGGAATGTGCTTTTGTTTATATTATCATCAAATGTTTGTCATTGGCTGCATCTGCACTGCAGAAGTCGTCCAGTCTGACACCCTTCAAATGCCATGGCTCAGTACTATGGAATTCTGGGAACTGCAGTTTTGTGAGACATTTTAGTTTTCTCTGTCCGAGAGTTCTGGAGCCACAACAAGCTACAGTTCCCAGAATTCCATAGCATTCAGCCATGGCCATTAAAGTGGTGTCAAACTGTATTATTTCTGCAGTGCAGATCCAGCCATTAACAATAATTACAGATAAGAAAGACCCATTGTTTAAATATAGGCGGAAAAGTAGCAGTTTTATTACACATGTGTTGCATTGTCTTGAATTCTCTTGTGACCCAAATAAAAATCCCTCGGTTGTTGGAAAAGCTTCTTAACCAGACGTTTAACCATTTGGATAGTAATTTTCTGTAGGGGAATATAATAGCTTTGCATCTTTCATGCCTTCCATAATTTGGTTTTCTGTTGATACCCTTCCCCATGCTTTGCTCTTTATCCTTCACCAGTGATGCATGAATTTCTATTCTGAGCCATTTGAAATAAACCATGCACCATGTGGGGGTGAGGACATAGCCTTTGGGAGCCAAGAACTAGTAGAGTTATAGCAAATGCAAGGCATAATATGATTGTCTTGTCTATGATTAGCTTTGGGTCTCTTTTGATTGATGTGTGCTTCTTCACAATTACAGAGAAATATCTTTTTACAAAGTGCCTTGTTATTTGTCTGTTATAAAGAATGTAAAGACCTCTTTCTCAAAGTCAATTAAAAACAGGAACATTACAGTGGAAAAGAATCTGCAGTTCTCCCTAATTCTCATATTGCACATATTGTCTGGAATTCACTCAGGGACATATGCACATATAAGTCATATTACACATCTGGGACACAATTTCACAATAAATATATTCTGCTGACAGAAGCAGAAGCAGAATTACACAGACATGTTCATCTGTGCCTTGTCTCTTCAAGTTGCATAATTATGCATTCTATGCTTTGCATTATGGTTGTGCACCATGTATTTCATGTTGTGAAATGGCACCCAGTCATTAACATGTGTAGAGCAATGGTGCTATTCTTTACAGGGGTTGCATAGTGTTAACCATGGCATATTTCTACATGTGGATATGTACGCTCCACTAAGGGGATGTTGGACAGAGGTTGTGCATGCTACCCCCTTTTTCCTCTTTAGGCCAACATTCTTAAAAGACCTGTTTTGGAGGACTTTGAGTTGTGTTAGGCAGCAACATAAGACTGGAAGCCGACCCTCTCCTCTCCTCTCCTCTCTCTCTCTCTCTTTCTTTCAAACCCACAAAAGAAGAGAGAAACTAAACACAAATAGCAGTGACAGAATAATGAAAAATTCAAGCTCTGAACTTCTTGCTGGAGGGCAAGAAGATTTTCCTAGTGTCACATCAACACTCATAGCCGTGCTTAAATTGACTTTTCTTGCCATGCAAATCACAGACACCTCCACACTGCATACATACTCAATTGAACCCTTTTTCTTATTTTTAGAAGATGTTGCACATATTTAGACAGAGATTAAGTCAGAACTATAAGGTTGTTTTGTTTTTAAAAAATCAGTTTTTAGCTTGATCCCCAGGATTATGACTCAGTGTAGCAGAGCAAATGAGAATTGGTACCTTGACCCCTAAAGCTGCTTGCTATCAACAAAAAGAGAATGAAGCGTACTACGCAGTTCCCTCTGCAATTGCATAAATGTTATCTGTCCTGTAAATTATTGTTAGGTCCATCTCTTCATCCTTCTCCACATTTTTCAAGGCTACCTAGTTATTTTTCTGCTTCCACCCCCAACAGCTCTTTGCTTTGTGCCTTTTCCCATCTTTGTAAAATCACACATGATGTGGAGAAAGTGTTGAGGGCCTATACTGAATGGCACTTTGTGCCAGCTTGTGGGCAGAGTAAGGGTGCAGTGTCCTCACACTGGATGCCTGAAATCTACCCCCATGGTGCCATTTTGGCATGCGCCAATCCACACTGCGTGCGCCATCATATCACACCTCCAGCACTGCATCCACATGATGCAGTGCCGGAGGGGCATTGTAAAACTGCTCTGCCGCAGCTATGTCACCCCTTGGAGGGCACAAAAAGGAGCTTCTTTTTGTGGCTCCTTTTTATGCTCTCCAGAGGCCAGATTGGGGCTGTGCTGTGACGTTGCTGCGGCCTTGATCTGGCCAGTAAAGGGGCAGCTGCATGCCACTCCTTAGAGGCAGTCTTGAGAGCCCCTTAGAGAGTTTTTCTTTCTCTCTCACAGAGGTCTTTCACACTACACAATTATACCACTATGATTCCAGTATAACTGGCATGGCTGCATCCTTCAACACCTTGGAAACTGTAGTCTGGTGAGGCACTAGTTAAGCTGTCTGGCTGAGAATTCTAAATACCCTCCCTTAACAGCAAATCCCAGGACTCTTTAGATGCTGCCATGGCAGGTATAATAATAATAATAATAATAATAATAATAATAATAATAATAATAATAATATGCTTTATTTATATACCGCTCTTCCGAGATGATCAAAGCGGTTCACAGGTTCATTTAAAAATTTCATATCATAAAAGGCAAACATCACAATATATCTATCAATAAAAACCGAACCTCAAATAAAACAAACATGGAGTCTATCAATTGCAATTAGCCATTTGTATCAGGGGAGACAGTCTCTATAAGGAGTCTGAAGGAAATGCTAATCGGAAGAGGTGGGTCTTTAGAGCCTTTCTGAAGGCATCAAATGTAAAAGTCATACAAAGCTCTTCTGGAAGTTTATTCCAGTACATTGGTGCAGGCGATGAAAATGCTTTCTAGTGAGTTGCTGCTAGTCTCATCTTAGAGTGTACTAATAATTTTTTTCCTGATGTTCTGAGAGTGTGGGGTGGACTATATGGGGAGAGGCGTTCCTTCAAGTAACTCGGACCCAAGCCATATAGGGCTTTATAGGTAATAACCAACACTTTGTATTGAGCCCGGAAGCTAATAGGCAGCCAGTGTAAAGATCTTAGTACTGGTGTTATATGGTCTGACCTGGAAGTTCCAGCGACCAATCTGGCTGCAGCATTTTGAACTAGCTGAAGCTTCCGAACCTGGTACAAAGATAGCCCCATGTAGAGCGTATTACAGAAGTTCAAACGAGAGGTTACCAGTGCATGCACTACGGTTTCAAGGTCCTTTCGGTCCAGACAGGGACACAGTTGGCGTATCAGCCGAAGTGAAATCACCGTGTCATAATTGTGTAGAGTGAAAAAGCCTATACTATTAGAATGTGGAGCCATCCAATACTCAATGAATGAATGAATGAATGAATGAAGCCATCCAATGAAGACAAATATAAGGAGCTGCTTCCTCAAGCAGCATCTAGTTGTTACTTCAAACATATCTGAAATGGTGAATCCTGTTGGGCAGTTTCAAACATGTAACCTAGAGTTAAACACTCATGGCTGTTTTGCCTAGGAGGGGCGCCGCCACAATAAACACAACACCAAAGTTGGAGGAATGGCCACAACTTTATTAACTCAACATTAAAACAGTGTAGGGTTGGTCCAAAGCATGAGGTCATGATCTGTAAAATCAAACAATACCCCAGTTGATCGACTTCCGGTGTGATGGCGTTGCAGGAGGATGCAGGTTAGGAGTGCTCCTAATAGTGTCTCCGCGGCTGCAGTTCTTGGTGGAACGGGGCTACCTTTAACCCATCCATACCTTTCTTTGATATAAGAGAGTATTGTATTAGTTTGTTGGGGACCTCAGGAGCGGGCACAGCTGTTTGGAGGAGAGTTTTTCTCCCCCTTAAGGAGTGTTGCCCTGCATTAGGTCAAAGAACTATCGCCTCCCGCAGCTGTAGCCGTTTGATTTCAGCGGTATGCATGAAGCCCACACTCAATTTATCTGACATTTTAGCGTTGGAGTTGGAAAGATGAAAATTTCCTTTTGGTGGCCTTTGTTTGAGGTTCATTGTTATTTCTTTTTGGTTTAGGCAAAAGCAGACCTTGACACTGGGGAGGAGAGGGAGAAGGAGGAAGGCACATGCCCAAAGAAAGCTGTGTAAAGCATGGGAGCTGGTCAGGAGGAGGTGTAATTGGAGCAGAAAAAAAGCCGCGAAGAAGCCCCAAAGAGCAGCAGAGCAGCAGGAGCGGCACAGAAAAGCGTTTGGAGGGGAGAGAAGTAAAGAGATTGTAAAGAGTCTGTATAAAACATTTTTTGAGCTCCTCTGAGTCACTTTGAAAAACGTAGAGAGGTGCTGCAGATTTATTATTGGCTTTGGCTTGAGGAACTGTGAAAGAGAAAGGATATATGAATGAGAACTGACACTGGAACAGCTACTTGAACTGGAATAGCTACTTGAACGGAAAGGAGTAATATTGGAACATTGGAATACAGAAAGGAAGATCCATCTTTCATCATTTATATCATTGACTCTACTTTCTCAACCTTATTTGGGACCAATAAAAGGGATTTTTTTCATCATTGAACTAAATTAGCTAATATTTTCTTTGCGAAGCAGATGCATTAAGATAGGAAGGTTAGCTTAATAAGCCCAATGAGGAAAGGCTACGAAAAGGAGTTGTGAAAACTTTGGAACTTTTGGTGGTTTTTTGTTAATTCCCCCATTGGAGCAGTTGGAATTGAGGAATAATCTTGAAATAATTTGGAATTAATGAACGTTGTGCTTATATACTACTTGGACATACCAAGGAAGAGAAGAGGAAGTGACTTGAAGTCAAAGAAGGAGAGGAAGCTGTATTTGGGAAGAGAGTAATCTAGAAGCTGGGGACAAACTCATATTTTTTCTTTTTTTTTCTTTTTTCAATATTGGACATTTTTTAAGAGCTAAAAGAGTGGGTAACACCATAACGAAGTTATAACGAACAAAATTAATATATATGGACACTAGAAGTTCTGTATGCAAAAAGGAAATTGTAAGAGTTTCATATTTCTGAATCTATATATGCTTTTTCCCCTTATATTGCATGGTAAAATTTGGAGTTTGGGATATCTATACAGTTCTTGGGACTTGGTAAAGGCAGGGGAGGTCAACTAGGTTAAATCTATATATATTGTAGCAACTTAAGTTGGGCGTTGATTCTATAATTCTGGTGTGGATCCTGGGAGCTACTTTGTAGCATTAAGGGGAATAATCTACTTTTTGAATAATATCATTTTGCTGATAATTTCTTAGATAGATTTGATAGTGCAATATTATTCAAAAGTGGTGTACTAGTTACTTTTAATGATATATTGGGGACATAAGGTATATATAAGGACATAAAAGCTTTGTTTGCTTTAAAACTGAGGGTGTTAAAAGTGTAACGCTTACCCTTTTATATTTTCTTTTTATCTCTCCTCCTTTTTCTGTTTTTTCTTCTCTCTTTCCCCTTTCCTTTTTTCTTCTTCTATTCATTATACTATTTCTTAGAAAGAACAAAGTAGTAATATGGCACTACCTAAGAAAGTGCTAACTCAGAGTCAATTACAAATTATGACCCAAAAGTGAGGATCAGTGGAAGATAGTATTAAGGTTACAGATCCTAATATTTTGCTTTTGGACAAAATTAGGAAAATCAGACAGGAAATGAAAGAAATGAGATCTGACCTGAAAGAGGATATTAAGGAAGCCAGTCAGGAAACTAGAGAAGAAATTAAGGAAACAAGATCTGAAATTACGGAAACTAGAACTGAGATAAGAAAAGACATAAAGAAGGAATTGGATATACTAGGGAAAAGAATAGATAAAATTTACACAGATGGAAATTTCCAATCCAAAACGCAAAAAGATTTAGATACTTATAAGGAAAAGACATTAGAGTTGGAGAAATCGAATACTGATTTGGTACAAAAACAGGAACAACAGTACTGGAAAAACTTAAATCAGGAATTGAAGCATAGGGGAAAATTTGTTAAAATTAGAGGGGTGAGTGAGAAACTTGGGGAAAATCTGTTTGAATGAATAGTACCACCTTTAGCAGAATTTATAGGTTTTTCTTTAGATAGGACAGAATTGGAGATTGATAAAATCTTTAGGATCCAATCTAGTCAAGCAAAAGATAAGACCGTATCAAGAGACATTGCAGTATGTTGTGTGAGATCAAGGATCAGAGATATAATAATACAAAATAGCTATAGCAACAAATTGATTATAGAGGATAATGAAGCTAAGATATTTAAAGATATCCCCCCAGCTGTAATGCTAGCAAGACAAAAATACAGAACCCTGGTGAATATCCTGAAGAATACTGGAATTGACTTTAGGTGGGAAAGACTGGAAGGTCTTTCCTTCATTTATCATCAGAAAAGATATAAGGTAGATAATATTGAAAAAGCTAAAGAGATGGAAGATAGATTAAGAAAGGATTTCAAAGAAAATAAGGACGACTCAAGCCTCAACCGCTTCCAGACAAGAGAATAGAGACCAACTGGCACACAGAGTACAGAGACCAAAGAGCGAGTAAACAAAGAACAGGATCCAGAGAATAATAAGGGACAAGAAAGTCAGAGAAACGAGGAGGAAAGACTGCAAGCATTAAGTGAAGATTTACTTGGAACCTTTTAGAACAAGGAAGGAAGGTGGTAGGGGAAGGATTTTTTGTTTTAGGATTGATTGATTAATAATAAAGTACAAGGGGCGGAAGGAGTGGCTTAAATAAAAATAAAAATAATTTGGAAATGTGAAGTTCTGATTGCCTCTTATCCCTTAAGCCCCTAGTCACTGGGTAACGTAATAACGTAATGGCCCCCGCAATGGCCATAACGTATGCCCTCAATATACCCGGGTCCAAAGGACTCCCTCTCCAGTGCTCCATAGCCCTGGAAACCACCCTCAGCAGATCATGGCCTATGCTGCTGCCCCTCAGTTGTGACAAAAACCACACCAACCCAAGGGAAGAAGGGTGGGGAGCCGAGCAAAAATGGCCTCGAACGCCGGGCACTGCGAAGAGGGAGAGGCTGGGAGCACACTCCTCCCCTCCTGGGGAGTACCAGGCCCAGCAGGGCCTCTTTGGTTGGTGCCACCTCCCGGCGGCAACGCACCACGTCAGGGGAGTCTTCCGGCTGTTCTTTGTCTTCATGATGCCTACATAGACCCTAGTTTAGGAGGGATATAGGGACCATTGAAGTCACCCCAATCCCGTTCACCAAGGATCAGCATCTGTGATTTTTGGGGGTCTGTTCCCCTATGAATCAGTACAGAGCTGGCAGATGGTACCACCCTTGCCTTGCATGAACAGTATTTGGCCCAGGGGAAATTACACCAGAGATCATTCACAGGAGGGAGTGGGAATGTTATTTTGCTGCTTTCTGATCCACAGGCAAACAGACCCATATCGATTGCAGTGGCTGCTGCCTGGTAAGGAAGGATTGGGAGGATCAGGAAAGGAATCACAGCATAGCAGTATAACTATGATGCTTATGCATTTGTAATTCCTCAAAACAATTCCAGTTGAACTCTTTAAAGAGTATCCTTTGAAAGTTTAAAAGGTTAGAAAGCAAAAAATAAACATCGAGCTGTTTTGAAACTCTACACTTATTTAATCTAAGGCTATTTGTTCCACAGCTTAACAATATCTAATATTTGAGAGAAATATAAATATTTATGGCAATTTTTTGGTGATAGTTTGTACCTAAGGCATGGTCTAATGCATAATTCATTGATACTGTGTGAAAGAATAAATCAGACCTAGAAATCCTTTTCTTTAAAGTAGTTGCAAACCTAAAATAAAAGGAGCAAATAAATAAATAAATAAATAAAAATCATGTTTGCTATATTCACAGCAAAGGCTGATCTCTATAATTGAATGAACTTGCTAACTGAATTTTTCTCTTCTGCCTCTTCATGAACACAGTAACTCTCTTTTAGATGTGCAGTGAGGAGCCACTGGAAATTGAAAATATGGAACAACCATAGACTGACATAAATAATTAGTTTAATACATACTGTAGTAGAGAGGTCTATTGACACATGAGTGACAACTCTGACATTCCTTCTTATGTCCCTGACAGACTCATAGGTGAGAAAATGAACTGGGTGAATACAGCCTTCAGAGCAAAACTGACAAAACAACTTTGCTCCCAGGGAGAAGCCACATCCTTTCTTTGCTTAGTGAAACAGGCTCATAGTCAAAATTATACCCATTTTGAGACTAGAAGACTACATTAAATGAAACCGATTCCTTCACTGTTGCTGGATTTGTTCAGAAGGCTATAATAATGCTTATGAAGAAATAAAAGAAGGAAGGAAGGATGACCTCAGTAACGACCTCACAAAGATTGGAAGAAAAAGAAGAAGTTGCTCATGAAGCTGAGATGATTTGTTAAGAGACAATGGTGAAATAATATAGACCCAGTACAGACTGGCACCTGTAATAGATCAATGTTCACCCTTAAATTGGTGTAATAAAATTAACTGATCTAGTTTTAATTATCCAAGTAATTTATTGTATCTATATCTCCCTTTTTCATAGTTTCATTCTGTCAGTATTTATTTTTGACTTCCCTTCATAATTTGTATTAAGACATCTTTATTAATGTATTCTTAGTTTACCTAATCATTCCAGTTTAATTTATTAATGCTATTATACCATCTTTTCCCCATTTTTGCAAGAGATATTTAGTTACTGGGGCCCATCCCTTTTCATACACACTATTTGATTCCTCTTGCAATTGGGATGTTAATTTGTCTAACTCCATTAAGTCATTTAATTTTTTCAGCCAATCATTCAAGTCGGGTTCCTCCTTACCTTTCCAATTTTTAGCAAATACACATCTTGCAGCAGTAGTCATATAAAAAAGATTTTTCCAAACTTCGTTTCTAAATTGTCAGTTATCATTCCTAGGAGTTACGTGGTGGGTTCCAGTCTTAGTCTCGTATTAAAAAAAAAGTCTGTTTCTTCATGTATCAGATTCCATTTTTTTCGCTGTTTCCCATGTGTTTATAAATGTACCCTTGTTTCCCGAACAATTCCAAAATTCATTGTTAGTATTTTTAATTATTTTCAATAATTTCTCTGGTGTGAAATATCTTAAAATCCAATTTAGATAGTACCTCAAACCAGATAAATTATTGAAAATAACTATTTCTGTTTCTTCATTGTCTAGTTTTAATGTGTGTGAGTTCTCTGTTGTCATTATTTTTGTTTTCTTTATGTTCAACAGTCAGTCTGCCTTTGCACTTTCTTCTTTGATCTTCCTTAGTAGTTGTTCCAAGTCTGTAAGGTTCTCTGCTAGTATTATGGTGTTGTCAGCGTATCTCAGATTGCTGATATTTCTTCCTCCTATTTTCACTCATCCCTCTTCCATGTCCAAGACTGCTTTCCTTACAATATGTCCTGCATATAAGTTGAACAGGTAGGGTGATAAGATGCAGCCTTATCTAACTCTTTTGCCAATTGGGAACCATTCTGTTTTTCCGTGTTCTGTCCTGACAATAGTTTCTTGTCTTGAGTACAGATTCCTCATTAGGGCTATCAGGTTTGTTGGCACTCCCATGTCTTTAAGGGCACTCCATAGCCTTTCATTATCTATGCAGTCAAAGGCTTTGCTATAGTCTATAAATCACATGCTGATTTTCTTTTGGAACTCCCTGCTATGCCCTATTAGCCATCGTATATTTGCAATGTGATCCCTGGTGCCTCTTCATTTCCTAAATCCTGCTTGGACCTCTGGGATTTCTCTCCCCATGTATGGTTGGAGCCTTTGTTGCAGAATTTTGAGCATGATTTTCATGGGAGATTTAGTGCTATGGTTCTATAGTTGCTGCAGTCTCTTGTGTCTCCTTTTTTATAGATGGTGGTCAAAATGGTGTTGGCCATCATTTTGTTTCCCATATCTGTTGACATATATTGCTTAGCACTTTATCAGTTCTACAACAGTCAGAATCTCTCCAACTCACCTTTTAAGCCTTCCTAACATGACCATTTCAATGTCGTTGAAGAGAGAGAGAATGGCGAGGAGGATCAGTGGAGATGTGTCCAGCTATTTTCTTATTGCTGGACATGCTGCAAAGACATCATCTTTAAAGACCACCAGAGGTTCCAGTGAATCCAGCTATAAGAAAATTGTTGCACACATCTCCACGATCCTTCCCAATCTCCAACAATATGGGAATAGCCATGTTAGGGAATAGGGTATGTCAGTGAAAAGGGAGTTTGGAGTGGGGCAGCACTAGGCAAGGTAGCTACAGAAACACAGCTGTGTGCAGATGTATGTCTCCCTATGCAAATTCCAGCTGTAGTGTTATTTAATGTGTGGAAAAATATAAGAAACTTAATGTTGAAATGATTTCCCTTTTATTGGAAATAATTGATGAATTCTTTCAAAAATATAAAGTTCAAACAATGTTTATAGTAGCAGATATTTTGACATAAACAACACAACACATGGAAAAATTCAGCTTCAAATCTCAGAATGAGTATTTCAGTTCAAAGATAGGCTGTTAATTGTATGGCTTTTATATTACTGCTTAAAGTATCGTATAAGTAATTACAACATGTAAATGGAGCAATAGGGTTATGACAAATTATCTGCTGTATCAAATGCATTTTGAAGAGCAAAAATACACACTAGGCATAGAAAGGAAAACATTTTATTAGCAGCATACAAAGATATTTATCAAATGGAAAAATCAGTCACACCCACTATAACATCAAATTGATTCTGTTTTTGCTTTAATTTTTATTTAGGTATGTGTTTTGGATTCATCCTTCATCACAATAAGATCCCATGTTTTAGTGTGCAGTCCAATAACCATGAAAAACAACTGTGAAAAGATTAGAAAATTGTGTGAATTTTTGTAAATAAAAACTAACAACCAACCTTACCAGAACAGGTGAGGACTCTGGTCATCCAAATGCTTTTTGCCTACAACTTCTATTGAACCTAGCTAGTACAGCCAGTGGATTATGAAGGATTATGACAGCTGCCATCCAAACACATCCAAAGGCCACAATAGTTCATACCAGGTCTAAAAAAATCCCATTTACCAATCACTGGGAAGAAGTTAAGTATAATTTTCACTTTTTATTTGAACACAACCATGTGTATTGAAGCACCACTGAGTTCAGTGGGACTTACTGCTGAGACTGCAGCCTGAGAGGCATTGCAAACTCAGATTAGTGATCATGTATGGTAAAATAAAAGAACCCTTCATTCTGTTCTGTCTGCTTTGGAGAGATTTTTGGGTTCGCTGGTAATGTAATCTACAAGGCTTTCGGGTCCTTTCACTTTAGACATGTTAAACTGACAGCACAGGGTGATTTACATGTAGTGAGTCCATGGAGATGTACATACTGAGCTTAAGGTACTCCTACCATTGACACAACATGCACTCACCCAGGCATTACCACACTTTACTCTCCCTGTGGTGCATATAGATTAGGAAGAATGGAAGGCCTGTGAGGATTTTCCATTTAGCTTGCAATTTTCCCCCTCCATTAGATCAAGAGATATTGAGCACATGGAATAAAGCTGGACAAAAATATAGAAAGTGAGTTCATAGGCTTTCCAGTCTCCTTAATGGGCTGACATACTACATGTTTTCCATCAGTGTGTGAGGTGGCTGGACAAGGAGAATATGAAACCAAAGCTCCATTATGTCCTACAGAACCCCCTCACAGGCTGAACCCACATAGAAACAAATGAATCATGTTCTTTTGTTAAAACATTATTTCACACTGGGAGTTGTGTTATGATCTCCAAGAGCATACACAGGTATAAGCAATTGTGAGAGCTGAACAAGAAGATTAACAAACATCTGGTTTGGTTCTTTTCCAGTGGTCTAGGAAACATCCCCTACTATCTGCTTGGCCTTGTCTCCTGAAATTCAAGAGCAAACATTTTCCCTTCTTGCATTGTTTCTCTTCCCATTCACTCCTCCCATGCACTTTATCTGAAATTTCTTTATAACTTCCCTAACTTACAAGTGCTCTATTATTCTCATTTTTTCTTACGTTTATCCTATAAAATTAATACAGTCCCTCCTTTGTAAAATGCGATCCCTTCTATTTGCTTTTATTTCCACTACCATTCTAGTCATATTTCTAATGTTCTTATTTGCATACACATGCACCCAGTTTTGGGCCAATTCCCAAGTCAACAGTTTTTGCCCTTAGCTATATGTTCCTCCAATTCCCAGGGTTTGTAACTTGGTAATGTTAGTTGGGCAACTGGGAGATCGATGGCTTGGGAAACTGATCTTAGATATTGTTTTAATATTTATCCATCAACACCATGAAATACCTTTATCAATGGCACTTCCCCCCACCTTTCTTAAAGTTTACTTCTTGAAGCTCTTGCTCTAAAGATGCAAAAGGATTATGGAAATTACACATTAAATCCCAGCATTTAGGCAGAAGAACATTGATGTGAATTTCAGTTTAAAATTTGCAGTCTTTAGTATAAGTAGGTATTCTTCTGTATTATGGATTTATGTGATGATGGTCCAAAACACAGTGTAGAATAATTCAGTTTGGGACCACTTTAACTGCTCTGTCTCGATACTAGGGAATTCTGGGAACTGTAGTTTTGTTGGACATTGACCCTTCTCTGTCAGAAAGCTCTGGTAACACAGCTCACTACAATTCCCAGGATTCCCTAGCACTGAGCCAGGGCAGTTAAAGCAGTCACAAACTAGCTTATTTCTTCACTGTGTTTTGGACTGACATTTATCTAGAGAACTTAGCTCATCTAATGCTGTTTTCTTATTCTGGGTCCATTCTTATGGATTCTGGGAGGTATCCCAGTTTATTGGAGACCTTGCTCTGTGTTAGTAGAGAGGATGGTTCCTCTTTGGAGAGGCCTACCTCTGGACTTCCTTTATGGCAGTCATAGGCTTTCTGTCATCACAACTTCCCTGCCAGTAATGAAGATAAAAAGGAAACATTTCAGAGACATAGTACGGAGGCTTGGAATCCATCACAGCCAAAGCCACCACTGTCTTTGGATCCTACCCACAACAAGTGGGTGACTATGCCACCCAGGAGCTGGTGTTGTTTTTCCTACATTAAAACCAATAGTGGAGAAATAGCAAAGGCAAAATGAGGCCAATAAGAGAAAAATAAGATCCTGCCCACTACACACACAATTTCTTGACCCAAACTGGCATGATATGACAGGAAATGGCTGCTGTGGATTCTCCATTATCTACCTTTATGGGATTGTTCTGTATAACATATAAAAGAACTTTGTGCTTTTATCACTATCTGCTAATAAAAATTCAACCAGAACACTTAATTATCAGAATTGAGGAAAATACTTTAAATATATACTTATTTATAATACTATAACTCATTGAATCCTCGAGCCCTATAACTCTTTGAATCCTCATCATGACCATGACCATACTGGTTAGTTGATTCAGGGATCTCTAATCCAGAAAAGTCCAATTGGTATTAAAACACTGGGTCCTCTATTTTTGTGATGAAGCTTTTGTCTTATTAACCTCAAACCTCTGTGGTCTAGTAAGGGGACAAGAGACTCACATTAATGTGTCTATGAATATACCATGGAAAATTAGATTTGAAATCAAGTGAGGTTAAGACAATGAGAAAAACCAATGTAGAAAAATGTTAACTAATGTTTAAATATCACTGATAATTTGAATAGATGAAAAACAGATTTGTTTAGAACTGTACGTAAACATATTACTCTTATGCAGTTCCCTCCCAATCTTCACACTGATAAAAATGTACCACGATCACTGAGACACTTTGCCCAATTTATTTTGAAAAAATCATTATGCAATGAATATATTGAAAAGTTAGGTTTATCTGGATAAAGGCAAGCAATTCTAGTTATGGCACATCAAGGTTTCAGATTAATTGGATTCACTGAAGGAAGTGACACACAATGCGGCTGCAAAGCAAAGCAATTAATATTTCTGAAATCAATGGCCAATGTTTGATTTATACCATTTTGACATTCTGATTGAAGCCATCTACTCAATTCCACTGAGCCACCTCTTTAGCGGGACGAAATGGGAAGAATTAGGCTCTCAGATATGCTTCCAGTTGGGAGAACTAGGAAGGAGAAAGCTTCAACAAGTCCCAATGAAAAAGCTTTTAAATAAAGTTAAATAAAGCTTGCCAGTAATTAGCAACATTTAAATAACATTCTAATGAAATCTTGTGCTACGTGTTTTATTTAAACACACCCATGTTTTAAATTGGCAGGTCTTTGGAAAGCCAATTCAATTATATTAAGCATGACAAGCAATACACAAATTATATTCATATATTTATAAGTGACTGAACTTTAAGATTTCTCTGTAGGGTACAGTTAGAGATAGATGACATTCATCTACAACAACCCACATCCCCTAACTGAGTTCTGAAATGTCTGCATCTATTGTTGATAATAGTTCATTCCTGACCTCGGTGGGCTTGTGGCCAATTAGTGAGATGTCAGCCTTCAGCCTCAACACAAGGCCAGGCACAGTAAAAAGTATTCATCTTTCTTATGAGGTATCATTATTTTTTTTATAAAAAAGTCTGAATTCTTTCATCAAGTATGGCATGATACAAAAAAGGTCATTTACCTTTGTATCACACAAGGAACTTGGACTGAGATATACCAAAAAGTGGTTTTTTTTTGTAAATATAAAGAAAATGCACAGTGTTAAGTTAACATTTTTCTGTTAAGTTACTTTATCAGTACACCTTGACTCATTTGTCTTATCTATGGAGAAGTTCCTAGCAATGGAAGGAGCACTGTATGCCTCTACTTCCAAATGGTTTATTCTTCTCACTATAGTGAAGACCATGTAGTTAATAGTGGTTTAAAAGTTTTACTCTATAGTTAAGTTTCGGTCATAAGGATTGCCTTTTGTGACTGCGTCCAACACATAGTGGACTTCATCTCTTCCACAGGCAGCCATAAGTAGGCAGCAATAGTTCCAGTCACTTCTAGCCTGGTCTAGAAGTGAAGAAACAAAGAAGTCCAAACACAACTGAGAACGGGTTGAGTCTTTTTTGGCACAGTTATCTATGGTGCTGTGCCATCTTATCAGAATGAATATCAGTTCTGAGTCATGACATTCTCTGGAAATAAAATCTATACACAATAAAGTGTGTATGTATAACCTGTTTTGTTTAAAGAAAATGTTCTACACTACACTACATTAGGTTTCTGACATTGTAAATACAAGTACAAAATAACACAGATAAGATGTATTAATATGATGCAGAACTAGTTTGCAAGGACATATTATTTATGAAGCAAGAACTACTGCGATAGACAGCTGGAATAATGATGTCCAGAGATTTTACCTAGATGAATATTACATGTTTCATTTTAACACCAAGGAATCATCTCACTCTCTAAAAAAATAAATAAAAGATGGCTTAGGAGTGATGTTTTTACTTCAAGTATCCACACTAAAAATAGTTAAGTGTATAATTAGGAAATATATTTCCCTACATTCCCTAATAAAAGAAAATCTTGGAAATTATTGAAGTTTAGATAGCAAAATTGCCCAAATTGTTACTCTAAGACAGTACTGAAATTCTGAGTATGTAACATATTTTATAAATAATAACATAGTTCCATATTTGATTCTTCCATACCAGATAATTAACTGGCTCTTCCTTCTTTCCTATATATTTCATGCTAATACTTAATATCATTTGGAATAATTTGGTAAAACTGCATATAGATTTACTTAAACCACTAAGTCATTCCTGAAACACTAGAAACACTCATTTACTTAACCCTTTGAACACTCATTTAGTTCATCTTTGCTAGGTCTAGCAGCAGTTTTAGAATCTGCTCTCCACTGTGCTTTTAAGAACCAGAAAATACAGTTTATCTTTACAGAAATAAATATTACAGGTTTTTTTAATAGAATACTTCCAAGCAAATTACCTTCCTATTGTATAATGAGTTCTCTAAGGACAATAATCTTGAAACGGAGTTATTATTTAGCGAAGGACTGATATAACTGAGTGCTAACATAAATGGTAAAAACAGTCACCAATTATTATTCCAAGACTTAAATATTTTTGAATGGACACTTGACCTTGAGATAATTGCATGGGAAACACATTTTACTCCAACAAGGCAATATACAAAATACAATAACAAGCAAACATAAACTGGAAACAGCCTAAGAAATACACAGAGATGTACAAAACACACATGCACATACAAGTATACAAGTACAAGTTGTCAAGTACAACATCAGCACCATGCTCTCCTTCAGAAAAGGGGCACTTGGGTACCCTCTAAAATGTTGTTACACATCTTCCTCTCTTTTTTCCTCTGCTGGTTCTGATGATGAGCAGAGAACCTTCCTGAAAGCATGTGATCAATTGGATCACACCACATTTCTGTGATCATAGGTACCAATGGTTTTTGCATAACCCTCTGTAGAGAGCATAAAGTGCAAAATTTTCACAATGTTGCATGTTCTGTGATTCTATTGTTTCGGTGTCTTGGTCTTGTGCCCTGATGCTTTTGACTGTCCAGTCTTTCCTTTGTAGTCTTTTGCTGGAGTAACAGCGTATTCTGATGTGTAGCCATTATATCCATTGACAAAGACACACTGATAGTAGCGCACTGCAGCTGGGGGTGGAAATAAAAAGGAATAGTCAGTTATGGTTGCATTGCTGTGGCAGTCACTAAAGAAACACTACTGCTGTTGCTGCTGCTGCTGCTATTGTTGTTATTTCATTTTTATTCCAACGCTGAGACTCAAAGCAGCTTACAGAATGTAAAATAAATGATAAATAATAATAATAATAATAATAATAATAATAATAATACATTTTATTTATATACCACCTTTCCAAGGATCACGACGTTTCAAAATAAATATGGGGGGGGGGGGGGGTGTTACAGACAGGCAGGAAAAACCGGCTGCAAGCAGTCTTTTCTGAAGCTGGATTGAGTCCTGCCAAACACACTGCTAGCCCTGAAGCCAGCCCCAATGTGGATGAACCATCCACACTGGGTAGATAAAACATGGCTTCAAGCTCGCTTCATTTTTTTTCTTCTGTTCTGTGCCTGTACATGATCACAGAGGCACAGGAACAATGCTACAAAGGTCATGTTCCTACTCATCCTGATGGCCCTACAAAATGTTGCAGTGAAGCCGTTCACATCAGTACCAGGAGCTAACTGATATTATGGATGCCATGTTAGCTGTGTGGCCTGCACTGGCACTAACCCTGCAATCTATGGGCAAAGTGATTAGTGCTATACTGCTCCATTATGCCCAACAAAGAAAAACACTGATGGTGCACAGTTAATAATGCGCAGGTGCACAGGACCAAGGAGAAAATGGCACTGGAATTTGAGTGGGAGTCCAGCTGGGAAGTGAAAGTCAAATATATAACTTTCCACTGATGTAACATCTGGTAGGTGAACTTTCAGCATCCTTTTATCCATACTGTGCATGCTCTTCCTATCATTATATAACCACATCTCTTAAAATGCGTTCCTGTGACGATTCATTCACACAGGAAAATATGAACCTTTTTAGCTTAAGAAGCATCTTTCTAGTCAGTGCATTCAGATGTACCTGCAAAGATGCACATTTTCCAGGAAGAAGTGGATAAAACAAGTTTCTTTTTAATCCTGCTTTCCCCCTGTAAATCGCATCCTATCTGGATTCAATCCCACTTTGAGACATGTATCATCTAAATGCCCCTCCTTCAAGCAGGATTGAAATTGGGGCAGCAGAATGACTGTCTGTATCCCCCATAGATAAAAGCACATAAACATCCACATAAAAAGTGCTGAAATCCAGTTAAACTGTTCATAAAATTAAAACCATTTAAAACAAATCCTTTTAAAATACAAAGGATAAAAATCTGTGAAAATTCACTCTTTTAAATCCTTCCTATTAGTTTTTAAAATCGTGTTGGCATAGAAATATTTTCACAGACAGCAAGAAGGGAGTCATCCTAGCACCCCTAGAAGGGAGTTCCAAAGTCTGGGAGCAGCCACTAAGAGGTCTTTCTTCCATGTTCCATGTTCCCACCCGATGGACCCATGAAGGTGGTGGGACCAAGAAAAAGCTGCAGTCAAAATCTTAGATCCTAGTCAAGCTCAACAAGACGATACACTACTTCAGACAACCTGGACTCTGAGACATAACCAGCACTTTGCACTGTGGCTGGAAATGGATCACTTGCCAGTGAATAAGTTGTAATAACAGGACCATATCCTCCCTTGTAACAACAAACCAACTAGAGTTTGTAACTGTCATTTTACTTTGACACTGCCTTGAGTTGTATCTTATGCTCAATTTGTTCCCATAGCCATCTGTAACATGTTAGGATTCACAATATGTAGCCATTGGGGATGGGGGGTTTGAGGGCTTTGCAACCATTGAATTCTGCCCCCTTAGATGAAGTTTCCCTTCATCTATTATGGAAGCCACCTTGGGGCTCGGTCTGGGGAAAGACAGCATAAAAACAAAGTAAATAAAATAATAATAATAATAATAATAATTTATTTGTGTTTCCCCACCTCTCCCAATGGATCGAAGCAAGGTTACAGACTACTAAAATCAAATACATATGACACTCTTATAAAAACACAAAAATATTACATCAATACTCCATCAATCAATACAACAATCCATCAAACATCCGCATCCAGGGGCAAGGCAGAATATCATTGTCAACAAGCAAAAATTCATTCCCTAAATTTCTACCAGTGCAGTAATTTAAAACTTCAGCTAAGTATTTAGAAATAGAATTTAGGCTTCAAAAAGAAAGGGGTAGGCAAAGATACCAAGAGAACACATACAAAGCTATTATAAGAATTCTAGGTGCAAATGATTTTCAGTTTTTCACTCTCTTCAGTGTTAAAAATTTGGGAGTGAAGGAAAATTTCATTGAGATGGTAGAATACTCGGGGAGGGCAATGCCCTTATTCTGTCCACCCCACCCTCAGCTATAACCCTGCTTTTCACTCTGATCAGACATGGCACGAGAACACTGCATACAAATTCTAGGACTTTCTGCATGCATTCAGATACAGTTGCTTGTTCAGCTGTACTTGACAAACTTAAGAAAATTATGACCTAGAAATGACAGATTTTTCAAGCAATGAATACCACACATTTCATCTTATTTCTATTCTTAAAAATAATGTAAACAAAATACCAGTAACAAACTCACATTTCTTAGCTGTGCCAATTTCTGAATATCCCTCTGGATGGAAAAAAGAGGAAAGAATAGTCACAAATGTAAAGCTCCTTCATGTTATTAAAGAGAAAATTAGAACACCATTTATATTTCTAGTTCAATGATACAAGAAGGCACAAAACATAAAATGAAAACTGTACTGGGCATTGAATCAAGATACAGTTGTCACCCATTTGCATTAGTTACCATTTTTGCTTCTGGGCATGGTTCCAAGTGCTGGCTGAATAAAGGCTACAGACTAGATCCAACAAAGTTATATAGAGTCTTCAGCAGTCCAGATTACTTGAGGGTATATCTTTCCCCATATGGATCCCTAGAAGTATCATCTGCATTGATGTGGAACAGAACATTTCCACAGGTTGCTCCAAAGTTGTGAAATGCACCACAGCCATTGCCGTATGGCTTCAGGATGCTGGTGGAAGTGTGTTTATTCTATCTGGCCCCTGGCAATTTCTGAAGCATAGCATGAACTGATCTTATTTAATGCACATTAAAAAAAAAAAAAGAAAATTGAAAAGGAAAAAAAAATCCCCTATTACAGATCCAACTAAATAATCCTATTGCAATTACTAAAAACCATAAGCACAGATTATTATATTGTTAGATTTCTTATTGTTCAAAAATCACATTAACAGTTTCCTATCTTCAGTTGATTTCCCCTTTAGAACCCACATGAATTTGGCCATTTGAGCTGACTCAGGAATCTTATCTTTTTTTTTTTAAAAAAAATTAAACTATAATAAAGACAAATAATAAATAAATAATAAAGGCTACTATCACATTTGCATTCTATTGAACAGAGTTAGTATGTCTGTCTGTGTTATTTGACACAGCAACCTTATCAAAGTGTTCTTCCATTGTGGTCATAGAATCATAGAATCGTAGAGTTGGAAGAGACCACAGGGGCCATCCAGTACAGATGGCCATCCAGCCTCTGTTTAAAGACCTCCAAGGAAGGAGATTCCACTACACTCCAAGGGAGTGGGTTCCACTGTTGAACAGCCCTTACTGTCAGGAAGTTCTTCCTAATGTTGAGGTGGAATCTCTTTTCCTGTAGCTTGCATCCATTGTTCCGGGTCCTGTTCTCTGGAGCAGCAGAAAACAAGCTTGCTCCCTCCTCAATATGACATCCCTTCAAATATTTAAACAGGGTGATCATATCACCTCTTAATCTTCTTTTCTCCAGGCTAAACATCCCCATCTCCCTAAGTTGTTTCTCATAGGGCATGGTTTCCAGACCCTTCACCAGTTTAGTCACCCTCCTTTGGACACGCTCCAGTTTCTCAACATCCTTTTTAAATTGGTGATTCAGTCTGTTTCTAAACTTGAGTGCACAATATACAGTACTGTTGTTGATGTTGTTGTCATATATCAAAGTAGTAATCCATATTTACCCCCCCCCATCTTTTTTCATAATGACTAACAAAAATATTACTGATGATAATCATATATATATACAGTGGTACCCCGGGATACGAAATCACCGCGTTACGAAATTTCCGGGATACGAAAAAAATAAATAGGAAAAAACTGTTTTGGGTTACTTTTTTTTTCCGGCTTACGAAAAATTTTTTGGTGCTTTTCGGCGCTTTTTCACACGAAATCGCGGCTTTCAGCGCTAGCGGCTATGGCTTTTTCGGCTAGCGAAATTTTTCGGGTTACGAACGGCGCCGCGGAACGAATTACATTCGTAACCCGGGGTACCACTGTATATGGTTTAACATATAAATTTTAGACCACCAACGTTTTGCCTTCTTATATATCTGCCACATATGACATCCTCAACATAGGTTTGAAACACTCTGAGACATTTTTGACAACTGTTTTAGGGTTAAATACCATCTGCACATAATTTTTGCAGATTTACTTTTAAATAATTACACAGAATAAATTTTATATCTTTGGACCACATTTCCCCCCGTACTTGCTTATGGACATTATGCCCAAAAAGTTGTCCCCACTTTATCATGTACTCTTTAACAGGCTCATCTTCTATCTGTAATTTCAAGTCATTTATATACTTTTAAAATTATATGGTCATCATATTTACACAACTCTGAACAAACTTTATTTTCGCTAACCTCTGTGGCTTCATTTTTCTTAATTTACTTAAATTTGCATATAAGCAAACCTATTAAACTCTTTGCCTTCCTTAAGAATAATCTTTCTTGATTAAAACTTCCAGCTGTCATGTTCAAGATACACAAGTAATGATCTCCAATTTTTGATCCATATTTTCTTTAGAAAAGGCTTATTGCAAGGAGGTGCTAAAATCATCTGCATGGTTTTCAAATATTTTCTTACAGTGGGAAGAAAATTGTTGAAATTACTCATTGCTACACTGAAGAAAAGATGTAGTGAAGAATTACACCCCTAGCACAATCGAAGCCACTACTATGCAATGGGAGCCCCTGTTGTGTCACAGGATAATTCACTAGCATGGTTGCATTGATGAATTGTTGTTCCTCTTCACAATCCACTAGCATGGTTGCCTGTCTTATCAATGGCATAGCCCTGTCACTGTAAAGGTACACATCATAGCCTCTGATTCAGGGTCTCATAAAGATTTTTTTAAAAGCAAAATAAGTTTGATAAGCACAAATCCAACATTTGTATGTGAAGGTTATTGTGATGGTTAATCTTTTACAAAGAAAGCAATGTTGATTATAACGGCATTCTCCAGTATCCACAACAAGATATGCAAGTCCTTTATCTCTATGTGAAGAACCCCTTGCAGTTTCATTTAACAACTCACAAAGGCAACAAACTGATAGTTTTATATTTGTTCTGCCTCATTTATGTTTATTCATAAAACCAATTCCTTTTGTTGTCTTTGTTCCTGGTATGCATGTTTCATGGCCATGCTTTTTATAGGATAACATTTTATATTTGTGTACATTTAAATGTTTCTTAAATGATACATTTTATAATTGAGTACATACTCTGAGAGAAAGACGGAATGAAAGAGACAGAGGTAATAATAAATGGCACACGGTCACATTTGCTGCTTTTCCTCACATAAAAAAGAAGGCTAGCAAGCAAAGCCTTTTTTGTACTTGAGCACAAAAATATTATCAAACCAGTCTTTACTAGTCTAATTAACTACTTGATTTTCTTATAGAAACTGTTTTTTCATGTTTGATTTTGGTCCTCATAGAGGTTGAGTGCCCTTATCCAAAATGTTTGGGACCAGTACTATTTTGGATTTCAGATTTTTAAAAAAGATTTTGGACTATTTGCATATTGATAATGAGATATCGTGGAGATGGGACCAAACTCTAAACATGACATTCATTTATGTTTTGAAAACAGCTTATAAACATCGCCTGAAGGTAATTTCATACACAATATTTTTAATAATTTTGTGCACAAATAATATTTGTGTACACTAAATCATCAGAAAGCAAAGGTATCAGTATCTTGGCCACCAATGTGGACAATTTTGGATTTTGAAGTATTTTGGAATTTTGAATAAGAGATACTCAATCTATATCCAATGTTGCAAAGTAGTCCGCTGCTGCTACCTACCAAGCAATGCTTTAAAAAAAGAGAGAGAGCCAAGATTCTTACTTTGAATAGGAAAGCTATTATTTAGCTAATTAGAGGCCTCTCCATGCAGTTCCATTATGAGCAAGACATATAATGAGCTATGCTGGAGTGTCAGGAGCAGGTCACCAAACAGACATCTTTCATTAAAGCAAAGCAGTTTAGCAAAGGTGGCCTCTCAGATGAGGATTCAGTAAAGGATGGTATGAGAAAACAAAATCACTGTTTATTTTTAAATTAACTGGTCAACTGAAGAGTGTATCAAAATTATTTTGATTAGATTATTTTCTAATGAATTCAGATAATTTGTGCAGAAACTGTCTGGAATTTCTGCCTTCTAACCAGGCTATCCCTTCAAATGGTGTATGACTTTGATCAGGAAAAGAGCGGAGTGGTAGCCAGTGAGAAAGAGGAGCAATAGAAACTGACTTCAGTGTTGCCAAGCATAGAAGAAAAAACTCTCAACCCCTGGACTAAGCTAAGAACAAAAAGACAGCGAAGGATAAGTAAAGCAAAAGAGATATGTAAAGGTTACAATTGTAGCACTTTGATTTCACTTCACCTGACACGGTTGCATCTTGAAATCCTAGGATTTTCAGTTGGGAGGGGATATTTGGATATTTGCATGCTTATTCCTATTCATGTCTAAGGCTGCACCTGCACTGTAGAATTAATGCAGTATGACACCACTTGAATGGCCAAGTCTTAATGCAATGGAATTCTGGGGTTTATAGTTTTGTGAGACATTTAGCCTTCTCCGCCAGAGAGCTCTTGTGTCTCACCAAACTACAAATCCCAGGATTCTGTACGAGAGACCCATGGCAGGTAATGTGGTATCAAGTTGCTATAACTCAGCAGGATGGGTTCACACTACAGCTATTTACTTTTCCTAAATAAGCAAAAGCTCTGACAAAAAGTTCATACGCTGGCATGCTCACAAGTTGCTTCCTCATTCTGAGGGAAGGGAATATTTTGAAACCCACATCTTTTTATTAGTTCACTTATTGGAATAGGATATTTATATTCTGGGTATGCATGATGGGGGCAAGGGAAGAGCTGTGCTACACATTATATCCATCATGATTAAACCAGCAAAAAACAAATTGCCAAGGTTGATTTCCTCTCTCCTTGCCAAAACCTTAAGAAGCAATTGCCAACTAATGCACTGAGATAAAAATCTATGTGTCCTTTATCTACAGTTTTTCTTCTATAATTGTGTTCTTGTCTTCTTGAGGCTTTCTGACTTCTAAAAAATTCTGGTGGAGTGTAGCTTGGACCCAGATGGACCCAGGCTGATGATGGCCAGCAATTCGCTGATGATTTAGTATGTGATAATCTCCACCTCCATCCTGCATCCTGGTTGGAGACTAGAGCTGATTTAAAATGCCAAGTGATAAGCTCTAAAGGGAGGGCCACACTTCCTTTATTGGATCAATTCATTTGTAAATGGCCTCTTTTTCTATAGGTGTCCCTTGTACCAAGCACTATTTTCTTTTCCAATGAGTCATGTGGTCTCATATGTCCAAAGTTCAAGAGTCTCAGTTTGGTCATCTTAGCATCTAATGAAAATTCAGACCTGATTTGCTCTAGGATTCCTTCCTGCATTGCATTGCATTGCATGGCATGGCATGGCATGGCATCCACAGAAGTCTCATTTAGCACCACATTTCAAATGAGTTGATTTTCTTCCTGTCAGCTTCGTCACTGTTCAGCTTTCACACCCATACATAGAAATCAGAAATATTATGACCTGGATTATCTTGACTATGGTATTCAGTGGTATAGTTACAATTGTCTCCCAACTCCAAAATCTAAGGATGGAAATTCTTACCACTGTATGTTGCCTTGCAACTATTTCCCCCTATGGCAAATAATTTTACTGGTTCTTGCAGCAGTGTTTCTACTTTGACATTTGACATATACTTTTACAAACTCATTTGAAATAGGAGCCCTGGTGGTGCAGTGGTTAAATGCCTGTACTGCAGCCCCTCACTCAAGACCAGGCTTGCATCCTTCCGAGGAGGTCGCTAAAATGAGTACCCAGATTGTTGGGGGCAAATTAGCTTACAGTTGTAAACCACTTAGACACTGCTTAGGTGACATGAAGCAGTATATAAATGAAGCTTGTTTGTATATAAATGAAGCTTGTTGTGCTAGTCTTTAGGTTGGGTGGATTTATCACCGGAGAAGTGCACATACTTCTGGGGAATACAGAAATGGGTGTAAGAAGGAACATTTCCAAATTTCTATCACACTGCTTCACTTGCATTATGCATGCTTGCAGTGTTCTAGTTCATTTCTGAACACAATGAACATTCCTTAAACCATTTTGGTTCATGCAAAATTAATCTGCCTGCTTAAACAAAATAGCCACCATTTGTATTATCTGCCTGGCAAACAAATAAAGGTTATATTCTGTCTTTTTTAACAGTCTTATTTTTCAAGGACAGTAAAATAGAATGTGGTAAACATATCTATGGCCCTTTCTGCACGGGCGTAAAGTACATCCCCAGACGTACAAAATGGCAGCGCCCATTCTACACAGGCGCCACCATCTTGACATCGCGGACGCCTAGCGTCTGCATGTCACTCAGCACTAATGACACCGCGAGTGTGCCATTGGCACCGTGCGGCATCATTAGTGCACCGCAACAAGAAGTGCCATTTGGGGCTTCTTTTTTGCAGTGCTGAGGAGCCTTGCGGTTTGGCCACTGAGGCTCCTCTGCGCATCAAATGAAGGCGCAGGCAGACCTCCCATTTTGGGCAGTCTGTAACGCGCCTATAATGCCTAAAAATAAATATATCATGTGCTGGTGCTTTAAATATAGTTTTGGGACTTTATCATAAACCAGGGCATTCTGAAAGGAAGCCTTACATATTGTTGATGAGGAGCTGCATGCCTGAAGTGCCAGTTCCTAATTACAAATGCTGCAATGGAAAGTGTCTAAACTATTGTGGCCTTTCCATTCATGGTTTGCTTAATATGTTGTCTGGAGATAGAACTGGGAAAGAGAAAAGCTAGAGTACTCATTCAGATATCAGAATAAACAAACCTCAGAGAGGTCTATGTTTTTTTTAGCTTCCAGTGTTTTATAAAATGAATCATATAAGATTCATTATACACCCAATTTAAAAAGGTTATCACACAAGAAGCATGGTGGTGCTTTCTAAAGTACCAACATGCTTGTGCAAAGGGATCTTGTAGTACCCTTGAAACTAACTGTTCATAAGAAGTGGTAGCATAAACTTTCATAGGACCATATCACACAAGAGGAATCCTGCTCAGAAATGGGATTTAAAGTAGGTTTAAAGTAGAAAAAACCTGTAAATGTGGGAGGTTTTTCACATGATGTTTCTGCAAAACAGAAACAACACAAAAATAAAGTGAACGCAAAGGGGACAAAAATGACACCTTTTTACTTTCAGGAAGATCCAAAAGTAAGGTATTATTTTTGTCCCCTTTACACTTGCTTTATTTTTGCTTTCTTTCTGTTTCACAGAAACATGTGAAAAACTTCCTGCATTTGCGTGTTTTTTTTCCTACTTCTAAAATCCCATTTCTGAGTGGGATTTATCTAGTGAGATAAGGTCCACAGAGTTGGTCTACTTCCTCAGGTGAACGGAGTTAACTAGTGCCCAGGAAGGACTTTTATCAACAGATTCTTTGAATAGCAATAGAAATGGAAAACTTGTGGTTATAGTGATGGAGTGACAAGTTCAAAGTGTGGTTTTTGAAGGACAATGACAGGTGGAAAGATGTTACTTAAAGCCAGGATAGAGGGTGGTAGGAATGACCATATGAATAGTGGAGGAAATTTTGGAATGTGGTATGTGCAGGCTGGGAACTAGAAAGGAGATAGGATAAAGTGGCTAAAAGCATGCTTGGGGGGCTGCTGTGTTAATGAGTAGTGTGCCAGGAAGTCATTTTCTCTGTTTAACCCACTCTTGATGGACTGATGTTTGTGGTTATATTGTAATGCAGCTGTTTCTCTTTCCAATCTTCTTTCCAATATCCATGGTTAGTGATATATGAATCAAATATACTCTGTCTGTATGTGATTCAGCAGGTCAGGTACTCTTGTCTGCTCTGTCATCTGCACATTGCTTTTTCCTCATTTTTTTTTCACACCAGTAGATTTGTGATGGAAAGTAATTATGAAAACAACAGGCATTTTTCTACAAGGCATGCTAAAGCAAAGCCACTTACACAAATTTCTATACGCAAAGAAGTTCTATTCCCTCCTGTATTTTATTTGGATTTTTTTCATCGTCACCGTCAATCACTTCCAAAACTAATACAATTTTCCCCACAGGCACACACACACACATACATGTCTATAAATTCTGAAGCAGCTGCTCCTTTCCACCCAGCCACAGATTTTATTGCAGTCTGACCTCAAGAGAATGGTGCCCCTTTGGAACAAGGGAAATGCAGCACTAATGGATTCTGTGGTGCCTTTGGCTGGCATTCCTGTTCACAATAAGCTGGAGTTCTTTAGGGGCCTGTCCAGTTGTTCCAAAATGTCTCAGCTGAATTGCTGTGTCCTTACCATAGTGTTCTGTAATCTTGAGCTACATCCCATGTTTCATGAACAATCTTCATTTCCATAAGGATAACTTTCTTATGACCTTGTAACTGTTTGGAATTCACGTTTACAACCTTGACACCATTGCAATGACCACAATGCTCATAAACCCACCTTAAAATCCAGGTGGCCATATTGAGGGATGGTGTTCTATGGCTTTGGTGAGTAGGGCACAGGAGGATGACACATCTGTCACCCTCACATCAGCAAGCCACAGTGCAAGGAGGATTTGTGTCAGGATTCACAGGGGTCTCTGGCCAGGTGGTAGCTAGATGCATCATCTGTCAGTCCCCTGCTTGCCATCTCTGCAGGACTCCATCCCTCAATTTGATTGCCTAGATTGTGAGGTGGTTTGGGGAGTGAGCTGAGGAGATAGAGCATAGCCATGACATCATATGTTATGTGTCTGATGCAGAATCTTGTTTATCCCCTCCTCTCGCTCTTCTCTCTGTGAATTAGTGAACACCATCAAAATATATAAATAAAATCTGTTCCAAATTACCCACTACCACAACTCTCCACAACTTACTAGGGGCAGGCGCATGGAGCTGCTGGTTGGATAAGGAACACTTGCTGCTGTCAGATGTCATTTTGTCCACAGACAAGCACAACTGAATTTTTCACCCCTTCTATTTCAAGTTGTATTATCCCACAGTCCAACAAATGGCAAGAAGTTGTGTTTCTATTTTTAGGTGGAATGCTAATTACACACACTAATTACACTAATTACACAAATACACAAAACACAACCCAATATCAGATATATTCTATGTGTATGTGGGGGGAAATAGCCAAGTGCATGATGATACCTGTATTATTGAAATAGGATGATAGATCAATATCCCACATCAGATCTCTAATTAGTGCACCCTTTCTGTAGATGCAGCCTTTAACATGCACACTTCAGTAGGCACTCTCTAATATGTATTGTTTACTGATGTGTGTTTTTAAAGTCTTCCACTTCTAGAAAATTCTTGACATATTTTAAAATGCCAGGGAAGAAGATGAGGAAGTTCTTCCACACATGTACCAGAAAAAAAGGTCAAAAATGTTCCAAGTCAATTCACTCACCAACTTATCAAGGTCACTCCCTGTCAATGAAACATCTTTGTCAGAAACAGAAACAGCCACCCATTCTGAGTAGACCTTTTTTTCTCCTCTATCAGAAATGTTCTGGGAAAGAATCCCAGGATATACCATACCCACAGATGTCCACATTCCCCTCTAATAGAAACTGATGGCTTGTAATAGAAGTACAGGATCATAGGACATTGTGCTGGGAGATATTTTGCCTAGCTTTGGCTCATGGATGGATGAATAATGCTGCAGACGTCTGTTTCTCCACCCAACTAAGGTTAATCAGTATGTAGTTATAGCAGTCTTTTTGTGTTTTCAGATAAAGGGGAAATGCATTAGGCTCTTTTGCAGGGATTATGTAGGTGGGTATATCCTTAATAGAACCATAGAATTGGATTACAAGCCTTGCCTTTGCATTGCCTTGAATCTAGTTATTGTTACAAAAATAGATCTAACCCACGAGGGTAAGCACTTCCATATTTGTTGCTGTTGGATTATTTTTTATTTATAAATACTTGCAATCCAACTAAATTTTAGCAGCAAAACTCAGGATAATTGGCATCTTATATTGCTATTAGCTTATATAGAAATCCACAGGGCTACAACTGTCCACTAGTTTTCTTATGCAAATAGCTTTATTTTATTATTATTTTTCAAATCCTTCACTTTGGTGAAACATGACCTCTTCTTCAACTCCCTTTTGGTGCCAGTATATCTTTTCTCCATCATAACCCAGGAGCATCAGGATCACTACATTTTATTTAAGGTTTGAGTATGAAAACATATAACATTTCCCCATAGGCCAGTTTTCAAGGGCAAATGACTCATTCTTTCTCAGACTGATGGAATGAATAACAACATTTTTGATAACCATGTTACAGTTTTGTTCAATACTGACAAGTACTATATGTCACCTGAGAATCAAAGACGTTTGCAATGTCTTTAACACTAAGCAGAACTTACTTGTTGTTTTGGCAGCTTTTGAAATTTTGTCTGTAAGGAAATAAAGCTGATTGTCAGAGGCAAAACTTGAAAGGCAACAGAACAACTTTCTACTAAGGATCTCTCTTTGCTTAATACACATTTTGATTAAGTTAATTCAGTTAAATTTGTCAAGCAATAGTCAAGTTGTGAAAACAATGCCCTTGAACAACTTCTTTGACAAGATGACTAGAGAATGTCTTTTTGCATAGCTGAACATCTAAGAAACCAAATTTTGCACCAACTGGCAGATGGAACAAGTGAGTGAGTGTAAAACAGGGGGTTACATACAAACTGGAGAAAGTTAAAGCTAAGGAAACGACTAGGATCAACCATGTTTGGTCCAAGGATATACAAGATATTATTGTAATAAACAGTAAGAGTATTGTTTTACTACTGTACACACTAATGTTTTTACTAACATTATATGTTCACATTAATGGATAATGAAGAATAAATCCTATTAAATTTTACAGGATCTTAGAAGAAATAATTTCATCTGAGTTTTTCTTCCCTTGAAAATCATAACTTGCAGTTGCATGCTTATTCCTATCCATGTATAAGGCTGCTTCTACAGTGCAGAATTAATGCAGTTTGATACCTGGTGAATTGCTGTGGTTCAGTGCTATGGAATTCTAGGATTTGTTGTTTTGTGAAATATTTAACCTTCCTTGACAGAGAGCCCTAGTTCCACAACAAACTACAAATACCAGGATTCCATGGCAGTTAAAGCGGTGTCAAACTGCATTATTTCTGCAGTGTGACAGGTACATTGAGGCACTAAAGGACTTGGCATTGAAGCAAACTGATATCAACTCTTCTCAAAACAAAACAAAACCACCCTCCCATTATATGTAGTAATAATAGTAACAATAACAATAACAATCTATTCATGTACCTGCAGTTACATTGTGGTGGTGATGGGTTTCTTTAACTGCTGGAGCTATTAAGTAAAACAAGACAGTCTAATTAAACTCTGTTCCAAGAATCCATTTTATCATTAAAATCACAAAAGTGTCATTATTCTCACCAAACACATACATAACACAATAGTCTATTTATTGTTATAAATCTATCATCACTCATCACTCATGGTCATCATTTTTCACAGCTTTCAGTTGATGTTTGGCATGCGGTGCACTTCATCAGTGCTGCTGAAAAATAAAACATTGGGGAGGAGATGGTTTCCCTCAACTCAGTTCTCCAAGTAGTAAACAATGATGAAGAGTTTCAGTGGCCAGCATTCATCTAGTGAAATGTTGTAATCCTAGAGTTTTTAAGACCTTTTCTACCTCCACTGGAACTACTGAGAAAGCAAAAACAACCATCACCACTGCCCATCAAACACATAAGACAAAATTTGTCAATGACCTCACATAAGACATAGGCTGGCATCATGTTAGTCACAAATGTCTCTGAAACACTGAACTCTGTCCCTTAAAAAAAAAAACAAGCTCCTGTGGAGAGGTGTATTCATTACCAACCCAGCAACCCCCTCAGAACCCACTTTGCTGCTGCCGGTGTTCCTCCATATTCATTTAGTGGCCATGGAGACCAAGGGGTGGAAGAGAAGTGTCCAGCTATGTGCTATAGCTGGACTCCCAATGGCAAAGGCATCCTGTACAAGGTACCAGATAATAACATTGTTCTTATGTATCTATAAGCATACAGACCTATAGCTATAGGCAAATAACCAGTGGTTTCTCTTTCACTGTTTACTATTCACTGTTCACTAAAAAACATGAGAGGGACACAAAAACAATTTGAATCTTACAGGAGGGAAGATGGTGTAGCACCACCGGAGTGAAACTTCATGCTATGTCTTCCCATCAAGGACCTCAACCAGAGTTTATTTAGCTACTCCTATAGATGTTTAGAAAAATTGTTCTTTTTCATGCTAGAAAGAAATACAGTGTATGGAATGAAAATATAAAATGTTCCCTATTCTCATCATAGATAAAATAATAACTTTCCTTAATATCACTACAAATAGTATTAGGAGGCAACAGTATCACAGAAGCAGAGAAGCCTCTTTGATTTATCTTAAAGTTTTAAAAGATAAAAATCTATCAAACACTGGACTTCCATTTGTTTTGGACCTCAGTTCCCAGAAGTCCCAGGCATCTTAGTGAATGATTAGGGATTTTTTGGGTTGAAGATTAAAACTGCTGGAGGACCAAAGTTTGCTGCATTAACTCCTTTGGATAATCAATTTAGTTGCTTACTGTTTCTTCTATGAATTATGAACCCCTTGATTTATGGCTTGCATAATTATAAAGTTATGAGCCAACATAGTATAGTGGTTTGAGTGTTGCACTATTACTCCAGATATCAGGGTTTAAATTCCTGCTTCGCCATAGAAACCCACTGGGTGACTCTGGGCAAGCAACACTCTCTCACCCTCAGGGGAAGGCAAAGGAAAACCCATTGAACAAATCTTGCCAAGAAAACCATGTGATAGGTTTGTGTGATCACAGCAACAACAACAATTACACAAACACACACACATACCTTTTGCCTTTTCCTCTTTGCAATGAGCTTTCTCCACAGTTTTCCCTGTAGGGATCAAGAAGAGGAAAATGAAATACAATGTAAGAAACTCAATTTACACAGTGCCACATTGTTAATATTTGGGAGGGGGGCAGCAGGATTAGTAGATTGCCAGTACAGTGGGCCCTTGGTATCTGCTAGGGTTTGGTTCCAGGAACCCCTGTGGATACCAAAATCAGTGGATGCTCACGCCCTATTAAATACAATGGCAGAGTAAAATTCTATCACTTATATAAAATGGCAAAATAAAGCTTTGCTTTTTGAAATTTATACATTTTCAGATTGCGGATGTTGAATCCATGGATAAAGAATCCCTGGATACAGAGAACCGACTGTATAATGATTTTATGTACGGGTTTAAAATAAAAGATTTCCAGCCCTTCAATGCTTTTTCTGTTTTCTTCTTGTCTGGAAAGATTTCCAAATCATCAAGAATAAATTAAATATTAAATACAGTGACACAGTAAAATGCTATCATTTACATGAAATGGCAACATCAAGCTTTGCTTTTTGAAATTTATATATTTTGAAATTGTTGATGTTCAATCCGTGGATAAAGAATCCCTGGATACAGAGAACCGACTGTACAATGAGTTTAGGCATGGGTTTAAAATAAAATATTTCCATCCCTCACCATCTTTTTCCTTCAGTGCTTTTTCTGTTTTCTTCTTGTCTGGAAAGATTTCCAAAGCATCAGGATTAAATTTTAGCTGCTGGTGTGCTGACACAGTTTCAAACCCTTGGAACAGAATGCTTCTCTCATTTTACTATGACAGGATGAGCAAGGGTGAATGTGGCCCGGAGCTTGAAGGGATACAATATTTTGCACCCGCATATGATGTTATACAGACCTCTATTGAGTTGTATCTCAAACATTTTGATATATATGTGATGTCCTTTTTCAGCATCCCTTTTCCAGGCCTCCAAGAATAGAGTCAATCAGCTGTGACTTCACACAAGGAGACAGACTGAAATTAACTAAGGTGTGGTGCTGGAGGCGTTTGTGCCTTTCCAATATTCCCTACTGAGAACAGCAGCAATTCTTCTGCAGTCTGCCTTAGAACTGTGCATCTCCCCCTGCCTGACACACATATGCACAACTCATATGATCCACTTTACTTTAATGCATCTTAATTCATTGTCTTCCAGCATCTGAGCTAACTGTTCTTCCAGGAACAGCTCAGCATTAATCACTATAACCAAGATACCCTTCCAGGCACTAGCACCCTGGTCCTATGTATGCTTACCTAGAAGCAAAGCCCACTCATTGCAGTGGTATTTACTTCCAAGTAAGCAATTTTGGATTTCAGAATCCTTGAGGAACAAATTAAGGGGTAGGAAGAGAAATGCCTGACATTTTGATAGAAATCCCTTAGTGGGATCAATTTAATCACTTTTCATGGATCTCTGCAGATAATGCTAATTTATATAAGCTGAAGATCTGGATATGTTAGACTCCATAATTTTTCATTGTGAATTATTCTTGTTGCTAAATATTTTTGAGGGGAAAAATATACTTTTTACCTGTTACTGCTTTTCCATCAGCTGTTTCTTCCAGGGGTTGTGGGGAGAATAAATTAGGGAAAAAGGAAAGAGAATAAAAGAGTAACAATAAATCTTGATAATTGCATACCTTGACAGTTTTGTCAGATTTTCACCACCTCATATGTATGATGTGCCCAGATTGGAAACAAATGAGTACGTTTGTCTGGTAGGTGTACGACAATATCATATTTGATAGGTAGGTCCAATACTTTGAAATGAATTATTACAACCTAGCACACAGTATTCCTTGGCAAACTCAGTCAAGGCCTTTTAGACAACCAGAAAAGAAAACAAGAATTTCAAAGATCACAGATATTCCCAGTTAGCATTTCTATCATTTTATTTGTAGATAGCCTGTGTGTTGTAGTGGTTTGAGTGTTGGGTTGGACTCTGAGAGACCTGGGTTCAAATCCTCATTCAGTCATGGAAAGCGAGTGGCTTTCATGGCCGGCATCCATAGTTTTTTGTGGGTTTTTTGGGCTATGTGGCCATGTTCTAGAAGAGTTTCTTCCTGACGTTTTGCCAGCATCTGTGGCTGGCATCTTCTTTCTCTGACTCCTGTCCTCAAGAATTCTGCCTCCCTCTCCCACATAACTCATGTACTGAGAGTAGTTCAAGAATTTTTTGGGGTTCATGCCTACATAAACGTGGGGAATGTTTCACAATAGATCAACCACATCTTCACTGTCAAACTCTGATGTCCATTTTGTTCCCTGAAGCTTCATACTGTTGTTTGTTAGGAAAATACTTAAGTATTAGAAGTGGTTACTGGAAATCCATCACTACCTTTCTAAAATTTTCCATTCAAAATATTCTTGACATCTAAAACAGCATCTATATGATAATGAGATAATTAATGTTTCATAAGAAAAAAGTTGTCTCCTATTTTAGGCACATAAGAAAACAATCAGTTTGTATTAACTATTTTAAAAATGTGAATAAGTCTCTGCTGTTGTCAAATGATCATCTCTTGCCACAGGCAATTAATTAAAGATAAATGGAAATAGGATGATCTACTAATTACTTTAAAAATGCAATGCCAATTAATTTCCTTGATTGCTATTATTATCAATGTGTAGATAATTTAAGGCTTCCTTTAAGTGTAATGTTATTATCTTTGCATGATATAGCACCAAGATTACATAGAGACTATAATTCAAAGTTAATTAACTTGGTACATTTAGAATTGGTAAACAGTCTAAAGAAATCTCCTTTTAAGCTTCAGGATGTGAAATAACCACCGCATTGAAGAGAACCTGCCCTTGAGCTTGCCTGCTGCCTCCATTCAATGGAGGTGTAAATTCTATGTTTGTGTACTCACACACTTTCAGTGGCTATTGCTCATCCTATTCATAGGAAATGCCTCATGCTGTGGGGCTTGATCTTGAACACAGGTCTTAGTATAACTCATCCTGAATGAGAAGTATGTGAGTTCTCATATAATGTATAGAAGGTATGAGCTGGTTGTTGTTGTTGTTAACTGCCTTCAATTCGATGTTGATTTATGGTGATCCTGTGAATGGGACACCTCTAAGACCCCTTATTTTCAACCTTTTTGCTCAGATTCTGCAGATTCAGGCCCATCTGATTGAATCTAGCCATCTGGCTGTGGTCTTCCTTTCTTTCTACTGTCTTCTACCTTTCCTAGGATTATTGTCTTTTCTAATGAGTCATGTCTTCTCATGATATGGCCAAAGTACAACAGCCATAGTTTGATAATCTTGGCATCCAGGGAGAGTTCAGGCTTGATCTGTCCTAGGACCCATTTGTTTGCACAATCCCAATGTGCTTCTCTTAGGAGGTCTGAACAAATTATAATTATTAGTGCAATGGTGTTTGAGATATGAAGGAGTTTAGCACACAAGGCTAGTAACATGCAATTACAATAGGATAACAGCATCTTTGGCATGTACTTATCACACAATGTCTCTGGTTGATGTTTTGCTTTCAGATCACTGGTGGATCATACCTTTTCATTGATGGAGAAAAACAATAATTGAAAACATACTCTCCACCAACAATTGAAATGCAAAGCAGCAATAGGAAAGATAAGTATGTGCCAAAAACATTATTATCCTATTGCAATTGTGCTTTCCGAGCCTTGTGTGCTAAACTCCGAATAGTAAATTCTGCTCAGGAAGGGTATGTTAAATTGCCTGATCTACCAGCAAATTTATATTAAAGTCCAGTGACAGATCACAGGAGAACAGACAATTTTATTTCTTTAGATTTTGTGGAAAACCAAGTGGTAGATGGCATGGCTGAAAGGAGAAGGAGATTGTAGGGTTTAAATAATGTAAGATTACTTCTAAACAAACAGGCAGAAGGACTGCTACCACCTGCTGGCGATACTGGGAATAACACATCAGCACTTGTATGGACTTGGCAAGGAACCTATTGACACAAACAGGCATTTTCATTAGCCTTTCGGCTTTCAAGTAGCAAACAGTGGCAGAGTAATTCACTAATGGGTACATGCTGTATCTTAATGCATGGACACTCTGTATGAATCCTAAAAAGGCATCCTTTCTGACCTGAACACAGCAACAGCTTATATTTTCTCTCACAACCCCCTTTTAATTACATTAACTTTGCAATGTGTCCAATTCTTATTATTTTACTTAATATTACTTTCCATAAGGCCATGAAGCATATTTATTAGCTATACTTTCATCACTGGAGAGTGAATTAATCCAAGAGTTCTAAATCTAATTCCTGTGTTATTGCATTTAAATCCCCCTACTTCCTACAAGGTGTTCAGGATTTTCTCATTTTATCTTCACAATAAGCCTGTGAGGGAGGCTGGACTGAAAGTGGTGATTGGGGCAAGGTTACAGTGAGTTTCATGGCCATCTGAAGGTTTTAGCCTTGGTCCCATTTGCCCAAACCCTTTGGAGAAAAATCAGTGATATAGTTTTTAGTATGTAGAGCTGGTGGCAGAACATTTTAATTTCCCTGGGCATTCCATCTCAGACCTCAGAAGAGCGGTCCTTGCACAAAAGAACTACACAGTTAGATTGGAAAGAAAAACAGCAGAATTGGAGTTGATCCACAAACAAAAGTCCCTCAGCAATTGAATGAACAAATGGCTTCCCGACTCACTACACACACCTCAACACTATCTAACCCCGTCCTCATGGGGGCATCCTACACCCATCTATTCTCCCCACCTACAGGCTAGTTTCCAGTGTCAAACTGGTCTTGCCACTTCATTTCCATATACAAAGCAGTTTGAATTTGAATTTACATTCTTGCATACAGTTGGCTCCAAATGATTCAGGTAATGTAAAATATTCAGAGAACTCTCAACAGATGTCAAATTGCATGGAACTATTTTGATTTTGAAAGTTGAAAAGAAGCAATATGTGCACATGACTACTTCAGAACAGTGGCAGTAACGTAAAGTAAAGTAGTTAAGTAGCAAGAGTCTGCACGACTATTTCAGAGGATGACTAATGTGTAACAAAACCAAACATCTACATCATCACACTTGTAAAACAGGCTTGCAATTGGTATAAATATAATGTTAATACATACTTGTAATTCCTTTGGATTTGGCTGGAAAAAAAGGGGGAAATAGCAGAAACAAGTTGAGGCTAACAGAAGCTTTACTGTGAACTGTATGTTAAAACTATAATTATTGGGCAGATTTCTGCAGCTATAGCCAAAGCTGTGTTTTCTAATAAATTTATTACCTTTCCATGGATTTACTAGGTACCTATTTTCCTATCTTTGTGCTCACTTCTGGCCATTGCATAGCACACAACAACAACAACAACAACAACAATAACAGTATTTGACAGTGTCTGGTGGCAGTTGTGCAGCTAAAAAAAAATAGACCCTGGATTTACTTGCCTTAGGAGGCAATATTAATCTGTCATGTGTTTTCCACTTGTGAATCACACAGCTAAATCAGGGGTTTAGCTACAAGTGTGCGAGTGAAATAAGGATATTACCCCATAAATATGAATTGCCCTCCCCTCAAAATGACATTTTCCTCTGGTCCTCAAACGTTTAGCATTCTAGAAAGTGAAACACTGAAAATCTTGGACATTTTACTCACCGTGTTTACATTACCTTGGTAACTTTGCCTGTCCCCTTTCTTTTAATGCCTGAACTAAAATTTAAGGTTACTGAAATGCTAGAAATGCAGGGACTGAATTATAATTTCTTTGGGGGGCAGAATCCTTATGGGAGGCAATGCCCTCATTTGTGCTCACCCACCCTTGTAGCTACATATCTACTAACATTGCTCTTCTCCCTTTGCCATCATCATAAAGAAGCAATTTAGAATTGCTTCTATATCCCTGATAATAAAACAATAACAACCCCCCCCCTTTGCTACCTGTATTAAAAAGAAAGCGTGAAAAATGACAATGAAGTGCAGTTTTGCTGAGTTAAATCAGCATTTTCATAACTGCAGGAATAATACACAGTTTGCTTCTCTGCCTGGATGTTAAATGCAATATACAAATATCATTTTATTGCAGAAAAAAGATACATTATTTTAAAAATAAAAAGTATCAAATGAGTACCTGTAACACGCATGTGCCCAGCCAATCATCCCTTGACTAAAATGTTATTTTAAAAAAATATGTTGAAGGTATGCTTCAGTCAGCAATATGAGCCTTGATGGGTTCATGTTCTTACACTGGTTTACTGTTTAGTGCTGAACAGATCACCTGCTCCTCTCTCTGAGTCATTGTTATGGGCCTTTCTAGGCTGCTATTGGACTTTGAAAGCCAAAGTCAATAGTTGCACCACCGTCTGGCACACAGTACTGTCTGAAATAGAATGTACATCACATCCATTTTGTTAAAGACTCATCATATTAGATGCATTTTATCCATGGCACCCTTTAATTGCTTTTGTAAACAGCCAAGTGAATGCCTCTTTTCTGGCAAAAACACACCAATCCCTTTGGAAAGTCTTGTTTGGTGGATTCCTATCTGATTTCCCTCCACCAAATGAGTTTTTCTTTTGATCGGCTTTAAGTCACCTAATCAGTTCATAGTTCATTCTCATTGTTTCTTCTTTCTTTGCTGTTCAGTGAGGTATTTTTAAATTGTTTAATTGTATTGTTTATTTTTAAAAAGACTCTGGGTGTGGAACAACCAACAATCACACCAACTCAAAATTCTTGATGGAGGTCATTACTAACTTGATGAGAGATGAAGAAGCAGAATTCTGTCCTTGTACATGAGTAAGCTGTTTTTTGGGGTTGGGTTTTTTTGTTTTGTTTTGTTTTGGCATAAATAGAGAACAGGATTAATGCCAGGTGCCCACGGCCACATTATTCTGCTGAATTTGTCCTCAGTTTCCTACTTTGCCAAGTGACTGTTCATAATCATAATGCTGTTCTTTGTGTCTGTATAGCAAATGAATGCCATTTGGAATGGAAGAGAAATGAAAACTAAGCATGTACCTGTTTTTTTTGGGAGGAGTTTCTTTGTCATGCCTGACAATATCTTGTCCTACAAGACAGAAACAGCACAATATAAGCAATAATAATAATAAATTTAATTGACCTTTGGCTTTATAGCTCATTCTTATAATCATTTCATCCTTATTCATGTATGAATAATGAAATAAAGGGTTGATTACTAAGAGTGACACTGCCCTGGAATTGTCCCTTGTCATTCACAAGTGGCCTGGGCTATCAGCACAGAGAAAGCCACATGTGGGCTTTTTCCTATGTAGAAAGTCCACAATAAATTAAACACTCTCCAACATTTCACAGATGAAAACCACTTTTGCATTTAAACTCACTTTGGAGCAACTATAGTAATCTGAAGACAAAGGAGGAAAATGGGAGGAGGGAAGGGAAACTGGAATCGTTTAAAGCAGTGGTTCCCAAATTTTGGTCCTCCAGGTGTTTTGGACTTCAGCTCCCAGAAGCCCTAGCGAGCTTGGCCAACAGTCAGAAGTTCTGGGATATGATGTTCAAAACATCTGGAGGACCAAATGTTGGGAATCACTAGTTTAAAGGCAGCCGAGATATTGGGAAGACAGAGGATTAATTAGGACTGTCCCTACCAAATCAGGACAACTAGTTCAAATTATATATTAATTCTCATAAATTGTTTCCAGAGAGCCAGCCATGTTAGTATGTTGAAACAAAAGCAAGCAAGATTCTTGTAGCACCTTAAATATTGTTTTAGTCTTTAACGTGCTACAAGACTTATTGCTGGCCAGTTAAATCAGGATTAGAAATTGTGTGGACCTCCAGATGTTAGTGCAATGCAGTCTCCAGCCATTAGAACACCATCAGAAGAGAAGATTTTGGCATGGCTGTGACTTTTCCTCTGTGATTAGGAAAAAAAAATTATATTGTAAGAAAGAACAAATTGGCTTCAATATTGTCCGAGTTGGTTTCTCTTTCCAGAACAAACACCCTAAACTGCAGGAGAGGCCACCACTTCCAAAACCTAGAGAAAGCAACCAATGAAGCATGAAGAGCTGATGCTAAAAGGAGAGGACACAAATAAACCCCAGTGTTCACATATACAGAAACTTCTGGAATTCTGCTAAAAGAAGCAGGTTTTTCCTCAGTCATGCACACACTAGCCATAACTAGAGTAGATAACTGCAATGCCCTCTAAGTGACACAGCCACTGAAGAAAAAGAGAAAACTACAGCTGGCACAGAATGAAACCTTTGAGCACTTTCAGGGGACCAGAACATCTAAAACCACTACTAGACCAACAGCACTGCTAGCCAGCACATTTCTAGATACAAATGATAGCTCTTGTTTTCTGCGATAAAAAAGATAGGTTTGGTTAGACTGGTGTGCACTAGGACATGGCCTTCTTGTGGGAGCTGTAGTTTTATGTACCGCAGATGCTTGACTATAAGTCGACCTCATGTATAAGTTGAGGACAGGTTTTGGGGGCAAAATTACAGATTTTGACATGACCCTTGGATAAGTCGAGGGTAAAAGTTACGGGCATGCAACAAAGAATCTCATTCATGAAGCATAGGAAAACAATGCCAAAGAACCTACAACATTATGGCAGGCATAACTCTTTGTGCTCATTCTTAAGGCTGATGAAAGAGAGAGTAGAGGGAGGTCCATGCTTCCAAGACAGATTGTACTCTTGCCTATCACCAGGGAATGGTTCCCTTTTTAAAAAGAGTTAAGGTATACTATTTACATTGACCCGTGGATAAGTCGACTTAGGTTTTTGAGGTCAATTTTTTGACTAAAATTTATAGACTTATACAAGAATATATACAGTAATTCCACTTTAGGGCTCCACCAATGGCGCCAGCATTGGGTTCTCAGGTTTTCACATTGTTTTTCAAATGGCTTTTAACTATAATGATTTTCTTTATTTTGTTTTGTTGCTTTTAGAATATATTTAAGATGCATGGTTGTTGCACTCTATGGTTATTTTTATGTGGGGATGAAAGGTATTTTAAATGATCTTTGCTAAATACTAGCTCTGCATACTAGTTTAGATGTTTGTTAGGTGGTGTTTTATGTTACAATCTTTGTTTGTTGTTCTGTACCTCCATGCCATGTTTGACTTATGGCAGCCCTAAGGTGACCCTATCATGGGGTTTTCTTGGAACATTGTAAAATTATTTGTTCCTATACTATACTATACTATACTGTGATTTTCTTTGTTGATTAGTTTTATATTATAATACCATTTGATTTTGTCTGTTGCTTCAAAAACAGAGTGTGCTGGAAGAAAGTTATTCTTTCAAAGAGGTTTTTACAATGGTTGATAAAATAACATAAGATCACACAAGTACAGCAACACTGAAAATTAAAATATTACAACATCACACAACATCTCCCAAAGGGAGAAGCGGGAAATATAAATAATATATTATTATTATTATTATTATTATTATTATTATTATTATTATTATATTCAAATAGGAAAGAGTAAGATAGCATACACATCAATAAACCAGACAAAAAAACCCAACATAAAATAGCAGGAGCAAACGTGAAGTATTCAAACAGCAGCAGTTAAAATAGCTAACAGCACTACAAATCAACCCAAAGTTAGCTTTGCGGCTATAAAAGGGCATTATAGTCTTCTCTGCACTGGCCAGATAGTTCAAGAGCAGCCTGGGGTATCTTGGGTCTGGAACTGCCTCAGCCTTCTTCCATTACCCTAGTCCTCCATTGCTGCACTGGGCAGTTGTTTGCATAAGTGTCCCACTGTGCCGCCTGAAGCATCATTTCAGTTTGAGGTCAGAACAAGGTGCCCAGTGGCAGGGTACCTCATTCTGACCTTAGAGCAAGTGGACAGCAGAGGCAGCGGATGCATGGAAAAGCACACTGGAACTCTGTGTTGTATGGAGGGCTCCAGATCTTCTGGGAAGAGCTGGAGTAAACAGGGAGTTATTTTAAAGCATGTATACCCCATTTCTAGAGCTGAACAGGCCAGATGTCATCCAGTCTGTTCACACCACAAATGGAGTTTTGGCTGTGTGTCATCCAGTCTCCCGACCAATAAGATGAGGGAGGCAATTTTATTTGGGCATGGGTTTGCATAAAGGGGCAAAATTTTTGGGGTGGCATTTCCAGCCATGTGGGGGAAACATTGCTGGTAATCACCACCCTGCTGATTTCTGAATCAAGTAGGAGATGGGTCTTCTCCCACCACTTTGGGGAGAGTTCCCCATGTTCCTCATTCAGTCCACATGCTGCTTCTGCTCACCAGTTTAACTGCTTTCATTATTGGACCAGAGAACTGAGCTTCAAATACAAATCTAAAGACTCACAGACATGAATGAAAGCAGTCATTCACTTGCCCTAGTTGCAGTGGTTAAATGTCTGTGCTGGAGCCACTCACTCACAAACTATAAGGTTGTGAGTTCAATACCAGCCATAGGCTGAGGCTCGACATAGGTTTACATCCTTCCAAGGTTGCATCCTTTTGAGCTCTATGGGAGCAATTAGCTTACACATTGTAAACCACTTAGTGAGTGCTTAAGTGCACTGATAAGTGGTATAGAAATGTACTTGCTATTGCTATTTCTAGTCCCAAACTATTTAGGGCTTTAAAGATTAATATCAACACATAGAATCATAGACTCATAGAATTGGAAGAGACCACAAGGGCCATCCAGTCCAACCCCCTGCCAGGCAGGAAATCATAATCAAAGCATACTCGACAGATGGCCATCCACCCTCTGTTTAGACCCCCAAGGAAGGAGACCCCACAATAAATACATAGCTCCAAGAAGCATTTTTACTGCCATGTCCTTCACCAAATGAAGACTTCAGCTGATCTTTAACTCATCTCCATGTATTGTTCATTACAACAGTTCAGTAGGGATGAAACCAAGACAAGTCCACTAAGAAGAGAGGTGCCTTCTGTAGATAAGACCACAGATGGTGAACCAGCCAAAATTGGTAAAACACTGTTCTTGGACCCTGATGATGCTCACACCTGAAACATTCATAACTCACCTATCTTTAATCACTCAAAATCAGTAGAAGAATTTGAGGAGGCTGGATATATTTATAATTTGATAGAACAGAAGATGAGTATACCATTATTTAAATAATCCAAATATGCATTCCAGAAATTGTTTACTCTAACAGAAACTAAAAAACTAACAATTATTTCATATGCGCTAAAGCTTATTTCTGTAAAGAGGGGATATGTAAAGGAAGATAAAGTTATTTAAAGCTTCTGTTAATCACCTTAATGGGCTAAAGAAATGTAATGTTTCTGTTCTCTTAAGCTCCGAAGAGCCAAAACCTGCAAAGTATGAACAATAGACTTCCTCACTCCCCAAACAGAGCTATACAAATCTATATGATGGAGGCAACTGAGCATCAAAAATGTCCATTCCAATATAGGTAAACACCATATTGATGCCCGTAACAGTCAAGAAGATGGATTTCAGGTTAATGGATTGCTGGGAATGGTAATGTATTGACAGTTAGGAATGGCAAACAAGTGCTTTTAATTGGTTAATAAGGACCACTGATAAGATAAACAGCTCTGTTTAAGCAAAGCAAACAACAGTAGCAGGTGTACATAAGAGTAAATTTACCTGTATATGTTAAAGCCATAAGTAATTTACATTTTTTTTTATAAAAGACAAACATACATAGTCATAATAACATAACACAACAAATACAACATCCACCATCACATCCTACTACAAATAAATCATAATCACTAACAGCATCTAACATAACAGATAGATATACACTAAGCTTTCCTAATAGGCCCTATTAAATACAATGGGACTTACTTCTAAGTAAAGGTCTTTATTGTAACCCAACATTGCTGTAGGAAGAACCTATTAAGAAAGCAGAACTCCCACTTGCTTTAACAGTACTATCAGTTATCTTCTATCTTAACTTTCCCTCCTATGTTAAGGTCTCCAAGTCACAACTGAAACAGCAGGTTAGATACGTTTGAACTGAGTAATTTCAAACCTGTGTTTCCAAATGCCTCTAGATATTTCTAGATATGAAAGCATATTCTAACATTACATATCTAGTAGTATTGTGTTATGGAGCAGCACAAATAGCTCATAATACAAAACTTATGTATTCAGATAATCTAATGAGACAAGGTTTCACAGTACAATGAAACCTGATTATTTGGAAATGAGCAATTTATTTAATTCACAGCAGTTTTCATCAGGAGTTGAAAATGGTTTTCTTTCTTAGCCAGATCGGTTCTTTTTGATGTGACTGAGTTTCCCTTATCTGAAATGTTTGGAACCAGAAAGTATATTGAGTATTATTATTATTATTATTATTATTATTATTATTATTATTATTATGGAATACCTGTATTTGCATATAAGCATATTTGCATATACATATGTACATAATGAGGTATCTTGAAGATGGGGCCCAAATCTAAACATAATATTCATTTATGTTTCATATATATCTCATACATATACTCTAAAGATAATTTTATACAACCTTTTAAAATAGTTTTGTGCATGAAACAAAGGCCCTATACAGACTGCCGAAAAGCAGCAGTCTGGGGCCAATTTCAGGGATTGGGATTGTGGAGCGACCTCATGGTCCCAAGTCCTAGTGCGCAGCAGCAGTGCCATCATGGTGGCCTCCTGTCTACATGGGGGCCGCCATGATGACGCAAGGCCAGTGAAGTCCCCACATCACAGCACCACGCTTATGTCATTGACAGATTACAGTGCACCAATGGCGCACTCTTGGCATCTGCCACGTGTGCCAAAAAGTATTCACTTTTAGCAGGTTCTTTTTGGTGTGGAGGGAGGCAGTGTGGTTTGGCTGCTGTGGCGTCCCTCAGGGGCAAAAATGGGCACCTCTAGCCCACCCTTTTGGGGCGGTCTGTCAAGCCCGAAAGTTTGCATACATTGAACTATCAGGAAGCAAAGGTATCACTATCTCAGCCATCCATGAAAGAAGTTTTGGTTTTTGAAGTCAAACATTTTAAGAACTGAATGAGCTATACAGACAGGCCCTTACCTGGCCAGATTGGGGCCACGGCAACCTCATGCCATGGCCCTGATCTGGCCTCTGGAAGGCGCAAAAAGAAGCCACAAAAAGCTGTGGCAGTGTGGCTGTATGGTGTCCCTTCGGTGCTGCATCATCTGAATGCAGTGCCGGAGGTGCTCCATAATGCTGCACACCGTCTGGAATGGTGTGCGGCATTATGATGCCCCGGGAGTGGAGTAAAGGCGTCCAGCGTCAGGAGGCTGCATCCTGACTCTGCCCACAGGCCAGCCTTTCAGGCCATCTGTACAGGCCTTGAAGTTCAAAATGTCTGAAGAATCAAAGTTTGGGAACCCCTGGGGTAGGATTTCACCTACACCTTTCTCTCTACCTACACAGACACACCAGTCTCTGGGTATTAGTAGGAAATTCTGGCAGTTTGAAATTCCCTAATGCCTGCTCATAATGTATGTGTTTGCATGCATGTCTTTCCAGCTCTGCAACAAAGACTAGGGACTATTTCACAGTGCAATTATAGAACTACAATTCCACTATAATTGCTATGGCTGCATCCTATGGATTCCTGGGATCTGTAGATGTTAAAGTATGACAGCTCTCTGGCTGAGAATTCTAAATGCTCCTCTTAAAACTGCACATCCCAGGAACCATGGCAGTTAAAGCAGACTCACAGCAATGTCATTGTGTGGTGTGAAAGGGCCCCAAATGTGATTGTTGGTCTTGAAAATGTCATGTGTTCGCTACTGCAATGAGTGTGTGTGAGTGTGGGAAAAGGAAATGGTATAAACAAGCCACATATAATAAGCATTTTTTGTTCCAAGTCACCAGTTTAGGAGAGCAAAATTAGGTTTCAAAAATATAGTTCTAAAAGTAAAAGTTATTGTATTATATATACCTGATGTGGGGAAGCCATTTCTATTCCTCTAGATTCCTTCTTTTAATTCTTTGCAGGATTTCTCTTATTTTCCTTTTTAATGGTTGGTTGACCTGAAAGATCTTCATGTAGTGGAAACTGCATGCTCAGCTCCACTGCACAACTGTGTATGTAACTGTCAGTTTGGACACTGCCCAGGATATAAAGAAGCAGCTGTTTTACATACTGCAGTGCTTGTCAGATGCCAACTGAATTTTTCTACTTTCACTATCACACTGACAGAGATTTTATAGTTTTATAGTGTACTTTTTATATTTTTAACTGTAGTTTATTTTTTTAACAAGCGATCTGTTTTAATATTGTAATAGTTAAAATTCTTAGTTAAAATGCTCTCTTTTGTATGTTTTTAATTGTACAGTCCTTTTAAATTGTAAGCCTCTCTGTGTCCCATTTTGGGGGAAAGCAGGATTAATATAATAATAATAATAATAATAATAATAATAATAATAATAATAATAATAATAATAATAGATTTATTATTTATGACTATACACAGTTTTCTCAATGAAAAAAAAGAGAGAGATATCCCTTAAGCATCTTGGATGATTATACTGAGAAGACACTTATTTCCAGAGCTTAGAAAAGTTATTTTATTTTCTGGTTTGGACTGTAACTCTCAAAACACCCAGTCACATAACCACTGACTATACTATTTAGAGAAATATGAGATCAGTAGTACAAAAAAGTAAATTTTAAAGGCTCAGGTATTCCAAAGGTGTATTTCATGACTTTTTAGTTGCTTAATGTTTTCAATTTGTTACTATGGTTCCCACCAGTTTATTGCTATTTGAGTATCCCTTATCCAAACTCCTTGGGAGCAAAAACATTTTGTAGTTGATATTGTTTCAGATCTTATAGCACACAAGTAGCATAGTACATATTTGCAAGGTTGAAGAGAGTCACAAAGATTTGTGAAATGGCAGAGGCACAGATTCATACTGAGCACTATGCTTGGATTCCCACCATTTCACAGATTCTCAGTCTCTCTCCAGCTTCATTCGGTCTTTACTTGTGTATGAGAACTGAGGTTGCAGAGAGACTGAGGATCCAAGAGACAAACAAGCAGGAGTGCTACAGCCATCACCTTGAAGCAGGAAATGGGTGGCTGGCAGCAAAGTGTTTTAGTTACTGCAGGATTTCAGATTTCCCACTTTGGGGTGCTCAACCTGTATTTCTAAAATCAGCAGTCATTTCCCTCCACCAAGTAGTACTAACGTATACAATATGATTCACAATGCCAAACAGAGATTACCAATACTGTCCTAAATCATGTAGCATGGAAGAGGCTTGGAAGGCAGAAAGACAAGCAGACAGAAACAAACATCCAGCCAGAATTGTTGTTCTGGTTGGTGGGTCACAAATTTGCAGGTACTTATCAAGAGTGGCAGCAAGATGAAACTGACAGGAACATACAGAATTAGGGCTATACTGAGCATATCATGTACTTGTATAGTGAGAAAATAGCAGCACTCACAGCTCTGCTGCATCTGCCTGCAATGCCCTCCATAAATAAGTGTCCTTCCTCCTCTGTTGATTTATTTATTCACTTAAATCCCCTAAAGTTACTAGATCCCATCTAATCTTGGAAGCTAAGCATGGTCATTCCTGATTAGTACTTGGATGGCCAATGAACACGAGGTGCTGTAGGCTAGATTTTAGAAGAAGAGCCTGGCAAAATCACCTCTGAGGATTCCTTGTCAATGGCATGGTACAGACCAGCCTTTTGCGCCATGCTGGTGCCAATTTTAGGGTTAGGGAGTGCGCACCAACCGCATCCTCCCTAACCCTAGTACGTGTGGGGGCTGCCATAATTGTGTGACCCCGCCCAACATAATTGTGTTGGTGATGTCGCAGCTGTGCAGTGTCCAAATGGGGCTGCACTGCTGTGATGCCACTGTGCCATTCTACAGTGGTTTGTTGCATTGCAGCTGCGCAGCAAACAGGAGCTGCTTCTAAGCACTCCTTTTTTGCTGCACAGCAGTACTGCGCCATTTGGTTGCTGTGGTATAGTTGAGCAGCAAAGACAGCTTTTACAGGCAGTATGTAAAGTGCTTAAGACAGTCTTATGAAACCCTTGCCATAAATTGACATGAAACAATTTTTTAAAAGTATAGATAAGTGAATCAGGGATATGTCAGCATAATATACAATAAAATCCATGGCTGCTAGTGGTGTCCATGGGTGCATCTACACTGGAGAAATAATGCAATCTAAGCCTACTTTAAGTGCTATAGCTCCATCCTGTGGAATCCTGGTATTTGCAGTTTTACAAGGTCTTTAACCTTCTCTGACAAAGAATGTTGGTGCCTCGCCAAAGATAATGTAGGATTGAGCCACAGTCATTAAAATGGTGTCATATTGCTTCATTTCTACAATGTAGATGCATCCGATGTCATGGAAATTCTAGTCTCAACTTTAAATGACCTAACATTGAATGTGGATATTTTAATGTGTTGTGAGCCACTTTGATTGTCTCGTCACAGAAAAGTAGGATAAAAACTAAAGTTTTATTATTTATTTATTAACAGAAGTGCTGACTGCTATCCCTAAACTAGGTTCCACACTTTGAGTATCTCCTTTAAAATTTAGACTACAATCCAAAATGGGTTCACGACTCCACGGACATGGAAACTAGCAGCTGTCACTACATCAAATACAACCAAATCCAAACCACATGGACTGGAAAACAGATTGATACAGCAACATTCAATAGTGGGTCTTGATAATCTACCAATAAAATATTCAGGCTAAGAGTGCTGGACTTAACACTTGCACATAATCATGTGTAGTTTGTAGGAAGGAACCAAAACCAAGACGGACATGTATGATCAAAATAATTTGGGAATCTGAATACAAGAGAGGAAGGGATGATAGATGGATCATACCTGCAGCTGCACGATGAGAAGCATCTTTGGTTTCTTTTATCATTTTGGGTGCTAAAAAAAAGTAGCAAATGCAATAAGATACACAGTGATATACATTTTAAAATGTACTTTACAAAAACACAGGTCCAATAGATAAAGGAGAAAATAATTATTTCCCAAGTATTTAAAAAGTCAACTTGCAATTCCACCCTTCCTTTTGGTATCTGGCTGCCTTTTCAATAGTGGTTCTTAAAGATTCTCCAGATTTTAATAAGTTCAATTCCAAAAGCTCCAGCTGACATAGCCAATGGTCAGGAATTATGGAAGGTGAAAACAAAAAACCTGCAAGATCAAATTGTGAGAACCACTGTTTTTAATGCAATGAAGGGAAACACTTTATAATGAATGAAAAATAATGGCTGGGATAGGGGGAAGCAACCACTTCCCTGCTTGTTACCGGAGTGGGAAAGGTGAGGTGTATGAAACCCACCTGAGGGCCCCACGCCAGGCCCTTCAAACTCTGAAATACAATCACCCTCAAAGTGAAAAACCCCCAGAAATCTTAGCAGGATTTTACAAGACATTTTTGAGGTGTATCTTTTTATTACTGCAATGAGCAGTGTTCAAACAATATGGCTGTTTTGGGAAAAACAACATTTTAATTTCACCAGCAGAACAAAAATATTCAATGGAACAAAACACATTTTGAAAGCTGGCGGTGCTCTCTTGAGGAAGTTAGAGATCAAATTACTTACAGTCTTTGTGAAAAGCAGTGTCTACAATAACAATGTTTAGTTAAAATGAAGTTTATACTGTTTTTATTGTCTCTTAGAATGATTAAGCACTAAAGTTTGGTTGGGAAACCTGTGTCTGCAAAACTACTCTACCACTTGGAAAATAGCAGTAGCAGGAAGATTAGCTTAGTCAATTTGTGCAATGTAACAATTCTACAGTGGGTTAAAATGTCACACTGGTTGACAGATAAGCAGAAATATTACGTATTTTATGGTAATACCTTCCAGTACACTCCATTTAGTAGCTCCAGGTCAGCTACCAAACTATTTTTTATCTTGGACAACAGATTCACACAGTTAGTTGCAAGCTTAAAGGTCTTCCATTAGTGATAATAGCAGAGTAATGTACTGTTGTATTTTAATAAAAAAAATGTGAATAATTGAGTTCTACTGACATTTTCAAATTGAAATTTTGCCCTTCAATGTTACAATAATTTATTTAAAGAGCAGCCATAGTCTAAAGGAAATACAGATATTAACTCTGCATTACTTAGAGTTTTAGTACCTGCTTTAGCTTGATTTCCTTATTTTTTATGGCAGGTCGTAACAAAAGAACAATTTTTTAAAAAAGCTCTTAAATAAATAAATAAATAAATAAATAAATATACTTGTGCAATGTGTCTAATAGAGTTCACCATGATTTTACCTTGCATCATTCAGTTACCTTTACATCACTAGAAAGTAAGGTCCCTATAATATGGCATTATCAGAAGCTGTCCACCATGTGTGAGCCACTGTTCTTTCAATAAGCTAACAAATTATAGAACCACAAAGAACCCAGATACATGAATCTACATGAAACTACAATGGTTTACCGGCTAATACCCACAATGTAACACTAGTTAATACCCCAAGCTCATGAGGATGCTCTTGGCCAGTTTTATCACATATCTTTTCTGGTTACCAGCCAGCATCACTCTACATGCCATTTACTTACTCCCTCCACTATTCATTGGCTGTCTACTCACCTTGACTTTAGGTAACATCTTTCCTCCTGCCTTTGTTCCCCAATGACTGTCTTTAAAACTGAACTTGTCACCTCATCACAATACCAACACGGTTTGCATTTATATGCTATTCACACATACAACCAGCTCATTCATAGCTATAAAGGTCTGTTCCTAGGCATTTCACTCCATGCATCAGATAAAGCAGACTTAAGTCTACAAAAGCTTAAGCTACCAACTTCTTTCTCTCAGACTCAGAAGTTTTTCAAGATCCTCTTGCAGACATGAACCTACTCTAAGACATCAAGTTGCCTTTGCCCCTCTTCAAACTGTACCAATTACACAGAATACAATGGTGGATTGGGGGCCTTTTCATATTATGTTGATTTGAAGGATCTGTTTTAACACATTTCTTTTCCAAAGTTTAGGAGATTATCACAGTGCCTTTGCTCTCAACCTCGCGCAAGCTGAAACTTTTAAAAAATGTGTGTTGTTGCACTCCTCTATGCCCAGTCCAGAGGCATCTCATATCTGATCTTGGCATACCTGATCCGGATTTTTCCCATACTTTGCAAAGAACGTATATGGGATGCCTCTGGACTGGGCACGAAGGCGTGAGATAACACCTGTTTTTAAAAAGTTTCAGCTTGTGCCAAGGTTGAGAAGAAAGGCAGTGCAATAATCTCTTTAGAAGCAACTAGTTACACACAGCTCTCTCCTTTAAGTTATACGCACAGATTCAAATTCTGGCTCATACTGTGCTTTGTGCTGCTGCCTCATATTTCATTGATAATGAGGCATTTGGGTGAAGAGTGAGTTTTGTGCCAAAGGCAACTGGCATTCAGATCTTTTGTTTGTTTGCTAGCTTTTACTCTACCTTTCCTTTAAGGAGTTCAAGGAGGTATACATAGCTCTCCTCTTCCTCACTCTTACCTTCATCAACAACTCAGTGAGTTAGGTCAGGATGAGAAAGACTAACTAACCAAAGGTCAGTGGAGACATGAACCTAGAACTCCCAACACTCTAAACACTACATTGCAATATAAATATCTTGCTTTCATTTTACTGACAGCTGAAATCCTGTTGCCCTTGGTCAGTATTGTAAGAAAGAATACTCACAGCAAAAAGCATCTGTTCTAGTTAATTTTCGGAAATGGGAATGTAAAAAGTTACTTTTTAAATTGTACACAATGGCAACTAATTATGACTCTCATAACTATACTGTAAAATAATGAGTTTTAAAGGAACATGCCAAGCTCTGCGTGAAGTTAATATCAGAAGGGCTGGACTATGTGGAAGTGTTGTTGTGAGAAAAGGCAGAACAATGGGGTTTCTCGTGGTTCCTTTTTGGTGTTTTTAAGAGGACTGTGGTAAGCCCAAGTGGTTTGTGAAAAAAAAGTGTGAAAGGTTACCCTGAATGAAGAGGCAGAATAATGCATTGTCTTTCTTTGAGTGCAAATGCAGGCTCCTTTTAACAACTTTTAAAAAATTCTCTTTCATGTCTATCTTCCTTCTCTCGCTGTCTCTCACACACAGACACACACTCTGTATGTACTGAGTATCTGCGCATACAGGAGGGGGCAACTAAAGATGTAACTCCCTACTTGGTTTCTGTTATAATTAATAATTCCACCAACAGAGGCTGCAATCCTATGCCTGGATATAACCCTCATTCAAATAAACGAGACTTACTTCTGAGCAGACAGGTATAGTATTGCGCTCTTAGGTGTTTATCACACGGAGGTTTTTGCAGCTCAGACCCGGGGTGACTCCTGGTTCAGCTATGCGAATTCACGTTATAATGTGAATGTTTTATCATATCTGGTTGCCCTTCCATTGCCCTTCTGAATCGAGGGGGAATCGAATCCAAGGCAAGTCACGTGATGCGGATTCACGCAAAGCGGAGTGAGCGCAAATTGTATTACCACACTGGTGCATTCATATTGGCAACCTTGCGCATGCTCAGTGGGGGTCTGAATGCATTGTGACCTGGTACATTTCTGGGGTGAAAAGGGGTGCAAGTTCTTGTTCCCTGTTTCGCATAATTGCGTGATTGCGTGAATATTTGCCTTGTGAATATTTCTGTGTCTTCTTTATCTCCCTTTTTTATTTCCCCTTCCATTTCAGCAATTTCAACACACACATAGATAGATAGATAGACAGATAGATAGATAGATAGACAGACAGACAGACAGACAGACATATCTGTATATTCACATTCACGCACATACATGAGTTGCCCTGAAAGTGAAAGGACCACCAAAAGGAAATGGGGGAAAATTGCAGTGCCGCATCATGGGAAATTTGCAACCCAGGGAGTTTGCGGTGGTGTACCAGAGCAAAAGCAAAGTTGCATTCCACACCAGACCAATTTGGAGTGAAATCGAAGTGAGCTTGGAAGCGATTTTTGTGAATTCGCTTGTTACCAATTTCACCAAAATGAGGGGTCACTTTGGAATCACTGCAGAAGTGCCACGGAAGGAGCCCCCATAGACAGGAATCGTGTGTGATAACACAACACATTATCGCATTAATTCGCATCGTTGGATCCGCAGTCATGTTGGATCTGAGCTGCAAAAAGCTGCAAAAACCTCCGTGTCATCTGCCTCCTTTGAATGGCACATACACAGCAGTCTTTCACAGTGCTATAGTTGTCCTTTTCTCCTTGTTTTCATGGCTTTTCTCAACACAGGCCTATTATTCTTATTTTGCTTCAGGTCAAGTGAGTATTTAAATAAGAACGTGTAATCAGAAAAGGCTGCCAAGTGTGCTTAGTACCTGCAGAATGCACAGCATGAATGAGAAATCAGACAGTGCTGTTTAAAAATGTGTGAGGTTCGGAAGCATAATACAATTGGGGTGACATGCTATCAATTTCAGAGAAACTGTTATACTTTATAACCGTGCAAGAAGGAACATTTGTAGGAAATAAACACTTTGCTTTGATTTCACAGCCAGCTGAAATTCTGTTGCCCTTGGTCAGTATCATAAGAAAGAAAGAAAAGTTTTGTTGACTGCCACAATAGCACAGATCTTTCAATGACAAAATGGAGCTTTTCATTGGAAAAACAAGGCAAGAATTTATGCATTTTAAAAGGGTCACTCCAGGGTCAAAATAAATGCTATCTTTTTATGCTTTGTAGAAAGCTAGCATTTTAAAATAATACTAATTAGGACTTTCTTAAGAGGGTGGAAGCACATGACTTATTATTATTATTATTATTATTATTATTATTATTATTATTATTATTATTTTCTAAATTCTGCATTGGATTTAATACTTTTTTAAGGAGGGGAGGGTATCAGGGATTTTATATATTCTGTATTTTTAACTTTGTTAGCCACTCCGATTGTTCTCAGAGGGGCGGGATACA
>NC_056522.1:102037784-102078382 GCF_019175285.1 Sceloporus undulatus | reverse complement strand
AATAATAATAATAATAATAATAATAATAATAATAATAATAATAATAATAATTCATTTCCTAATGCTTTTCTGGAAATAGCAGATACAAAACCAGGGACTACATGGTATAGGGAAACCAGCCCTAAATTGCCTATGAAAAACACAAGTATGGCAGGAAAATGGTTATTTATACCAGTGCAAACAATTCACCCATTCATCTCAGTGTAATAAACTTTGATGTGATCCAGACCGGCGCTTTGCACTGGCGTGGCCATGTACTAGAGGTGTGCAGGGGCAGAGCGTCTGCTCACCCCACAACCCTAGTATGTGGTGGCGGCATCATCATGGTGAGAAGGAGATCCGAAACGGAGGTCCTTTTGGGCACTGCCTCGATCCCACAGCAACCAAATGGCTGCAGGAATGATGCCTTTTGGCCCATGTGGACAACCTCACAGAGAACTAAAAAGAAGGAAATGATTCTATTGAATTCTGATTTAGAATTTTGTTGGTGCTCTCTGCATGCTTGTGCAAGGAAATAGCCAATATCCCTTAATTAAATGGTTCTCTTTTTGCCCAAAGTGCAATGGATCCAGCTCAAAGGGCACTTGGTGTGTGAGTATAGCTCTGCCCTACCATGACAAGAATTCTGGATGTTTTTGGGGGCATTGAATCCCTTCTCTAAACTTTCATTTGTGAGTTGGAATCCCCGCTTTAAACTTTGTCAAGCTCTAGAAAATATTTACAGGCCTTGCAAGTGCTTTTGGGGTGGACCCAATATCCTGAAAGCAGTGGTTGAGAAGATTAGCTGATTGAAACTAGTGTTGGCACAGCAATAGAAGGAAAAGGGGCTTCCCTGATCTTCACTATCCGGGCCAGAAAGCAGATGTGGAAGAACTCAGCACTGTGAAAGAACATGGTAGGCTGCTGGCATCAGAAGTGGAACCATCTGGTAAGCAATCAAGTTGCCCTTCTGTCTTCTGCTTCCATTGCCAAGCTCAGAAAAGTGTGCTTGATGAAAAGGCCCCATTTGATTTATTGTGAAGTGGTGAAAAACTCCCAGTAGCTGCCAGTAAATAAAAATAGCCAATGGCAATTTGTATACAATAAACACATACACCAGTGGCCTTATATTAATTCTGCAACATTTACCTATATGGTGAATTAAACTGCTTTATTTCATAGAGTAACCTAAGATAACAAAGGAATAAGTGCAGTGATCATGTATCTAGCATGTAAATGATGCTCAGTGGATTTACTTTGAAGAGGTGGATGCTCCACAAATAAGTAAATGGCCTGTAATCAAAATGGCATGCCTATTAATGAAAGATTTTCTTTGGTGGACATGGTTAGGGTTCTGTCCTGGTCCCAGTGCTGTTCAACATCTTTATCAATGACTTAGATGACAGAATTGGGGGTATACTGATCACATTTGCCGATGACACCAAACGTGAATGTGTTATCAGACGCCATTCCTTTCTATGGGAGCTCCTTCTGTGGCGCTTCCACAGGGATTCCAAAGTGACTCCTCATTTTGATGAATTCAGAAAAAAAGGGAATTTACAGAATTCACATTCAAACTCAGTTCAATTTCACTTTGAATTGATCTGGTGTGGAAAACCACTCCGATGTCACCCCCCTTGGTCCCCTGCGTCCTGCTCCTCCATCCCCCTCCTCCTCCTTCATGCCATCTCGCTCCTCCGCCACCCTGCCACCCATCCCATCATCCCCTGCCTTCTCCTGCATCCCGATCCTGGCCCCAGTGACCCCCAGCGACCTATCCCATCATTCTCTGCCTTCTCCTGCATCCCAATCCTGGCCCTAGTGACCCACTGCCACCTATCCCATCATCCTCTGTCTTCTGCATCCCGATCCTGGCCCCCGCGACCCCCAGCGATCTATCCCATCATCCTCTGCCTTCTCCTGCACCCCGATCCTGGCCCCAGTGAACCCCAGCGCCCTATCCCATCATCCCCTGCCTTCTTCTGCATCCCAATCCTGGCCCCAGTGACCCCCTGCCACCTATCCCATCATCCCCTGCCTTCTCCTGCATCCTGATCCTAGCCCGTGACCCTTTGCCACCCATCCCATCATCCCCCAACTGCTCCTGCATCCCATCTCACCCTCTCTGCCAACCTGCCACCTATCCCATCATCCCCTGACTGCTTCTTCACCCCGATGAAGGATGACAGCTAAGGAGGGGGCAGGGAAGGAGGACAGAATCCAGAGCCCCACTGAGCATGTGCAAGGGTGCCAATTCAAATTGTTGAACTCTCCGGTGTGGTAATACAATATGCACTCACTCTGCTTTGCTTGAATCCACATCATGTGACATGCTTGGAATAGAACTGACTTTGCTTCCCCGTCAATTCAGAAGGGCAACAGAAAGGCAACCAGGTGTGGTAAAGCATCACGTTTTAACCTTAATTCACATTGCTAGACAGGAGTGACTCTGGATCTGGTGTGAAAAAACATCACACGTTGCATTGCTAGAACAGGAGTGACTGCGGATCTGAGCTGCAAACCCCCCCACATGTGATAAGGTCCTATGTGTAAACGGGATCTAGGAGTCCAAGTAGACCACAAATTGAACATGAGTCAACAGTGAGATGCGGCAGCTAACAAGGCCAATGCGATTTTAGGCTGCATCAATAGAAGTATAGTGTCTAGATCAAGGGAAGTTATAGTCCCACTCTATTCTGCTCTGGTCAGGCCCCACCTGGAATATTGTGTTCAGTTCTGGGCACCAGAATTTAAAAAGGATGTTGAGAAACTGGAGCATGTCCAAAGGAGGGCAACCATGGTGAAGGGTCTGGAAACCATGTCCTATGAGGAATGACTTAGGGAGCTGGGGATGTTTAGCCTGGAGAAGAGAAGGTTAAGGGGTGATATGATAGCCCTGTTTAAATACTTGAAGGGATGTCATATTGAGGAGGGAGCTAGCTTGTTTTCTGCTGCTCCAGAAACTACCACAGGGCCTGGAGCAATGGATGCAAGCTACAGGAAAGAGATTCCACCTCAACATTAGGAAGAACTTCCTGACAGTAAGGGCTGTTCGACAGTGGAATACACTCCCTCGGAGTGTAGTGGAGTTTCCTTCCTTAGAGGTTTTTTTAAAAAGGCTGGATGGCCATCTGTCGGGGATGCTTTGATTTAGATTTCCTGCATGGCAGGGGTTGGCCTGGATGGCCCTTGCGGTCTCTTCCAACTCTAGAATTCTATGAAAATGTGGAAATGTCACATTATCTTCATAGGTTTACACAAGGCAATGAAACTTTACAGGCAGTAGAACTCTTATTTTGCATCAGATCTTATTTTGTGAGATCTATGTGACATGTCACTTTTGGTTGCTTAAAACGAAAGAGAGACATGCACATGGATGCTTGCAGCCAATTTACATATCAGGGCTATGTTTTTCTGACAAAATGTCAATGTCCTGTCACACACATTCAGCATCACAATAGACATTCCATTTGCTCTGGAAAATATCATATTCACATTATATAAATATCTAAAATGCTATTTTGGATTTTTGGCTCAGCAATAAAGTCCTATTAGGAGAGTGCCTCAAAAATACACATGCATGAGACTGTGTCAAAAAAAAAAAAAAGTTCACATGTGCGTTCAGATGACATATTTGTTGTGTGTGAACATCTTCACTCTCTCCTTCATATACTGTATTTGTAGACAGGAATATCAGGTTTACACACAAGACCTTCATTGTAGAAGATACAGATTTTCAAAGGTCCAGTCTTTTGATAAACAATCCCAATCTGTTCCCCTACATCCTAGAGTGACATAGCTCTATTGCTTTACATATAGAAAGCCATAAATTAATTTCCAACTTAGATTTGAAATCTGTACTGAAGAAGAATGTAGGTACTTGTAAATCTTTCCTCTCCTTTGAGATAGGATTTTACCAGTCCTTGAAGTGTTTTTCTGAGAGTGGCCTGGGAAAATTTTTGTCACTATCCCTTGTAATAATATAAGCACTGAGAAGATAGATTTATAAGAATCAAAATCTTTGCTCTTTCCCCACCATCATCTACTCAATGTTCACATATTCTGGAAAGCAAGAGTCTAATTTAAGTGAAAATTAAGCAAATACCTCCTTTTCAGTGAACTAAAGCAAATACTTTGATATGTTATTTTGACTAACATATAATATAAGATGACATTTACCTTTCTGCTTCTGGGGAATGGGAGGCTGTACTTCTTTTGGTTTTGCTGCTTCTGAAAAATCCAATTTTGTTAGCTTGCAAATATGTAATTTAAATGCACGTTGGCTTACATCCAAATCTACAGATCATCATTTAAAAGAAAAACCTAGGCCATTCAGGGTTAAAAAGGACCTACACGCCTGAAGCAGAGTAAAGGAATATATTTTTCTTCTACCTTACAAATCACCATTCTCTAAGTTGACAGAAAGTCAGTGCATGTGGAAAAAAATAACTTCACTGGCACCACAAGAGTAAATAAAGCTGGTGCTCTTATAAGTCAGGATGTCTTCAGAGTACATGGAGAAAACCAGTTTTGCTTTTGTGGAACATAAAGAATGGTACTCAAGTATCTTTTAAATAACAATTAGAGTGTGAGAAGAACCTAGTGAGAACTGCTGTCCGCTTTAAAACAGTTATCAGAAATGACATCCCCTGGAACGCAACGGGAACGTGATTGGAACACCTGGCGGCAAGGGGCCACATTCTAGTGTGCAGTAAAATGGGGTTCTTGGCCCCATCGCGTTCCCGTCACGTTCCGTGCACACCCGCGCGCAGGCACGTTAGAACGCATTGGGGAATGTTTTAACCCCAGTGCGATAAACTTCAATATTTGATGCTCTATTGTTTTCAAAACTGAGGGTCCATACAGACAGGCCAAAATAAAGCTGCTTCAGGCCACTTTGGAGGTAAATGATATGCGCATCTTAAGAGGCGAGAAGCTGCACCAAAGCTGCACTTCAGTCCTTAGGACTGGAGTGTGGCTTTGCCGTGGCTTCTGACCTTTTAGGATGCATGCATCATTTAAACAGCATACCTCCAAAGTGGCCTGAAGCAGCTTTATTTTGGCCTGTCTGTATGGGCCCTGGCTTCACATTAATTTTCCTCTCAACTGCAAAATGAATACTATACAACTATAGTTCTATCATTCCACTTTAGCTGCCATGGCTGCCTCCTTTGGAATTCTGTGGTTTCTAGTTTGGTGAGTCACTAGAAGAGCTCTCTAGATGAGGGTTCTTAGTGTCCTCCCTAAACTGCAAATCCCAAGATTCCATAGGATGTTGTGATGGCAATTAAAGTGGAATCATAATGCTGTATTTGTGTCCTGTGAGAAAGGGTCTATTTCTCCCTCCTCTCATTTCCTTGTTTTACACAGCTGTACTCAACAGGCTCTCCTGAGGTTTTTGGACTGCAACTCTCATTAGGTGCATCCACACTGTACAAATCATGCAGTTTGACACCACTTTAAATGCCAAGGCTGCATCTTCCAGAATCCTGGGATTTGTCATTTTGTGAGACACCAGCATTTTTTGGCAGAGAAAGCTAAAGACCTTGTACAATCTACAAATCCCAGGATACTATAGGATAGAGCTACAGCACATAAAGTGGTGTCAAATAGCATCATTTCTACCAGGTAGATGCACCCTCAGTCTTCACCATTTGCAGTAGGGTTCATGGGAGCTACAATCAAAAAGCATTGTAATAACGACATGATGCCCATTGTTCACTTAAATCATCACAAAACTGATGGTTTTCTCATTAGTTTTAGTTTTGTTTTTATTTTAAGAATCACTGCTGAAAAGGACACCATTGCAAGAGTTATGGGATGTCTCTGCTTAGAGAACTTAATCCTTTTAAAATGTCAAAGGCATGTTTAATCAACATAGCTTCATTTTATCTGCACAGGTGGAACACAAATAAATCAACCAAAGGGCATCCAAATAGTTATGATTTTATTACGCCTAGAGAATTTGTTTTTTCTAGAAGACATACACTTTATCAGGGAAAAATGCTTATAAGAAAGAAATTATGTACATTGTGTTGGTTATGTTTCATCATGATTTGCATTTATTTGAATGTTTGTATTATACATATTTAATTTTTAAAAAATCTAAGGGGGGGGGGAGAGGAACAGATGGCTTCTTGTGTGGTCCTACCTTGGCCCAGGTTTGTAAAGAGATTTTCTGGTTTCATAGCTTCACTTCACAAATTTATCATTGTATGGCTTTTAATCTGTACTGGTTTAAAGAATTTCTACATTTCTTTGAGCCCCATTATTATGAAAAAGTTGGGATACAGTTAATAATAATAAAGGATCTGATTTAGCTATTGAAGTATGTACTTAGTTGACTTAGGGTGTGCAGAAACTAAACTGAAAGTAAAGACACAGTTTGTTATTAAGTTCCAGGGACTTCTTGTCATTGTGTGCCTTTAAGTCTTTTCTGACTTATAGCAAACCTATCACAGGGTTTTCTTGGCATGATTTGTTCAGAGGGGGCTTGCCTTTGCCACCCTCTGAGACCAAGGAAGTGTAACTTGCCCAAGGTCATCCACAGAGATTCTATGGCCAAGTGGGGATTCCATTGAACTCTGGTCTCCAATGCTCAAAGTACACCATATTGGCTCTCATTCCCGTAGTTAAAGCAATTGGCTTTTTTTATAGCACTCAGATACTGAAAAGCTCACAAACTGTAAATTCTAAAAATAAAGCCTTGAAAGTCTAAAAATAGGACAGCTTGATCTATATGTAGGAAATTTTGGTGCAGAAAATCTACTTTGTGAAAAGTAAAATATGCTATATGGGAGGAAATGCATTAAAATTCTCATTCTCACGTATACTGTAGATATCTATTATGAATTCATACAATTTGCAGAGAGGAACACACCATACCTTTCACTGGTCCCAATGTGACACGAACAATGCCAATAAATCTCTAACATCATAGTTTTTCAATTGCTTTTAAAATATTCTCATTTCTCTCTCCTCCTCCCACTTTCCCCCTTTGTTCTTAGTTTGCTACAGTTGTTGCAAACTGAGGCCCGATACAGATGGGCAAAAAGTGCCGTCCTGGGGCTGATTTAAGAGCTCTGTAGGTCTGGGCATCCATACGTGCCCAGCCCTAATAGTGGTGCCCATGTGCCATCTTTCTGGGCCCTGCCCACACGGGGCATGCAACGATGATGCACGGGCATCCACATGCCCAAACGGCACTTGCTGGAAGCTTCAGTGTCAGGGTGCATAAGTACCATTATGATGATTTAGGCAGCTTCTTTTTAGGGAGCATATTGGTGCCATGCCATGTGGTTGGAGCGAATGGTAAAGATGGGTGGCATGGAGCCGCCCGTCTGTATCCCCCTGAGTTCATAGTGCAAAACTAGTTTCCATTCCATTAACTCAGCAGTGAGAAGAGGAGAAAGCAGATTCCTGCCCTTCCCAATAGGTTAAGGCAAAAGCAAACTGCGACAGTCTCTCTTAGCTGGTCTGTTCTATCTAATTAATGATATTTGTCATCTTGATCAAACTCTGAGGTTGCTTGGTGATATGTGTCCCAATTTTCATCTGTGAAATGCTGGAAGGTATGACATACACCAGAATGAAAGAATAATGGGCTGTATGGAGGCTAGGTTGGAAATGGCCCCCACATGTGGAATGGTACAACATGTTTGCTACTTCCATGGCACAAAATCAGCAGTGGCCTAAATGTTCCTACTGCTGGACACAAGAATTTGTCCCCAATGTTGTTTAACATCTATATGAAGCCGCTGGGTGAGATCATACGGAGTTATGGTGCTGGGTGCTATCAGTACGCTGATGACACCCAAATCTATTTCTCCATGTCTCGTTCGTCAACCTCGAATTCTAATGGCATCTCTTCTCTCAATGAATGTCTTCAGGCGGTAATGGGCTGGATGAGGAAAAACAGATTGAAGCTGAATCCGAACAAGACGGAGGTGCTCACGGTAGCGGCCCCGAAACCAAGAATTGGGTTGCAACCACCAGTCCTGGACGAGGTCACACTCTCCTCTAGTGACTGCGTTCGCAGTCTGGGGGTGCTCCTTGACTCGTCGCTCCTGATGATAGATCAGGTTAATGCGACGGTCAGGAGTGCCTGTTATCAGCTTCGGCTGATACGCCAGCTGCGCCCTTTTCTGGAAGTAAGGGATCTCGAGACAGTTGTGCACGTGCTGGTAACATCACGCCTTGACTTCTGTAATGCGCTCTACATGGGGCTACCCTTGTGCCTGGTTCGGAAACTACAGCTGGTTCAAAACATGGCAGCCAGGCTTGTGTCAGGAACATCCAGAAGGGACCATATCACTCTGGTTTTGAGGTCCCTCCACTGGCTGCCTATTGGTTTCCGGGCCCAGTACAAGGTGTTGGTTATTACCTTTAAAGCCCTAAATGGCTTGGGTCCAAGCTATCTCAGAGACCGCCTCTTCCCATACAATCCTCCCCGCTCTCTCCGGTCCTCTGGGAGGAACTTGTTGCAGCCTCAAAAATCGAGGATTGCGGCGACCTCCCAGAGGGCTTTCTCTGTTGTCGCCCCTAGGCTCTGGAACGGCCTGCCGGATGAGATCCATCAATTAACATCTTTGGACAGCTTCAAAAAGGCTGTCAAGACGGATCTCTTCAGGCAGGCCTTCCCAGACTGAAATATCCCGGCCTCAGGATCTCAGGATTTCCCCCCTCCTCAGTAATGTCTCCAAAGCCCCCTTTTCCTTAGAACTGAAGTTGCAGTGGTTTATTGGTTGGTTTATTGGTTGGTATTATTTTGTTTAAATTCTGTTATTTTAACTAGTTATTGTGGTTTTAAATTAGATAAGTTGTTTAATAACTTTTTAAGGGGGAAGGGAAATATATTGTTTTTATGCTGTATGTTATTTTAATGCTGTAAACCGCCCGGATTGGTCGCCACAGGGCAGTATATAAATAAAAATTTTTTATTATTATTATTATTATTATTATTATTATTATTATTATTATTATTACTGTCATGACTCTGTCATCACTGCCCTTCCTTGCCTCACCCTATTCCTTCCATTGCCTCACCCACTTGCTTCCCTTCACTGCCTTTCTTGAATTCTTTCCCTCTCCTCTCCCAACAACATTTCCCTCCTTTGACTTCACATCCCTGCTGTAGCAAAAGCAAAAAATTAAGGTTTGAGTGTTGGATTATAATTCTGGAGACCAGGATTCGAATCCTTACTTGGGCATGGAAACCCAGTGTGACCTTGGGCAAGTCACACTACCTCAGCCTCAGAAGACGGCAATGACAACTCCCCTCTGATGAAACTTGCCAATAAAACCCTGTGACTGGTTTGCCATAAGTCAGAAACAACTTAAAGGTACACAACAACACAAACAGTTACCTTCTTTGCCTGGCTGTGCAGTGGTTAAATGCCAGTACTGCAGCCAGTCACTAACAAACCACAAGGTTTTGAGGTCAATCCCAACCAGGGGATCAGGGTTCACTCAGCCTGCCAACCTTCTGAGGTCATGAAAATGAGTACCTAGTGGCAATTAGCTTATAGTTGTAAACCACTTAGAGTCTGCTTAGTGTGGTATGAAGCAGTATATAAATGAAGCTGCTATTGCTATTGCTTTGCTCCAGGTGACCATACTGAGAGAATTTACCAGTCCCAAGGCCTAAAGCCTGCTCCCCTCCACTGCCCTTGTAAAGTCTTTCCCTTTCTTTCCAGGCCTTCCCTATCATATTCTGCTCCTTTTGTCCTTTTGCCTTACCTAGCCTCCCTGCCATCCTCACAATTGCTACTCAATCTCTGTGGAAAGGGAGGCTGGCTGCACAAAGTATCACTGCTGCTTTCCACAAAACTGTCCAAGCTTGAATTGCCAGGCTTGATGGGGGGGGGGGGGGGCTGTCGGGGCCAGTCATTGTGGTCAGGGTGTCCGTTGCAGAGCACCCCTCCCAACAGGAGAGATAGCCTTGTACTAACAGCAAGATTCTCCCTGCTTCACAGAGCATAATTTATTTCATTTCATTTCATTTCTATGCTGCCTTTCTCTCAAAAGGAGACTCAAGGAGGATCACAAGATAAAAACATGTTAATTTTTTTACAATTAAAAAAAACATAGTTAAAATAATCTGGTTAAAACAGTATAAAATTAACATGAAGAATATATGAAAGTTAAAAACATAACTAAAACACACACCCCATAATAACTGAAGCTGTTAACTCTTCCCATCAACCAAAGTTTCTAGATCATTTTTTAAAAATTTTAGCGTAATAGTAGCAAAACAACAAACAAATTTATCATGATCAATTTCACATCCCCATTGAAAAAAATGTGAACTGAAAAAGATATGTCATTTTACTAATCATATTTACCTTTTGCTTTGGCAGGAGATGGAGGCTTTGCCTTTTCTTTCGGAGCATCTAGAAAACCATATTAATGCACAATTTAATTAATATTAAATCAATGATTTAAAAGAACACATGTTCATTGGTGCAACTGTGGAAGAGGAAGAAATTCCCCTTAGTAAAATGGCACTTGCACCTGCACCTCTTCATAGGCAAAGGTTGATATTTTTCCCTGTAAGAGACCTCAGAAATGTCCTGTTCCATTTTCCTGATTTGTGACATAGTTTTAGTTATACAGAGTGGTATCCAACTGCTGTGTTTCCACTGATGGAAGAATTTCATCAGCACACCACAGAAATAATGTGTGGGGGGGGATCCTTTAAAACAGCATGGGGCAACCACATGTGCAGGCAGCCATAGAGATAAAAAAGAATTAGTCCGATCTCGTACCACTAACTAATGGCTCCTTTTAATAGAAAAATATATTATTGGCCAATAAGCAGGTGCGGGGTAAACCAGGCAAATTATCAGTACCTTGTGATCTGAGCCAGCATGGTACAGAGGTTTGAGTGTTGGATTAGGACATTGGGAGACAAGGGTTCAAATCCCTACTTTGCCATGGGAACCCTCTGTGTAACCTTCGGCAAGTCACACTCTCGCAGGCTCAGTAGAAGGCAAAGGCAAACCCCCTTTGAACAAATCATGGCAAGAAAAACCCATGATGGGTTCACCTCAGTGTCATCATCAATCAGAAATGACTTGAAGGCACACCACCACCACCAAAATAACAACCTACTGGGGAGGGGGTAACTTTTTTTCCACTGAGGCGCATACCTGATTTTTGTGGCCCTGCCTATTGGATAGCACCTATAAGCTCTATCTCTGTTTGTCACTCAAAGAAACTCCCTCCTTCAAATCCTTCCATGTTGCAACAGCTAACATATTCCCCTAGAATCTTTTCAAATTTCCATGTCTTCCTTAAAGTCCTCACTAGTTTTTACTCTGTCCATTTATTACTTTTCTTGAACCAAGAATATAGGTAAAACCTGAAATCGTTCATGTGTTCCTTATACTATTAGAATAATGAGAAAGGGCAGAGGTTCTGGCCAGCTGTCAAAATATGATTTTTATCATTAGCCGCAGTCTTGGGTCATCATAAATTTTCAACAGTTTCCTCCTCTCAAGCTAAAGTAATACATATTCATTGTGGCCTTCAACTATATTCCAAAAGGACCAATTTATCTCCCTTTCTCTTCCCTATCTTTTACATAAGAGATTTTAGGGTGTTTTGTTTTTTTTAAGTGGAGGCCCTGATGTATCAAAATGAGTTACATATTCTCAGTCCAGAGTGCAATCACATTTTAAGAGTCTTTAGCCTGGGCATAGCCAGAAAGCCTTGTGAAGTCACAGAAGTGGCTTAAGGAGATACCAATGTGCTGTGTAAATCAATGTGCAAACAACAAACAGTATGGCCTTCTCGTCTGTACTGCCTCTGAGCTATTTATTCAACAGAAAGGTGGAGTCTGATTTCCCAAAGATAAATCAACATTTGAATCCAATTTTCTGCTGGATTTTTCAGGGCATTTTAGATATTTATAAAGCTATTCTAAGTGAAACTTTTCAAGTTTTATGCCACTCCTTTTTCCATTCATTTCCCAAAGTCCCTCTCATACAGTGGACCCTTGTTATACGCTGGGGTTTGGTTCCAAGATCCCCCGTGGATAACAAAATCCATGTATATTCAAGTCCCATTAAATAGAATGACATAGCAAAATGGTGTCCCTTATAAAAAATGGAAAATCAAGGTTTGATATTTGAAATGTATACTTTTTTTGAACATTTTCAAACCGTGGATGCTTGAATCTGTGTATACAAAATCAGTGTATAAGAAAGGCCGACTGTACTACGCAATCAGAGCTCCATATTTCACTTCAGCTTCTAGAGCTGTGTACAGTGCAATCCTAAAGTTTGCTGTTTAGGGTGAGGCATTTTGAATTCTTAGCTAGACACAGAAGTTAAAATGAAACAGAGTGCTCTAAGTGTGTAGTATGAAAGGGTTCTAAGTAATATAATGCAACTTCACAAAACCCTTACAAATACTAAGGACAATTATTTTTTAATATTGATATTGATGAGTAAAGAGACTAAATATCATTTGTTAACAATAAAAAAATCTAAGTTCTTTACAAGTTCTGTTGTTGCTGTTGCTATTTATTTATTGATTGGAATTATATCCCATCTTTCTCCCAAAATGGGTTATTTTTGGCCTTAATGATTAAGAACACAGTATTAAATCTGTGACCCGGTACATACCTCTCTGAAAATCCAGGCTGCAGGCATCTGGTTTTTCTGTGGAGGGACACTGCAGTGACCAAACTGAGCAGCATCCCTCTGCCCCCCAAAGAACCCAGAAAAACGGGTTCTTATTGGGATGCCGCGCGCACATCATGAGTGCGCCATTGGCGCACTCATGATGTAAGCGATGCAAAGTGACATCTATACGCTGCACGTCACTTACGTCACGATGGCAGGAGGTGCCTGCACGTTCAAGGGTTCTGGAGTGTGCAGTTGCTGTGCACTCCGGAACTCTAGAATTGGCCAGAGGGTGGCACTTCCTGCCCATCTGTCCCAGGCCAAAGTTACAGATTGTGAATGATGTTGTGGGTAAAGGTCAATGTATAGTTAACAATCTATTCTTTAAAGTACCATTTAATAAATTTGAATACAGTGGTACCCCGGGTTACGAAATTAATTCGTTCCGCGGTTAATTTCGTAACCCGAAATACCTTCGTAAGCCGAATTCCCATAGGCGCTAATGGAAAAATAGCTCTCTGCTGCCCTCCGGTGGCGGAAAATAGCGCCGCGGTTTTTTCGTAACCCGAAGAAACCTTCGTAAGCCGAAGCAATAAATCCCTATGGGATTTTTTCGTATCCCGAAAAATTCGTAACCCGGCGCATTCGTATCCCGGGGTACCACTGTAGTTAAAAACTATGGGTCAGATCCAGCATTGTCAGTCTGTGAATGGCAACAGCCTCTGCGCACAGGAGAGTTGCACATACAGAAGGACAAAATTCCTTCTGCTTATGGAATGATTACGGTGGATCCTACCTGACAACCTTATATATATAGAGATTTATTACGATAAACTGATCAAACATCATAAACATCAATCAATCAACAAACACCACAATAAATCATCAAATTGTAAAAGTAAATAATAGTTAAAATTTCACGTATAAAATTATATTAAAAATAAAAATAAAATTTAAACTATAAAATCATTATAAATGCATGAAATTATTCTAAAATTTTAACAGACTAAAAAATATTATGAACTTTTAAGAAACTATCGTAAAAGACCATTGCTGTTGCACAAAAAACTGGCCACCCTTGTTGTTACTAATGGGCACTGGTCTGCCAGCAAATAAGATACATAAAATTCATCAGTTTTTCCAGGAAAACGACTAAGGATTGGATGAATAAAAACCTGACAATCTTCATGCACCCCCACTGTTTTTCTCTACTGTCATTTTTCATGGTTTAATTAAGGACATGTATGTCAGTGTAGAACAGTGGTAGAAATAATGGTGTCTTTGTACTGCAGCTCTGTACAGCTCTAACCACCCTAGCCCACATTGAGAAATGCTGGATGCTGCAGTCCCATAACATCCGAAAGGCTAAATATTTACTATTCCATGATTCAACAGATATTAGATAAAATAAATCCAGCTATAGTACAGTGTATATTGGCCCTCCTGGCATTCTCTAAAATCCATCCAGGCCTGTCAGATCTTAAGTTGGAGTTGGCTGTAACATTCTATTTTGCTTGCCTGAGGTTAGAATTCATTTTGCTTGTACAGTAATTACAGCCTCCTCACCAATGCAGTATATTGTTCAGTCGCAGCTGCCTTTAATGTAACTTGACCAAACCTGGCACTATGTCTGGACGTTTAGAGTCTTCTGACCATCTGTTTTGCCTATGCAAAGATTTTTGCTGTTGAATAAATAACATAAGGGTCAAATAGTACTGAATGTGCTTTCACCCTGGAGCTGAACTACTGACCTTTCACATGCAGACACCAGTGATGCTTTGGTAGGAATAGATTAGGACTGATATCTTGAAAGTCACACCATCATTTCAGGCCTTCTAGAATGTCACTTGGTTGGAGTGAGAGGATGCTGCCCTGTGCTAATTGCTTCCAATTAGCATCTGCCTGACCTAATGTGTCATTTTAAAGGCAAAACCTCTTAAAGGCATTGAAGGGATTCATGCCATGATAATTTGTTGTAGAAACCATTTGCTAAGACAAAATTCACTGGAAAGTAGATGTATAAATATTTTTGCTCCTAGCTGTCTTACATCATCTAGAGCAGAAGAGAGAACACTTTTCTTTCTTTCTTTGATTTATAACCTGTCTCGTTCACAGGGTGGGATGCAAAGTAGCTTAGAACATAATTTAAAAGGTTGCAATAAAAAGTCTGTACACTATATTTATCAAAATACAAATTAATCTAATTATATTTCTGAAATATTATTTAAAACTGCTTAAAAGCAATAGATTAATGTCAGCTGCCATTATCTCTGACTACTAGCAATACTGGTTGGGACTAATGGAAATTGTAGTATAAAACATTTTCAGAGAAATTCCACACCTTCCCTGGCTTCAGTTATAGAAATTCAAGAACAGCTTTGCTGTATTAGGCCTACTACTCACTGAACAGTTCTGGCATTTTTGAATGTTACAATGAACTAAGGACATGAAGAATTAATGATACCTTCCTTCCTAAGGCTAAACTACTCAAGGCACAGCAAGTTCAATACCTGGCATATAACTAAGCTGCTCTCTTCCACCCTCCCCCTTAAAAAAAACAGTTTTAGGCAAATATTTTGTGCTCCTCTTTGGATTGAAAAACCCTGTGGTATAACTATATACGAAGATGAAATCTCTCTTTAAGTACACCATACAGATCTGGAATTCATCAATCACTTGCCTGGTGACGCAGTGGTTGGATGCCTATACTGCAGCCACTCACTCACAAACCATACATTTGCGAATTCAATACCAGCAAAAGGGCTCAAGCTTGACTCAGGCTTGCATCCTTCCAAAGTCACTAAAATGAATACCCAGATTGTTGGGGGCAATTAGCTTACAATTTGTAAACTGCGTAGGGAATGGGAAGTTGAAGGCTTTCATGGCTGGCATCCATAGTTTTTTGTGGGTTTTTCAGGCTATGTGGCCACATTCTAGAAGAGTTTCTTCCTGACGGTTTGCCAGCATCTGTGGCTGGCATCTTCAGGGAATGCTTGCCTGGAAAAAACTGGGCAAATCACTCCTGCATTCCCAGGCTCACACAGTGTGTGTGTATGTGTATATACACACACACGCACACATACACACCCAATTTTTTCCAGGCAAGCATTCTCTGAAGATGCCAGCCACAGATGCTGGCAAAATGTCAGGAAGAAACTCTTCTAGAACATGGCCACATAGCCCGAAAAACCTGCTTAGGGAGTGCTTAAGTGCACTGATAAGTGGTATAGAAATGTACTTGCTATTGCTATCTATACATTCCACATAAAGATCTCCTTCTTCTTGTCTATGGCAGGTTACAGACCGCCATTTGGGATGTCCTCAGGATGTCCCAGTTTAAAAAAGGGGCGTCTCTTCTAGACACCCCTACTCCTGTTACGGACTCTGTCCGTAACAAATGGCGGCGGCCGTTCCACATGGCCACCGCCATCTTGACGTAACGGATGCTCTGCATCTGCATGCCACACAGCGCTTATGATGTCGCGAGTGTGCCATTGGCGCCTCGCGGCGTCATAACTGCGCCGCAGGAAGAAGCTCCATTTTGGCGCTTCTTTTTTGCTCCGCGCGGGAGACGCGCGGTTTGGCTGCTGCAGCTCCCTCACGGAGCAAACAGCAGTGCCGGGAGACCGCCGCAAAGTGGCAGTTTGTAACCCACCTATGTTGTGTGAAGCTGATTTTATCAGCCAATACTGTACAAGTAAGTCTGATTGAGTTCAGTGTGAAGATTACTTCCAAACAAGGCTGCAGTTCTACCTACATTTACCTGGAATTAAATCTTACTGAATACAGGCCTAGCCTATATTTCCATATGCATAACTGTACTATATTTCTTTGACACTAGGCAGCTAGATGTTCCAATAATGCTCCATGGGGATGTTATATTTAAAATTATAAATATATTGCACTTCAAAAGAGTTAGGTGTTTAAACGGTCAAAGCAAGGATTTTTATCCTGTCTTTCTGAAGTTCTGAGAGCAATCTAGTCTCAGTCGCACATTCACACCATTAATATGCTGGTGCTAGACTACCGAACAGTATTCATATTATATTCAGTGGTTTTTGCTGGTCAATGACCGAATAAACTTTATTACAATTATTCAGTGGTTGATATCCATTTTAAACATTTCACAAGTGTTCAGAAAACAAAAATGTGTTTCTCCCAGGTTAAACATTTGTGTATGATCCTACATAACAAAACTACTATTTGATAGTTAAATAGTCATTTTTATTAGTTTGAAAAAATTATGACTTTCAAGTTCCTTTCATTAGTTGTTTTCAATTGCATTGTATTACCTTTGTCCTTCTTTGCTGCCTCATGCTTTGCTTCTTTTTCTTTGACATGTTCTGGAAAAAGCACATCACAGGTTTGTTAATTTTTGGAAGAATGACAGAATTTTAGAGAGAAACACCTGCCACACATACCCAACATTCTTTGCAAAATTTTCCATAGCAAATTTTGATATGGTATATGTTCTCATGGTTCAAATTTGCTTGCCTGAGACTAGAACTCAAATTTTTTTATGCACTGAATATCATATTTGAGTGTAGTTAATTATATATTTGAAATGTCATGCAAAGACCACCAAAGATACATGAACAATTTATTTCATTATTATATGTGAATATTTAAAATGTAAAAGCCAATGCTATACTTTTTCAAATTTATGAAATATAATACAAGTGTTTTTCTAAAAAAGGAAAATAAAAAAGCAAAGCACCAATAATTTCAATTGCGCATCTACAACAAAAAAAATTCCATAGCATGAAAGATAGTGCTCAAGGCTTATAGCTCCCTTGAAGCAGTGCTGATAAGAGTGGTACATTCACTACTATGCTGCAAAAGTTAATGATGAATTCAAACTAACAGGAAAATAGTACAATATAAAAGTTTCAATCCAATATGAAATAAATCATGATTTAAGTCCATTGATTTCAATGGCGGGTTACAGATGGGCAGGAGGAGACGTCTTGGAGGTGTATTCAGCTGAATACGGAGCCTCCAGATGGCCCGCCCCGGGGGCGTGCTTCAGGTGTTGGGGCTTCCACACGGGGGGCAATGAAGACGCCTCACCTGGGTCCGTTTCGGACCCGTAGCTTCCATACCACCGCCTCGGAGGACGCCGCAAAAAAAGAAGCAGCTTCCGCACGGGCGGCCCAAAATGCGGCTTTTTTTTCTTTTGCCGGCTGGCGGATGCGCAGCTGCGCAGCTGCAGCGCTAAGTAGCGGCGGCAGAAAGCCTATGGGCACATTTAAAGCGCCCAAGCCCCTTTAAACTTTTCCCCCCGCCCTGGCCAAGAACAAAGGTGGTCTCCTGCCAGCTGGTGATCAGCTGGTGTTGGCATCCTTGTCCGCTTGCACAGTTGCCAATGTCACCAGCATCATGGATACCTCCTCTCCTTTGTTCCCTGTGGTTTTCCTGAAGCTGCAATCCACAGCCACGGCTGTCGCCGCTGCCACCGCCGTTTTCCCCGCCTCCTCTGCCCCCTCCACCTCCATTGCTGCTGCAATGGAGGTCCCATCATCCACCACCATGACAGCTGTAGACTTGGATGACAGCAGCAGTGATGATGATGATGGCACAGAACAGCGAACGGCAGTGGCTGCCATAGCGCTTGATCAGGCTACTGTTGGCGGTGCTATGGCCCTGGCCAGAGTGGCATGTCTCCGCTGATGCTGGAAGGTCCCTGCATCTCAAGACTTGTGGTGGCTAGTCTGTTGGGTCTGATGCTTCCATCACTTTTAATGAAAGCATGCAGCTCCTTGTAAAAGGGTGGGGGGGGCGCCCTTCGTAGTACCTCTGGCCTGGGCATCTCTGTATTGTTTGTATTGAGATTTCAGCGACTTGCATTTTCGGCGACACTCCTCCAAAGTTCTGTTGTGGCCCTTGGCTCTCATGGCTTCTTCCACTTCTCGATATGTGTCAGCATTCAGGTAGGACTGCTCCAGTTTCTGCAAAATGTTTGGCTGTGACCATATAGCTATGAGGTCAGCCGTCTCCGCATGAGACCAAGACGTCCCCCTGCCTTTTTTCGGGGTGCTGGTGGATGGCTGTGCCATCCTGCCTGGTGGCAAAGGGGAGCCGCCACACAGCTGTGCCAGGAGCAGCCGAACTGTGCCCGTTCCCAGGTGAAAATGGCGCAGGAATGTGTGTAGGGGGTCACTTTAAATTCCAAACTTTCCCTTATCACTTTCTACAACCAAAACATCCGCCGGCAAAACTTACAACTTCCCGCGATTCTAGCAACGCATGCGCACAAGTGGCTCTAGGGTTAGGGTTATGAGACTTAAAATGCGCCGCAGCTGTGCCGCAGCTTCCACAGCTGCATGGCAGCGGACGCTGCAATTAAAGCCTGACTGCAAACTGCGCATGTCCCGGACCCCGACCCATTATGCGACGCAGCTGACACGGAGCTTTTAAACCGGCAACTTATATTTGCGGCGTAGCAATTCTGACGTATCGGTGCAGCAGCTTACATACGGAGATGCGCAGGTACGCCGCAAATCAAAAAGAAGCGGAAAAAAGCAGCACCTTTTTAATGCCGCTTCTTCCCGCTTGGGGCGTGCGGGGGGCGTGTTCATGGCGGCATTCAGGTAAGGGCCTTCTGAAGGCTCTACCTTCATGACGTCATGAATACACCCCTTTTTGCCCGTCTGTAACCCACCAAAGTGACAGAAACACAGTTGTATTTCCATGAATGAAAGAGCTCATTTGATTCACAAAAGGGACTGAAATGTAGTGGAGATTCCTTCTCTACAGGAAGGGGAATGTGATTTTCTCTTTTTCTGAAGCCCCATCATAGCAGCACCTCCAACACTGTTCCATCATAGGATGGAGGTCTGCAGGAGAAGAACCAATGAACATCTATATGTCTGTCTGTCTGTCTGTCTGCCTATCTTTCTTTCTTTCTTTTAATATTTTAATTCCTCCAAGGTTGTTGTTGTTGTTGTTGTTGTTGTTGTTGTTATTATTATTATTATTATTATTATTATTTTCTTTTCTTATATCTCCCCTTTCTCCCAATATAAGGACTCAAGAGAGGCTCATGAGAACTCTGGATCAAAACCAAAGCCTAAATTGTATATACCTTTGCAATAAATTATGATCATAGACTGAAACCATTGGTATAATCAAATTCTACTGTAAATAATAACGTTAAAGTTATTTATGACATTTTAGTTTTTGATGAAAAATCGCAGAGGCCTGATCTACTTCACAGTACATTCCAAACCTAAGTATAACTATTTGGAAGCAGGTCCCCCTGATTTCAACTTAGCTGTCTTCAAAGTATGCTTTTTGCTCAAGGTGCTATTGCCTTTATTTCTCCCTTCATGAGTCATAACTTTTAAGTGGGTCTTCCTAATTATTTTGGGAAACGTCAGTGTTTAAAGTCATGGAATGCTTAACATATTGATTCAGAACCCTGCTTATAATCACTCAAAGGAAATGTGCATAGCCGTTACCTTAAAAAAGCTTGACAGCAATATTTCAAAAGAAGTCATACTGATTACATGATCTGAAGAGATCAAACACTTTTGGAGTCTGTTTCATTACTGATGTTGCCTGAAATCCCAAGTGATCTGATAAATCAAAAAAATCATTCAGGAAATGTTTCAAAGGCAAATGTCATCTTCAGGAGTAATTTAGCATTTGTGATAGTGCCCTACAATCATAATAATAATTTGGCTAAAGGATTTGAAAGCCAAGTGCAAAAGTAGTTTGATAATACAGCATTTTTACACAGATCTTTTTCTTTTCTTTTCCTTTTGACTTTCTTTGTCTTTGGCATGGTGGCAATGGGATATTTTGGCAGTAACCTCTGGTGAAGCCAACAGTTTTGAGGTTTCATTCAACCAAAAGGAACTGCTAGGATTACCATGCTTTAGGCATGAACTTAAGCATGTTTACTTGGAAGTAAGTTCCAATGAAATAATTGTAAATTGCAGGTGTGACTGAAGACTTCTATGTCACTTGGTTAGTGAATACTTTCCAGGTTTTGACTAGGTGTAAAGAAGTTATCCAAGGTACTAAACCTATTTGGGGGATAAGATTTAGCTCCTTTAAAGCCTGGTTTAAAGCCTGGAGTGAATTCATTACTCAAATAACATGGTAGCCACCACTTGCCAGTGGTAAACTGTGTAACTCTGTTTAGGACAGGAAATACAGGATCTTAAAAAAAAATTAAACTGTATCATACTTCCTAAACTCATATTAAAATTTGCATTTAGAGGCCACAAACACATTGTCATGGCTACAATGAATGGAATCCTGGGATTTGCAGTTTGGCAAGAGCTCTTTTGCCTATCTATAGAGAATTCCAAGTACCTCATCAAACTGCAGATTCCAGGATTCCACAGGTTAGAGCAGTGACCGTGAAAGTGATTTCAGACTGATATAACTTTAGTAAAAACACAGCCTGGGATTTCTTATTGAAGAACATCAGATCCTTGTAATGATCACATAGGGAACATCACTCACTTTCTTCCTTTAACTTTATACAGAAATAGAGTTAATTATTTGAATGTGAAATGAGCTCTCTATGTAGATTAGGGCACAACCTTATCAAAATTTAGAAAATATGTGTGCGCTGACATATTCAGTTTGTATTCTTCAAGTGCTGGTCCTTACATAGCCAACGAGACATCATCCACACAGAAAATGAAAGTATTAGCAATGTTTGCAGAACTACACAAACAGTGATAAATGGCTCTGTTCAGTGACCATGACTGAAAAATGTATGTTCCAAAATTTCACACATAAAAACCAGGACAGAAGAAGCATTCACTCAGCTGTCCCCCTGCTCCCCACACTGGTCAAAGAAAGAATCTCCTTTGTAGTAGGTGGCTTTCTTGTACAGACTCACAGTTTCACAAACGGGTCCACAGAGAAGGCTTTATGAGAAGGGAAAGGAGAAGCGATGAAAATTGTTTGCCTTGTGGCACAAGGATTCCTTCTTTTATCCAATTCCCTTTCCAACGAGCCTGGTGCAGAACACCTAGGCATTCAAGAAGTAAGCAGCCTTATTACTTCATTTGGCTTGGAGGTAGTGGTGGTGGCTTTGGGGTAAAGGAGGGAATGAACAAGCAGCAAGAGAATGCTTGCTCTGTCTCATTCATACCCCTTCCTCATTGTTGTTGCGTCCCAATCCCTTCTCCCCTGAACTATTTTTTTCTTGCACTTTTGCACCTTCAGGGAACGTGAAACTGCTAGGAAACAAGCTGCACCAAAGTATAACATGGTTGCTTATATGCAAATTAGTAAGTAATAATCTAAATGTTACAGATCGGAAGACATACTGTACACAAGTTGCAGTACCCACAGTTTCAACTTACCTGACGTTTTGGTTCACAGAGATTTTAAATGTTAAGTTCTCAAGCATTGTTGAATAGGTTCTAATATGTATTTTTGTGCTATCTGCTGATAAAATGACATTAGATATTACTGTATCACATTATTATTTTTAACATGTGCTAGCTTGGTGTACAGCATATTTGTTCACTGTGTTGCATACATTTCTGGTAAATAATGAAAATGAAAGTTTTGTTTAGTTGTTTATGTTGCAAGAGATATTGTATTTCATGCCTTTGTAATGTACTTTTTGAAAACTTTCTTGCCCATTGTTTAAAACATGTAATATGTCATTCTCTCTATGTGGTGTTGTTATTTTTTTTTGTACAGTTCCGTTGTACACTTTGTTTTTGAACTTGTAATATTCTAAATAGTAGGAAATGTAAAAAATATCCTGCATGACAATTTATTAGATCAATGATATACATAAATTAATCAACAGTGTTATGTGGCTTACTTGTTTCTTTGGGTTTTTGTTTCTCTGCAAAAGAAGAAATGATAAAAAGTAACAAACCATTAGTTCTTAATTCATATAACGTCTGCTTTCTAACTATAGGAAACAGTGGTCCAGAATACAATCTATTGACATTAATGGGTAAAATTCATCTGCTCAGCTATCTAATTGATAATATTTCCAGTCTAATTTCTTTGCTTCCTACTGGTTCCTCACTCACCAACACCCAGCAAACATTCATTCATGTCTACATTTCAGTCACCTTCAATCAGTTATGAAGTGGAAGTAGATAAGGGTGTCACTAGAGGGGCATGGCAGGAGGGATGCCCCAAGTGACACGACTGCTCTCCAGACATCTACCTTTTGACAGAAAAGGGCTATGGTGTTCACCTGCATCCCTTTAAAATGCTGAAGAGATGGTGTGAGTAGGGATAGTCTCAGCAGGAGGCGAAAAGAGAGGCCTCAGGTTTAAAATATAAAATTTTCAATTTTTTAAAAAATATTCTTTAAAAGCATCATGTTTCACCAAATTTTCATTTTAACTACATGAAACTATGTACATGTAAATTCATTTAGGCTGTGCTTATGATAGTGTAATTTAAAAGTATAATTTTAATTTTGCTAGTTGTTTATGAAACAACTATTGCTATTACATTCAGTGATATATGGGAATTATGATTTATGAGTAACATTAGAACAAAGACCTAGATTTACATCCAGAACTGTTTTGTATTCACAATAGCTACTTATGTCATGATTTTGAAACTATTGGAATAATCTTAACTACTCCCAAACCCACACCTCCAGGAGCAGGTTATCTCTGCTCCTTTTTACAAGGTCTTTTAGCCTCCTGGTGCAGCCCTGGCATGGCTTTTGCCACTTTGAGGGTGTGCTTCATCAAAATACCACACTCCCAAAGTGGCTGGAAACCACTTTATTTTGCCTGTGTGTTCTGGGTCATACTTTACCAGGCATCTGCTGCATGGGAAGAAGGAGATCCATTTTGCTAGTGACCAGAGCACATTTCCAACAGGTTTGGAAGGAGGCTATGGGAGGGGGTCAGGGCAGGAGAAGTTACTTAGTCACTGATACAGAATTCTGGTCTACATAAATAAAATATTCTCTATCACCTTTTCTCTTTTTGGTGCACTTAGTTTGTATTCATCTAAGCATGTAATGGGTATACAATCGCCCCTCCTAACTTGCAGATCTGAAATCCATGCCCTTGAATATCCACTAAGAGGCAACCTCTGCTATTTTCAATGAGGTGCATATCTGGCATGGGGCTTGAATATGCGTGGGTCTCCATTTTTGCAAGGGGGTCCAGAACAGCTCCCCCGCGAAAATGGAGGGCCAACTGTACTTTAGAAAAGATTTATCTTGTACTCCCACTCCAGTGGACTTGGGACTTTCTTCCCCTCCTGTTCACTCCCAGGAAGGAAGTGGAGAATCAGCAACTCTGGCAGAAGCCTTAAGCTCCAGTAAAGAATTCACCACTGGATCTTGTTCTTTACTTTTTTGTTTCTAAATCTTTTCTGTTACAGTGATCCATGAATCTTTTATTTTCTACCTCTTTTAATTTTGCATGCTGCTTTAGCTCTATAAATAGAAAAGTGGTTTTAAGGCTGCAGAAGGTAATTTTAAAACTGTAGTACTCACTAATGTGGACCCCCTGAACTCAATGTATTCAAGAATCATCTGACAAACAGCAAAGATTATTTGTACAGATTAAGTCAAGTTTGTTGACATTTTAAAATATAAAGTGTCCATGCATTAACCAGTATAGAACTCTTCTTAGATAGTACCATTTTACCTTGCTCCACTGCCTTTAATGGTTTATCTTCCTTCTTTTCATGGAGTGCTGCAAAAGAAAGATAAGAGTTATGTTATACTTCCAGTAAGAGGAAAAGTGGCTCATACAAACAAAGTAATTTTTTTAAAAAGCCGTTAAGAGACTTCTGCTTATTTAAAGGCAACTGACATTGTCATGATATTGATCAGATTTAACTGCATAACAGTTCTAAAATTAAAATAAAAAATCCCTCTTTCCAAGACATTTACAGATAGACTGGAGACTTGTCCAACTGCCAAAGGAATCTTGAATAAGACAGCATCCCAACATTGTCATTGCTGATGCTGGTATAAAACCCTGTGCTAAGCTGTTTTTAGCCTAGCAACAAAATCCTAGATGCATTTACTTGGAAACATGTGGTGCGCAGTGATGGCAGTGGCTCAGGGTCTTTTAAGATTTGTATAATATTCTGCAAATCAAAAAGTAATTTTACCCATGGCACATCAATAAACCTGTCTTTGCTATTTGGGGCCAATGGCATTATTGGTGTAAAGTGGTTACTGCTCCCGCTTGGCTCTACTCCATGCACCCTCACTGTTATCTAATCTGAGAGGCAAATGTGAGGAGAAGAGCAATCCAAAACTCCATGGAAATGTACTTATCTAACGTCAAATATTTTAGATATGCTGTTGTCATAAGTATCACTGTACCAACTGCTTTTGGATGTAACTGTAACGTATGACGAACTGCAGTTGGCCTCCACGGATTGGATGGCAAACCCGCATTGTCCCCAACTGTGGACAAAGGGATGGGTGGATGGGCTGTGTGGAGGGGGATGTTAATGTAGGACTCCCAATGGGCTGACAGCAGGGCGGTGGCATGTGTGGGGAGGGGGAAGCAAGACCTCTGTGCTCCCCTCTAGGAGACCATGCATCCTGGAAGCCTCCATCCTGCTCCTCCTTGCTCTCTGGTGGTGGTGGAAGTGTGACCTCCTGGGTTCCCCTCCTAGCACAGGACTCGTCAGAAGAGAGGGAGGGAGAAAGGATGGAAGCCCTGCCCATCACCCTCACTGCCACCACTGCCTCCCTTGGTGACCCCCTCCTCTGCCTCCTGCCAATCTCTTGAAAGGGGTGGCACCTTTAGCTGGAAAGCAAGTAGGTCAGCCTCAGGAGAAGAGACCAGCAGGAGCCAGAGGACAGGTCCACCAAGGTGGTGGCAGCGAGTGCAGAGAGGGTGGTGGGCAGGGCTGCCATCCTTCCTTTTTCCTTCCTCCCTTCTGAGGAGTCCTCTGCTGAGAGGGGGGGCCCAGGAGGTCACAGCTTCTGCCACTACCAGAGACTGAGGAGGAGCAAGGAGGTGGCTTCCAGGGTACACTGTCACCTGGAGGGGAGCACAGAGGTTGGGCCTCCTCCTCCCAGTGCTTGCCACTGCCCTCCCATCAGCCCACTGGGAGTCATACATTGATCCCGCTCCACACAGCCTACCCACTCACCCTTTTGTCCCCAAAGGCAGTGCAGCCTCATGCACACACCTCCATTGGAAACAAGGGAACGTCAACATCTGTGGATTTTGGTATCCGGGGGGGGGGGGGGGGAGCGATTGGAAGGTTTTGGAACAGATTCCCCATGGATACTGAAGGCCAACTGTACTGCCTCCTACCTGTTTTCTTTCTCTGGCCTAGGTATGAAAACAAGACTGATAGTTTCTCCTTTAATTCTATGAGTCACAATTTACTTTGTTGTCTGATGATGTCTGGTTAACTTTAATCTAGCACTGAACTAGCATTCTTCCTTTGCTGTCATTTCAACAAGTCCATCTAATGAACCCATTCACATTATGCAAGAAGCAAAGAGTAAAAAGTCAAATACAGAGTCTAAATTAAGGATCGGGAATTTTTTTAAAGAATAACCCTGTTAAAGTTTGTGGGTGGATGATGTACCTTTTTTAGCCAAATGTGCAGCAGGTTCTATTTTCGCTCGTTCAGTTTCTGTGGAATTAGATGTGAAAATAAGCTGAAAATACTACTCCAGATTGCCCTATAAACATGTTTAAAACAATCATCAGACAACCAATGTATCTGTATGTATATCTGTTGAATGATACAACACAAATTCTCCTTGTTTACAAATTTCTGATTTTTCTGTATAAATTTCTGATAATTCAGATGTTTATGTAGAACTGTGGAAGATACATAAAAATAAGAATGGAAAGATGACAAAATAAAAGGTAAAATGTAATTTTGTATGCCATGATGAATGGTAAAGTATACGTGGCATTCCATATCACAGTTATGGACATATACCCTAGAACTCTTAGATACACATCTGTTAGTGCTTCATATTCACAATACCTACACAATACTGTGATGATAACTGAATTATTATAATAGTGACTGCTCTCTACAATCTACTTTACCAGGCATTACGTAGAAAGGCGTTCTGCTAGTGACTGGGATGTGGTAGATGACATTGCCACCCTCCTCTGGCCTGCAAGTAAAGCTGTGACAGTGATAAGCTGTACCCTTGATGCAGTTCTTTATGATAGCTTTGTTCATTCTTGGGAAAGCTGTGGAAATGTCATCTACTTACTCCCCAATTGCCAGCAAAATGGTTCTACTATTTTTTGCTGGCCAAATAGGTCTGAGGGGGTGGGACCAAGAAAAGTTAATTACTTATGCATGCATAATGATTTAAGTGCATGCCAGTCTGTATCTTTAAGGCTATTGTCATCTAAGATATACAAAGGCCTAGAAATTAGTAGACTCTTTCCAAATATATCAGCATAAAATGTCAATTTAATTTCTGGCGCAGGGATATAGACACGAGAAGGGCTTTTAAAACAAAGGTATCACAAGACACACCACTGTAGCATATACTAGGGAGAAGAGCATTTAGTTAGTAATATAAAGGTTCCCACAAAATAGGTTAAAGTATAACTCACATGAGAAGTTGGAAAATTTAATTTAATTTTGATTCTACAGTATTTGAGGAAGGAAGTGAAGGGCAAAGTGATGTTATTAATATGAATGATGACTCAAAAAGAAAATTGCAAGAGGTTTTGTTGTACCTCTGAATCTCCACTTCAGGACACACACAGAGAGATTTTTGTTGGTGTTTGTGAAAAACTCCCATTATGCATGGGATGTCAATTCTTGTCATCCATAACCCTATCCAGCATTTTTCCACCCCAAAAAGGAGTGGCAAAATGCCACTCCTTTTTGGGGTGGGAAAAAGTTGACCTTTCTGCCGTGGCAGTGCCTTTCAGCACTCCTGCGGCATATGGCATATAAACACTGCAGTGCCACAGCACCTCAGCGCTGCCTGCCATCTAGGTGGGTAGGTGGCATGAAGCCAGCTTGGGGGTGACATTGGGGTGTGCATCATCTAAAGACTAAGCCCCCACGCCACCCCCAAACTCGCATATTATGCCGGTTTGTTTTGCCCCTTTGTTTCATGCAGAAAATTATTTAAATATATTGCGTAGAAAATTTCCCTCAGGCTTTGAATATAAGTTGTATATGAAATATAAATTAATTTCATGTTTAAACTTGGGTCACACCTCCAAGATATGAATACAGATATTCAACAATCCATACTTTAAACCACATCTGGTCCCAATCATTTCAAATTAGGGAGATTCAACTGTACCATAAAACAACTGAAATAGCCACAGCAATAAAAATCATAAAATACCTTGGCACACAGAGGGTTCCATGCAGCACTACCTGGATTGTTAACATGCATGGCGGTATCCACAACTTATTCTCCAAGCATATAGTCCAGCCCTATACAATGTATAGGTTCCTTATACTGTATCTTACAATGGAAGCTATGTTACTGACCTTTTGGTTTATGAACTTCTTTGGTGGCTACAAAATAAATTAAAAAAAGAATTTTAAGCATTTGATGGCAGCATAGTTTTTAAAAACTGTTTCATTAAAAATGAGCACAATATACATATTTACTCAGAAATAAGTGCCAACATATTCAATAGGGCTGAGAATGTATGCATAAGACTGCAGTTTGAAAAAGGAGCACTAGTACTGTGCCCAAGGTTTATTTATTCCTGCATGGCAGGGGATTGGGCTGGATGGCCCTTGTGGTCTATTTCAACTCTATGATTCTATGATTTACTTACTTACAGCTTTTCCATCAAAAATGGAATGCACAAGGCAATAATATAGAGATAAAATACAATATAACAATAAAATACAGATTAGAAACAGAATATTTGTAGAAATATAATATAAAACTAAACCAGTCCTTCTTTGCTGGCAGAAGAACAATGTAGGTCCAATGTGATTGCCCAGAACAGAGAATTCCAGAGTCTAAGGGAAGTCCTCCCTTTTAGTTCCTTGAGTGGTGAAATATACAAATAGCAATGGTGGTGGGACCAAGAGAAGTCCCTGCCACACCAAGTTTCTAAAATTCAAGCAGGCTTATAAGAAAGCACAGGGCCATTAAAATAGACTCATCCCCAGATTTCAAAGCACTACTTCGAATTATGCCCAGGAATGGATTAAAGTTCTGTACCAATGGAGTCTCAGGTTCAGTTGATGTTTCTAAATACTTTTCAAAGGTAACCCAAATACATTATAGTACAGTTACGCTAGTGTAAACGGATGAACTGGTCACCTCGCCTGACTCCACATAAGTCAGAGGTAATATTCATTCATTTTTTTTAAATGGAAACATTATATTAGCTTTTTTTCCCTGACCTTTTGGTTTATGGGTTTCTTGTGTCACTGCAAAAATAAAATAAGGTAGAGATTGTATGAAAATTTGAATTGTTTACATTTTGAACTGCATTTATACAGCGTCCCCAAAGTAAGGGCATTCAAATGAAGTAACAAACCTTTTCTCTGCTGTCTGTCTCAGAGAATTAGATTTTTGGGGGGAGGGGGAGTGATAGAACCTGATAATTCATAGGAAAGAAACTTGAGACAAAATGTATATCCAGGGTCAGGGGGGTTTCCCAGCAGACATTGGATGATCACCCATTAAATAGACTCCCTGAGTCCTTGCCATTCAACAACAGACCAACACACAGATTAACATGTAAATAACTTCCTTTCAACCAAGGGTCACACAGTACATATATTCCATTTACTTCCATGCCACCATTCTCTGAAGATGCTGATGAAACATCAGGAATAAGCTCTTCCAGAGCATGGCCACATAGCCCCCAAACCCACAAAAAACTAAAAAAATGTATAGCATTTCTATCCCTCAAAGAAAACTACAAAGTCTGCTGTACAAATACTGCCCTGGAGTGAACTCTAATAGCCACCAGGATCTGCTGTGGAAACAGCAAACTGACATCTCATATAAGCAAGATATTGAAGCTTTCTACCTCTCTATCCCATGTGCAAAATTGCAACAGAAACCTAGACCTACACACTGACACTGACTCCTCTTGCTATACTGGGATGAGCACATGCTTTGATAATGCAGGCTTTCTGATTCTGAGCTCTGTAAGCAAATTCAACCCAGCACAACTAAAGAATCCTTGGCACATCTTTGTGCTGAACATGCCAAGGTCTAAAAGGCACACACACCAGGACATTGGGAATAGGGATTACATGAACGACAGTGAATGCCTGTGTCAAGCTAAAATAGTTAAACCACTCTGGAAAACATCTAGATGTATGTGGAGGAAGAGGGTCTGGAAAAATGATTATGGTCAAAATTATCAATTATGGGAAGAGTGAGAGCAGACATCTTCCAAAGGAATTGCTTAACATTTTTCTAATATTGGAATCACTACAGAGTAGACATGTCAGCTACAGGACTATAGGAATCCTAATAACTAAATGCAGTATGAGTAGGGGGGGGGGATTAACATAGTTTTCACATATTTGAGCAACTGCAAGAATGGTAGTGGCTGAAAGAATTTTCATACCTCCTATATTACTTGTTTACCAAAATTATGTTCTCTTTTTAAAGAAGTGATTGCACAAAGAACCCACAATGGGAAGAATGTACTGTCTTATCATGTTCCCCATTTTTATTCACTGATTAGTTATTTGCTTTATGATATACTCATTTCCATAGCAACAAGTTAATTTACGCTTGGAGCTACAACGGGAAAGTTAGGTTTCTTTAAACAATTTTTATCTATGCCTTACCAGGTGCTTTTAGGTGCACATCCTTCTTTGGTAGCTTGGCTGCAAAGCACACATAAAAGGATGACTATTACAAATCTTGAACAGCTATTATACTATATTCACATGTTTGGAGAAAGAAAATTTTAGAAAATAGGAGCATATTTACCACTTTCTACTGGTTTTTCTTTTTTGTGAGGTTCTACAAAATAGGAGGAAAGGCAACAAATTATTGTAGTGCTTTGGGATTCATCACTCATAGCAATAAACAACAACAACAACAACAACTAAACTACTGCTGCCATAACTATTGTAGAACAATTATAAGTTTTACAGTCTACCAGGTTTAACCTATTGGGAGATCATATTTTGAATGTTTTCGCATGTAAACAATTACCTGCATTTCATCAGTTGTCAGGCAGAGCAATATTATCTATTTATCTATTTATCTATTTATTTATTTCACTTCTATGCTGCCTTTCTCCCAAAAAGGGACCCAAGGCAGCTCACAAGATAAAACATTATTAAAACATAACAATAAAAAAATAAAAACAATTAAAATCATCTAGTTAAAATATTATAAAATTAATACACAAACATACAAAAGTTAAAAACATAACTAAAAACACACACACCATATAAAAAACTACCCTGTCCTGATTATATGTTTAAAAGCCTGCTTAAATAAAAATGTTTTTGCTTGCCAACGAAATGGCCAACGAAATGCAAGAAGAGAGTCGGCCAACCTAGCCTCCCGTGGAAGGCAGTTCCAAAGGGTGGGAGCAGTCACCGAGAAAGATCTCACTGCTTATGCTCAAGCATTCTGTTGGTTGTCGTGTAAATAGGATACAAGTTCAGGGGGAATTTGAGGGAATTTGTCCATATAGATAAGGCCTAGTGATTGGAGAAACCCATGTTTTTTCTCCTCGTTCAGTGAGACCTTGAGGAGAATTTTTTTAAAAAACATTCGTTCCACAAATCCCCTTTTCAAAGGGTGATTTCTTCTCTCCCTTCCAGCAGCCAGCGAAATATTTTTCACAGATTTCTCTGAATGACAATAAAAGACAAGGCGAATAATTACGCTAATTACTTTGCATTTCAAACTCAATTACCATCTCAAAAGGAAGTTTGGCAGAGGTTTAAACAACATTCCTATGCTTAAAAAAACCTGAAGGCACAGACACAAAAGGGGAAAAAAGCCCAGCCTCAACAAGAAATGCTAGAGTTGAGGGGACCCTCAAGGACTATCCAGTCCAACCCCCTTCTGCTATGAAGGAATACATGGGATCCAACTCTGCACCTCTCCCATGCTGATGCCAAGGTCTAATAATAATAATAATAATAATAATAATAGGCAAGGAGAGTGCAGAATATCCACACACACACACACACTTATAGTGGTACTGCCAAAAGTGTGAAGCCGTATTTATATGTGTACATACACAGCTGTCTGTGTGTGTGTGTGTGTGTGTGTGTACACACACACAAACTGTGGAGCAGCCGAAAGTGTAATGCTGCATGTAATATGCTTGCACACACATCTTTATGTGTGTGTGTATATATATATACACATACATATACATATACACACACGCATATATATATATATATATATACACACACATACACACACACACACACACACATACAAACTGTGGAGCAGCTGAAAGTGTAATGCATGTATATGCTTACACACACATCTTTTTGTGTTTGTGTATATATATATATATATATATATACACATACATATACACACATGCATATATACACACACACACACACACACAAACTGTGAAGCAGCTGAAAGTGTAATGCTGCATGTATATGCTTGCACACACATCTTTGTGTGTGTGTGTATATGTATATACACATACATATACATATACACACACGCATATATATATATATACACACACACACACACACACACACACACAAAAAACAACTGTGGAGCAGCTGAAAGTGTAATGCATGTATATGCTTACACACACATCTTTGCGTGTTTGTATATATATATATACATACATACATACATATACATATACACACATGCATATACACACACACACACACACACACACTGTGGAGCTGCTGAAAGTTTAATGCTGCATGTATATGCTTACACACACATCTTTGTGTGTATATATATATATATATATAGATATTAACACACACATATACACACACACACATACATATACATATACACACATGCATATATATATATATATACACACACACACACACACACACACACACACACACACACAAACTGTGGAGCTGCTGAAAGTGTAATGCTGCATGTATATGCTTACACACACATCTTTGTGTGTTTGTATATATATATACATACATACATATACATATACACACACACATATATATATATACACACAGACACAAACACAAACTGTGGAGCTGCTGAAAGTGTAATGCTGCATGTATATGCTTACACACACATCTTTGTGTGTTTGTATATATATATATGCATACATACATATACATATACACACACACACACACACATATATATATATACACACACAGAGATAAACTGTGGAGCTGCTGAAAGTGTAATGCTGCATGTATATGCTTCCACACACAGGCTGAGAGAGTGTGTCTTGGCCAAGGTGGACATCCAAAGCCTGACCTCCCTTTCTTCATGACCTCTTGGGTTGTTGTGTGTTGTGATGCTTAAAAACCCTGAAGGCACACACACAAAAGGGGGGGGGGAGCCCAGTCTCAAAAAATAAACTGTGAAGCCCCAACAAGAAATGCTAGAGTTGAGGGGACTCAAGGACCATCCAGTCCAACCCCCTTCTGCTATGAAGTAACACATAGGAATACATGGCATGCTAGAGGGCATGTAGTCTGACCCCTGTTCAACATCAGGATGACACTGGAAGATGGGACAAACTGAGGGTTTTCTTGGCATAAAGAGGAGTTTTGCCATGGGATGCCCCTGAAGCTGAGATAGTGTGACCCTCACAGATGAGAAGGGGAGGGGTCGGGTGCCAAGTGGCAATGCTCTTCTGCCAAACAGGAATCCTCAATTAGGAGCAGAGTAGGGTGTGATGGCAAGAATTCTGCCATGAATAAAACCTACCATGAAGGAATACTTAGGAGTTGGAGTTGAAGCTGAGAGGATGTGACTTGCCCAAGGTCAGCCAGTGAATTTCTAGGGTGAACTGGGAGGCTAAAGTCCTGATCCCAGCTCAGCCATGTAAATCCACAGGGTGACATTGGGTAAGTCACACTCTCTCACTCATGGATATTCTGCACTCTCCTTGCCAATTATTATTATTGTTGTTGTTGTTGTTGTTGCATCACCATGAGAGAGGTGCAGAGTTGGAGTTGAAGCTGAGAGTAAGTGAAATAATAATAATAGGTTATGGCCAGCTCTTCAGACAAAAGGCTATCAGAGCAGCTTACAAGACCTTTCCTGGCCTGCTAAGTTATGAGACTTGAATTTCTTGTCTTCTGTAAGAATTTAAATGTCAGAGCATGGCATAAAGAGTAGAAGGCCTCACCTTTTGTTCTCTTTTGTTTTTCAAACCAAACTCTGCCAGAGCAAAGTTGGAGTGAGAATCATCCTAACAAAAGAAATAGCCTCCAGGATGAATGGTAGCTTTTCTTACACAAAATATGCAAATGCTGGCCCTCCGAGAGTCAGTTGAAAGTTTTTCTCTCCCCCTCATTTCGAAATGACTAACCATCAAAATTCTTACTCATTGATCGAGAACTGCTCAGAATTTCTTCTCTCTAAAATATTATAGAAATTGTCAAATTAGCCATATTTCTCCTAATTTTCGAATTTCGGAGAATATTCTTTACATCCCTAATAAGGCCTACCCTTCTATTGCCCAGGACTTTACCTGAGACCTATTTCCAGTGTCAGGATATAATTCTGGAAACCAGGCCCTATGAAGAAAGGCTTAAGGAGCTGGCTAAGATTAGCTTGGAGAAGAGAAGATTGAGAGGTAATATCATAGTAATCTTTAAACTTTTAAAGGAATGATTGGGAAAAGGAGAGCAGGGAGATGACCAGCCTAGCTTCCTGTGGAAGGGAATTCCACGGGATTGGAGTAGCCACTAAGGGCTTGTCTACACTGGCAGGAAACACTGCACTCACCCTGTACCAGTTGTGACCCAGACACATAATATTTCACAGGATTTTCAGGCAGTGCAGAGCTTTTCTTTGGAAATCCAGAGAGAAAAGACCTTCCTTTTACCCTGACTGACCTTGAAAATTGGCAGCAAGGACATATAGCTCTGTGGCTGGAAATATTCCACACAATAGGACACGTGATTGTTGTTGGAAGGCCATTTTTTTCTAGGCTCTTCCAATTTCACCAAGGTGAGTGTGGCATCATTAGAGTAGCTACAGACTGGGAGACTGTGCTTTGGCTACGGGGTGAGTATGGAGTTTCCCACTGCTGAAGACAACTCCCAAGAAGATGCTCTCTTGTATCTTCACTGAATGAGCATGTGTTGGAACAGAAAGAAAGTCCTTCTCTATGGATCTTAAGACTGGCAGATTCATAGAGGAACATATGTTTTTTCCGACAGTCTGGATCTAAACTGTATGGGACTTTGTAGGTCATGACTTGCACTTTCAGTTGCTTCTGGAAATGAACTACTCACTAGTCAAGGGAGATACAGTCGGCCCTTTTTATACACGGATTTATTATATATGGGTTCAAGCATCCACAGTTCGAAAATGTTCCAAAAAAGTATAAATTTCAAATATCACACCTTGATTTTCCATTTTTTTTAAAAATAAGGGACACCATTTTGCTATGTCATTATATTTAATGGGGCTTGAGCATACACAGATTTTATTATAAATGGGGGATCTTGGAACCAAACTCCAGCATATAACAAGGGTCCACTATATATGCTCCCTATAACTGGCCTCAACCAGTATTCTGGCCATAGCAGTTTGGACCTGCTGAAACCTCTGAACACTTTCCTGAAGCAGCTCCATGTAGTGTGTGTTATAGTAGTCAGTTATGGCATGTGTCACCAAAGCAAGATCTGATGTCTTAAGCAACTGGAACACTAGTTTTAACCAATTGCACTCCTGTCAATTGCTGAAATTTAGGCATCCAGACTCAAACTTGAACCGAGCTTAGAATCTGAGATTTCAGGGAAAGTGTAACCCCATTTAGCACAGGGAGAATCTCTGTTCCCTGGTCTACATTCCAACTGACCAGGAGCACCTCTGACTTGTCTGGATTAAGTTTAAATTTGTTTGCCCTCATCCAGTTCATTATTGACTGCAGGCATTGGCTCGGTATAAGACAGCTTCCTTGTAATCAGATGGAAAGGAGAGATAACAGTTTAGATTTTAGACAAAACCAATAAAAGTCTATAAAACCTAATAATATTTACAAGCATTCTTAAAATGTGTGGCCTCAAAAATTATTGCAAAAATCCCATCAATATTTGAAGCATATATTCTACATTGTTTATGTAAATCCTTTCTCATTGTTTCCTGAGATATGCTTCAAATTTCTTCTCACAGCTAGCCTGCTCCCCCTACCTGATTTATGGAGAAGTCTCACTTCCCAAAAATCTTTGTTTATTGAAAATGTTTGTAAAGAATTATGATGGTTACAACTGCTCCTACTTCTCCACACTATTTCTATAGATATGCAAGGGATCTTGCAACACCTGTGAGACTAACAGATACATATGAGGAAGTAGACCAAATCTATGAAAGCTTATGCTACAACGTGTTTTGCACAGGTAATCTCAAAGGTGTGGCAAGAGCCCTTTGCATACTGATATTCCAGACTAATGTGGCTATGCCTCTATTTCTATTTGTGCTCATACACTCCTAATAAAGAGTAGTATAAGAAAGGTATTTTGAAGCTGAGTTTGAAGCTATTCACTTCCAAGCACAATACAAGGTGTTGGTTATTACCTATAAAGCCCTACATGGCTTGGACCCGAGTTACTTGAGGGACCGCATCTCCCCATATAATCCGCCCCGCACACTCAGAAAAACCAGGAAGAACTTGCTAGAAATTCCATCATCTAAATATGCTACTACATCCCAGAGGGCCTTCTCAGTAGCGGCCCCACAAATCTGGAACAGTCTTCCCGAGGAACTCCGCCTGATCACCCCCCTAGAAACATTCAAAAAGAAGCTAAAAACTTTCCTCTTCTGTCAAGCCTTCCCCTCTGGAAAATGAAGTTATGTATTTTGATTCCATCAACCTTCTGCCTCACCCTTTCGAATGATTGTTTTAGATTTGTATATTGTATATTGTTATTGGTTTTATCTATTTTATGATGTGTTTGTAACTGGCTTTAAATTTTGTGTACACTGCTTTGATCTTCTGGAAAAGTGGTATAAAAATAAAATTTATTATTATTATTATTTAAATTGGGTTTGAGGCAACCCCCACAAGTCACATACACTTGGGCCCACACTTAAAATAAATTTGGGGAGCTACTTTATACTATTGAATGGGCTCAAGACATTCTGGCAACAGCATTCAGGCAATGTACAGAATGTGCAATTTTCTACTTTCCATGTTCTACAAACAGGAATCTTTCCCCTTTCCCTTTGCTATCTTGGAACCAGCTGTGTTGGTAGAGGTATAGTGCAATCCTAGAGGTCTTTTGTTCACATTAGCTACTGCTAGGTCAACTACATGCAGGACCATTAGAAAATATGGCTACTATGGGCTCCAGACCTCAGGACATTGCTATAGGGAGTGGAATCTGGAACCAGCCCCCCCCCCCCCGGCTGGAATCCTCAAAGCAACGTTAGCAGGAAATTTTGAATATGGCTACTATTATATCTTTACATTCACAGGGAGCATTCTTTTTATTATATTTATATTCCTTTTAAAATTTATTATTATCTTGAATATTACGTGAGATGGAGACTTAAATCTGCAATCCTATACCCATGTGGATGGGAGAAACATCCATTGACCTCAGTGGAACTTAGTTTTCAGACACATAAGATTACATTGATTTTTTCCGTCTCAAAGTTTATGTTATTATTTTGTTATTTTTTTTTAATAAAAATAACATTCTATCCTTGAGACGAAATTAAACCAGATAAATTCAAATCTCTGTCTGCCTAAAGGTTTTGCTGCACCTCTGAATTTTGCAACTCCTACTAGAACTGACCTTAACATTTAATTCTTTCAGTTCTCATAGTCATTCAACTATCTCTACAGATATCACTTCATAGTTTCACACTGGAGGCAAAAGCCAAGGTTTTTTTGTTTGTTTTGTTTTGTTTTTTCAAACTTCATCCAAACAAATCATATCTACAAAAGCATTATAGTTTCACAAGATTTCAGTAATTCTTACTTAGTATAGATTTATGGATAAATCATCAAAAATATAGATTTCTTTTTCGTGGCTACTGCAGACTTAGCTGCTTCCAATATTATGGAAACCTTTAAAAAAGCTAGTTCCAGAATTGTGGGATCTTGTGTTGTGGTGGAGGAACTGACTCTGCTGGGTCCAAGGGGGAGGAGACCTGGTCAAGGATCATGGTGCATAGTGCTACAACATTAAGTGTGTGGAGGCAGAGTCACAGGGTTTACTAGGCTCTGTCCATACCCTCCAATTCTGCTTTGGATCCATTAGAAGCAGGTTGACAGTCCTAGTCTTTATGCTAAGATTCTGGGATTTTCAGATAGCATGGGTGATTTTAAGGTTTGTAAAATGCTCGAAGGGTGGTCCAAGGAGAGGAGGATGGTGGTCAATAGGTGTGAACCTCTCTCCCAGGCTGTATTGAAGGGCTTGATTGGCCTTTAGGCCAGTATCTGCTATTATGATGTTTTACTGTTTCATGCTGATTCCCCTAAAGTTTTTTTCCAGACTGATTTAGGGGTGTCATCTGGGGGGATACCTCTGGTAAGGCACTTCAGTTGAGGGGTGTTCAGCTGCTGAAACAACAGGCAGGCTGTACTATTTGTTCCTCTAAGACAGACCAGAGTAGAACTGGCACAATTCTTTGGTTGGGCCCATGCTGTGACCAGGCATTATGCCTTTATTAGCATTGCATGAATAAGTGTGGTTTAGGGGCTCTCACACGGGTCCCTCATTCTGCCATGCAAGTACTTCTACTTTCACCAGATACCAGTGTTAGGGGGTTACTGCTAAGGCATTGTCTGGACTGGACCTGAGTGGGGTTTGGGATTCTTTCTTTTAGAATCAGAGCTAACTTATTAGCATCCACAATGGGCATGGACAGGGGCATCATTCAGAAGCTGAGGTTACCGAGGTCTTTGGCTTATAAGAGGTATATTCACACTCTCAAGTGTTAAAGTTATTTGCTCATTGCTCTTGTTATGTTATGATCTATTGGACAGTGAAACAGGCACAGACATGCTATTTTCAGATGCAACTGGGCCTGACTGAGCAAACCACAGGTGAGTGGCTGGGGAAGGGGAACTTGCAATGGTATGGTTTGCTTCCTTTGTTATTCATGGAGTACAGTGGACATCCACTGCACATTCTGCTCATCCACCTTGGAGGTGATAACCTTGGTTTGCTGAAGGTCAAACCCCTGACTATACAAGCAGTCCACGATTTTCAAATTATTCAAGCCTAATGCCTTGGAGTACTTTTACATGGTTCCATTTCATCCTGGAGAGAAGTGACCAATGGGGTCCCACAGGGTTCTGTCCTGGGCCCAGTGCTATTCAATATCTTTATTAATTACAATAATAATAATAATAATAATAATAATAATAATAATTTGTTTTATTTATATACCGCTATTCCAAAGATCATAGTGGTGAACAGCAAGTAAGCTAATTAGCAAGTAAGCTAATTTGCCCCCCCAACAGTCTGGGTACTCATTTTAGCGACCTCGGAAGGATGCAAGCCTGAGTCGAATGACAGAATTGGGGGCATAGGTATCAAATTTGCAGATGACACCAAATTAGGAGGAGTAGCTAACACCCCAGAGGACAGGATCAAAATTCAAAATGACCTGAATAAACTGGAAAGCTGGATCAAAGCTAACAAAATGGTATTCAAAATAGAAAAATGTAAGGTCTTTAGATCTTATTTGTCAGACAGATCTTTTGCAGTAGTCACAGGTTGTCAGACTTCATCCTGTGTTCCCTCATCTGTTGGAGTTCCCCAGGGCTCTATCTTGGGTCTCCTTCTGTTTTCTCTCTACACACTGTCCTTAGGAAAACTCATTAGCTCTTTTGGTTTTTCCTACCACCTATATGCCAATGACACCCAGTTGTATCTTTCCACCCCCGACCTTTCTCCAAGGCTTGAACAGCAAGTTTCGTCTTGTCTCACAGCCATCTCACAGTGAATGCGCCATCGGCGTTTGAAGCTCAACATGTCCAAGACAGAGCTTCTTGTCCTTCCTCCTAAGTCCACCCTTCAACACTCCTTTTCTGTCTTTGTGGACAACATTTCTATTCAACCAGTCCAGCAAGCCCGCAGTCTTGGTTTTATCTTTGATTCTTCTCTGTCATGTTTCCCCCAGATTCAGACCACAGCCAAGGCTTGTAGATTTTTTTTTATACAATATTGCCAAAATCTGACCATATCTCTCTGCCTCTACTGCCAAGATCCTGGTCCATGCCCTAGTGATCTCACAACTCGATTACTGCAACATCCTCCTGGCTGGGCTTCCTCTTTCTCACCTCCGCCCTTTAATTTCTGTGCAGCATTCAGCTGCACGCATTATCACATCCACCCACCGCTCTGACCACATCTCTCCTGTGTTGGCATCCCTTCACTGGCTCCCTCTCCCTTTCTGCATTCAGTATAAGCTCCTGCTGTCAACATTTAAAGCCCTCCATGGGCTGGCCCCTCCTTACTTATCAGACCTTATTTCCCCTCACCTTCCCACTAGGGCCCTCCGTTCTGGTAGTCAAGGTCTGCTGTCCCAGCCCAGGATTTCCTCTGCCCCATCTCGGATTCGCCCCTTTTCACTTGCTGCCCCTCACTCCTGGAACCTTCTTCCCCCGCGAGCAAGAGCCATCACTTCTTTAACCAGCTTCAAAACGGAGCTGAAGACCATCCTGTTCAGAGAAGCGTTCCAAGGCATTGCATAATTGTCACTTGCTATTTGATGTTCTTTTGTTGTCTGTTTTATTCAATCATTTCCTGTATTGCTATGTATTTTATATGTATTATCTTACTAGACAGGCCCCTTCCCCACCACCACTCCCTTCTCCTTCTGTGTCGTGTCTTTTTAGATTATAAGCCTGAGGGCAGGGAACCGTCCAATTAAAAAGATTGTATGTACAGCGCTGTGTAAATTTACAGCGCTTTATAAATAAAGGT
>NC_056522.1:102009740-102037774 GCF_019175285.1 Sceloporus undulatus | reverse complement strand
TAATAATAATAATAATAATAATAATAATAATAATAATAATAATAATAATAATGGTACTGCACCTAGGGCAGAACAACAAAATGCACAAATATAGAATGGGGGACACCTGGCTTAAGGAGACCACATGTGAAAGGGATCTAGGAGTCCAAGTAGACCATAAGTTGAACATGAGTCAACAGTGGGATGAGGCAGCTAAAAAGGCCAATGCAATTTTAGGCTGCATCATAGAATCATAGACTCATAGAGTTGGAAGAGACTGCACGGGCCATCCAGTCCAACCCCCTGCCATGCAGGAAATCCAATCAAAGCATCCCCAATAGATGGCCATCCAGCCTCTGCTTAAAGACCTCCAAAGAAGGAGACTCCACTACACTCCAAGGGAGTGTGTTCCACTGTCGAACAGCTCTTACTGTCAGGAAGTTCTTCCTAAGGTTGAGGTGGAATCTCTTTTCCTGTAGCTTGCATCTATTGTTCAGGTTCCTGTTCTTTGGAGCATCAATAGAAGTATAGTGTCTAGATCAAGGGAAGTAATAATGCCACTCTATTCTCAGGCCCCACCTGGAATACTGTGTCCAGTTCTGGGTACCACAATTCACAAAGGATGTTGAGAAACTGGAGTGTGTCCAAAGGAGGGCAACTAAGATGGTGAAGGGTCTGGAAACCATGCCCTACGAGGAATGACTTAGGGAGCTGGGGATGAAACCAGCAAGGAGTAAATCAATCAGTCAAATTGTAGCCATTCCAAGTTCAAGAAAACACAAAGCCAAGAGTACTGCCAGTCACTAAAATAAGACAACTGTCAGCAACAAAGTTGTAGGAAAATACTGGGAGATTTATAAGCAGCTGTTTCAAGATGAAGTGCCTACTTAGGCCTGGATCTCAGACTTGATAGCCACTGGGAATGACACAATCACTCTGCCTTTCCATTACTCAGTAAAGGATGGTACATTGTCTTCAGCATCTACAGCCTCCTGCTGGGAAGCAGTGCCCCCTCTTCCTCAGCCTCCAGTGCCTTGAACTTGGAGAGACCACCGTCATCAGGAACTGCAGATTCCTGGCAAACTGCCTCCTCCTCAGTATACAAAGGGATCTTGCTGCACCTTTGAGACTAAGTGCAAAATAATCCGTAGCATGTAGGGAATATCTTGTTTATGGGTGATTTGCAACAGGAGATGGGAGCCCTGTTGGCTGGTCTGGTGTGGGAATAGGGCTACAAATGCTACAGATTCTTCCATTCAGTCTCAAAGGTGCTACAAGATCCCTTTGCATAGTGATATTCCAGACAAACATGGCTGCATCTTTGAATTCTGCCCCTCCTTATTGTCTGAATCTTCCCTATCCAGAGGGCAGATTTAGACACTACCCTTAGGGCTGACCTGGGGGCTGTGCCCTCACTTTAAGTCACCATGATTTGGGTGAGGGATTCTCTGGGTTTGTCTTCCATCACAAGGCCAGCCAGTGGCAACTTGGTATTCAGGGCTCCTTGGGGCTCTGGTTCACCCAGGGTAAACTGAAAATGTGTCTGCTGGAGACATATTGCTTCAATTGCTCTCTCGCCAGGTTGCTCTTCCCTATTGCTTATCACAAATTTTAAATTGTTAAATAGTTAAGAGGTCAATAAAGTGGTCCTTCTTCAATCCAGATTCTTGTGTCTGCTGTCTTTATTCCCCTTGTGGGTCAGCCAATAAAAGGAAATAATTTGTATTTCATGTGTCACCACAGTGGTGTTGTTGGTGTCTCACTAGAAATAGTAATCACTTTATAATGAAAATATACTTTTGCTGTTGGACATCTTCACTGAGATGAGATACGTTGCTACAATTCCCCAGAAGATGTTTTAAGTGTTGATATTATATTTTCAAATGAAAAATACAGTTCAGAATGAGCATTGTCTTCTCATAAAGCAGGAATTTATAGATTGTGAAGCAAAACAAAAAAAAAGTAATTGTATTTGAAATGGTCTGCACTAGTTTCTTGTTAATCTGGGAAGAAGAAAATACACATGCAAACAATGCCTCCAAATGGATTACACATTACAAGGAGAGAGGGAAAAGTGATTTATCTAGTCATAAGGATGTCTGTCTACTTAGAAGTGAGGCCTTTTTTTGAATGGGATATACTCCCCTACTTTCAGTCCCAGATGAGTTATGAGCTTCCCTTTCTTGTCTCAGATGCTCACTATGACACATGGAAGGAACTCTTGACATTTACTGTCTGTTGAGACAGCCCTCCACTATTTATTAGCCGAGACAGAGCAACAAAAATATTTCATTCCTATTAACCAGAAGATGGTGCTATGGTGCAATGAAATAAAAAAAAGATGTATGGAGACAGAAAAGGGTGATTAAATGAGAATGAAATAAAGAAAGAAGAAAAAATATAATCATTTACCTGGTGCAGCTACTTTCACAGAAACTGGTTGGGCTTCTGAGCCAGCTTTTCTTGGCTCTTAAAATGAGAACAAATTAAAGCAATAACTACAAGGCATTCTGTAACAACAACAGAGAAATCCAGGGAAACTGCAGATGAAAAATACTGCCCTTAGCATCTCTCTTGCAGAGAGAAAGAAGATTATTAAAACTAAATTGCCTATTGGTTTTCTACTAAATCAAAGGCACCGGGAAAAAAAATTAATGAGGAAAAATGGTTATTTAGGACCACTTGATAATTACTATCATTAACAAATGTACACTTGTGTATCACTCACCATGACATGTTAGTAACAATTTTTTTAGCGACGCACAACAATGTATTTGTTTGGCAAAACTCATCGTGGGGAGATGGGTTTCCCCCAAGAAGGATAACCTATTTTCTGTATTTACAATCTTAGTTCTTTTCATTCAGCCTATGATTTTACACATACTTCACTGCATTTCTAGCACAGATTCGAACCAAACTTTACATCTCAAAGATGTGCACTAATAGTGGGAAATCTGGATTTAGAGCGGCCTTGTAAGGCTGAAGCTAGATGCGTCATTTAATGGAAATGGAAATGTGTGCCACTGGTGTTGCACATGATTATAGTGAAATTAAAGCCCTTCTCCACTTGCATAGCTTGAAAAGAAAATGCTGACACAGCCCATTTTTGATTCTTTCCCCCAATCCATCCAATAGGAGAGAGATGTAGAATACTGAAAACTTGGCCTGTGTGTAGAAATAGAAACAAAATAGGAAATAGGAACAAACAAGATTTTGTTGAATTTTATAGTGTCAAGGAAAGTAGCTTTTTGCATCTGTCATGTCTTGTTGAAAGAAGAAACACACTTTATCCTAAGAACTGACACATTTGTGTGGCTTATGGGGCATTCAGATAAATACAGTGTACACAGAACTGTACGCATAATTTTAAACCCATCTGGCTAAAATGCATACAGTTAAAAAAATATGCACAGTTAAATACATATGGATTGCATTGCATTGAACTTCATATTGGGTATTGAAAAAAAAAAAAACCCACACACTTACAGTTTGATACAAAAGGGGAGGGGAAAATGCAGATGGGATTTGGAGAAATGCAATGAATTTCAGACCACATCTCAGATTCAGATTCAGATCTCTACTTGGAAGAAACCTGTTACAAATAATGACTTTATCTGTAACATGTTACTTTAGGGAATAATGATGATTTACCCACATTATGTTTCTGAAACACTGTACAAACCTGTAAAGAGTTTGTAAGCAGAAAAGTTTATTATTTGTTTAAAAAAAACACAGGTATTTTTCATTGGGATTTTTTGGCTATCTGGATAGCATTTTTCAATTTCAATTATATTGAAATTGTAAAAAAGAAAGAAATTGAAAAGTAATGCATTAGTAATATTTTAGTCATACATTATTGTTTAAATAACAAGTAACACAATGATTTTGTTAGATGGAACATCAAATATCAACCCATCGCCTTTCAGAAATAACATTCAATGCTTTGTGCATTCCTGCTCCTGATATCCAAACCAACAAGTGAATTCACAATTAAACAACAACAAACTCACAAATATCTCACCACACATGTGTAAACTTAGCAACTATTAACTTTCTTCCATTTTGTTTTGCCCTTCCAGTTTGCAATTAGCGAGAGTTAGTGTCGTGCAGTGAGTTGAGTGTTGGACTAGAACACTGGGAGGCCAGGATTCGAATCCCCACTCTGGCCCAGGAAGCCCCATGACAGGGTTGTCTTTGGGTTAATATAAGTCGGAAAGGCACAACAAAAAGTCTGAGGGTCCCAGATAAGATCTGATGCATTTGTTTCCAAGCAACTCAATGTTTAAGCGAATGTAAGGAGAAGTGAATTCTACTCCTATCCTCAGATTAGATACTACTATTTGAACTGTGAAAATATGCAAGTCTCAGAGACATATTGGACAGTGCAAATAATTTTACTATGACATTAAACATAGCCCTCATTTTTTACTATAATAAAATGGTTAATAAATGGAATGTAGTAAATATAACATATTTATATTTAGAATATATATATATATATATATATACACACACACACACACACACACACACACACACACACACACACACACATGGATGTGGTGGCTCAAGTGGTTAAGATGTTAACTCTGTTGATTGCAAGACTGGGAGGCTGGCAGTTCAAGGCCCGTGTGCTGCATGATGGGGTGAGCTCCTGTCACTAGTCCCAACTTCTGCCAGTCTAGCAGTTTGAAAGCATGCAAGTGAAAGTAGATAAATAGTTACTACTTTGATGGGAATGTTAACAGCATTCTGTGTAGTCATGTTGGCCACATGTCTTTGACAATACTGGCTCTTTGGCTTAGTAATGGAGATTATTAAGGAATGTACATCTCTCATATTAAGATAGGATGAAATTATACACCCATCCACCCTGTTTCCCATGCAGCTCTCCTCTCTCCCCCCTCCATTTTGTGTGAGAGTGGTCTCAAAAGGCATTTAAAGAATAGCTATTTGTTTCCTACATAAGCATCACTAAAATGGAGATTGCAGAACACAGCTCAAATTTGGTGAATAGCATCCTTTATGTCTAGGACCTGTCTTCATTTAATCAAGAGTCTGACAGCCTTGTTATATGCACAAGCCAGATGCCCAAGCATCCTCAGTTCTTCCATCCCACTTATGGCCACCAAGAACACATTCATCTAAGATCACAGTTGACATTTCAATCCTTGTGAAATCTCTGCTGTTTCAAGTCATGTGAATAAAAAACAAATTGAAAAAGGAAGGAAATAACTGTCAGTCACAAAGTGGAATGTGGAATTGGAAATAAAATGTGTGAATTGATTTAGCATGGAAGAAGCAGCTGAAGTCTAAACATGTCATTTCAGAATTATAAATGGTGCCACCACTTCCTTATTTGCATCTTCCTGCAATATACCCCAATTGTTTGCATGTCTAGTCAGAAGTGAGAGTCACCATGATAAGTGGGACTTACTTCCAGGTAAGGGTGAATAGGATTGTAGCCTTAATGACCATAATTTGTCTGCATCAAATAGACTGTTTTAAAATAGGGCTAGATGAAAAAACAGGTGTAGAATAACTTCACAAAAGTAGGCAGGTATTTGATAAAAACTGCCTCTTTCTTATCTGTAAGCAGGGTTGTTTTTTTTAAAGCACACGAGTTAGCATGCAGCTCCACTGTACCAAAGGTTATCTTATATTTTAGAAATGATTCAAAAGTAATAAAATAGCTGAAGAGTACATTTTGATTCACCAGTCTTTATACTATCCCACCCTACGAGAGTGGGCCCTGCAGAAGACTTTGGCCCTCATGGAAAGGCAGTGAATGGTTAGCTCCACCTATTCCTTCTCTTCTCCTCTGTTTTCATTTATTGCCAGGAAAGGAGATTGTGGGATTTGCAGTCTTATATATGCCAAACTAACTTGGCTACCTTTGGGTCCCACATTTGTAAATAGTGGGATTTTAAATAAACAAATAAAATAACTATGCAGATTGACTTGGAGAAAGAGGCAAGCAGCAAAATGTCTCAGGCTGCTTCTGTATGCAGTACCATACATCTTGAAGTACAGAGATCACTATGGCCCCAAATCCCCCCCCCGCCATTTCCTGATCTCTTCTGCTCCCCGTTTTGGTCTCTCATTGAACAAAGGTTGGCTGCTTTCCCAAACAGTCCCTGTTTGTCACCCAGCACCACTGCTTGAGCCACCCAGCCATGTTACTGACATCTCAGAGTAACTTGTGCCCATATGGGCAGTGTCAAGCAACTCACAGGGGCAATGAGTGAACACAGCCACCATCATTGCTGCGAAGAGAGCTAAAACCCCACAACAACAGGTGAGTTGTTTAAATGTGAGTTAGGAAGAGGAAGCTCCAAATCAGGTGTGGGTGAAAACAGTCTGCACCTGATTTGGGGTTAAACAGGATGCAGTGAACCTGGGGGGAATTCAGGGTAATTTGTTCATGTAGACAAGGCCTCAGTCATATCCTTCTAGTGCCCAGGGCTCTACCTGAGAACTATTTCCAGTGTCAGGATACAATTCTGGAAACCAGGTCCTTTGAAGAAAGGCTTAGGGAGCTAGATAAGATTAGCTTGGAGAAGATTGAGAGGTAATATCACAGTCATCATTAAACATTTGAAGGAATGATGGAGCAAGTTTGCTTTCTGCTGTTCCAGAGACTGGGATATAAACTGATGGATTCAAGTTACAAGAATATTTTTTTAACCTAAACATTAGGAAGAACAAAACATTCAGCAGTGGAATGAACTGCCTTGTAGGGTAGGGGACGCACCTTCTTTGGAGATGTTTAAACAGAGGTTGGACAATCATCTCTTGGGAGTGCTTTTATATTCATTAAAGGAACTTCAAATTCTCTTAAAACTATAAGGTCAAATCTGGATTGTTACAAATGTTTCAGTTGTAGATATGGCCGTTTAGCTGATAAAGATTGTTTAAACTTCTCTTTTCAATTGAAAAGGGCAAAACCCCATCATCAGCACCAAGTATCTGATTTAAAATAACAATCCCATTGTTGGCCCATACTTTCCATAAAAATGGTTCCTTACCAATTTTCAAATCTGGATTTCCCTATAAAGTCAATGTGGCATGACTGAATGGGTCAAACTGCAATTGATGAAACAGTATCTTTGAGTTCTAACTGTTGAAATTGTTGGCAAAACACTGCATATATATATATATATATGGAGAGAGAGAGAGAGCCAAGTATTGTCTAGTTGAATTGAGGTGTCAGAAATGAAGACTCCAAGGCTGTCCATGGTGGATTACTTACTTTAAATTTATATGTCCAAAAATAATACAAGATCACAGATATGACCAGTGTATGTATGAAGATCTGAAAGGCTGTACCCACCCTCTTTAATTGGAATTTGGATCCTTTTCATTGAAATTCTAGGATGAGATGAACTCCCCCCCCCCCCCCCAAAAAAAACCCCCTCTTAAACAATGCATTTAGTTTTTGAAAATACTTGTAAGGTATAAGTAGAGGAATTCCACAAATAACATAAACAGTTTTAGGTATGACATCCATTTTAACCATATTTACCTTCCCCCACAGAGTCATCTTTAAGCTTGCCCATCTCTTTAAATCTTGTGCAGTATATTTTATCAGATTACTTATATTAAGATTAATCATCTGAGGTAATCCCTAGGGATAATTAAATTAAATAAAAAATAGAATTTGGGCAATATTGAAACTGCCATGCTTTAAATATGCTAGAGTCTGTCTTGTCTCCCACTGGCAGTATTTCTGACTTGGACCAGTTAATTGAATAGCCATATATTTTACCAAAAAGGAGGGTGGGCACTTTTAGAAATTCCCATCCCTACCTAGCCTTTGTTTCTATCTGAATGAGGGATTTCTCTTCCAAGTGCCTTATTCTAATTTTCCACTGTTAGGACCTTTGTGCCCTTTTTGCAGTATTCCTATTAACACCCTTTTTCTTTGATCAAAAGCAATAAAAAGCCTAGAAATTTCAAGGGGAAACTCATTTATTCTTGGGTGTATGTACATTGCACTTTGGACTAAAAATATTTCTGGGTTAATCTGCCGCCTCTATTAGCATGTTTTCCAGGAATCACTTCAAAGCATGCTAATTACCACATTGAGATGAAATTAATCATAAAGCAGCTTTCGGCCATGGGGGTCTGCTGAAGCATTGAAGAAACGCTTTAGAGTTGCCAGATATGGAAATTTTAAAAGGTGTCACTTGTAGTTGATATGAATCATTTATCACAATAATCTGCTATTACTGGAAGCTATAAAACCTGAATATACCGGCAACACTATACACAATAGCAGATGTGATGTACAATTAAATACCACAAGATCCTTCAAAAACATTCTGCTATATCAGAGTATTATGTTATACTTCAGATAAAAAACAGGCCCTTTTAACTTATACTTTCTTTCATACTTGTATGAACCTCATTTTAAGCTGAAAAGCACCAGGGCAATCAAATAAGGAAAGGATCTACTCCATGAAGACTCAGAAGCAGTCGCGTAAAGCCTCCAGTATAGGACATAAAGTACCTATAAAGGTAAAAACCACATTCTTTTTCCTCTCTCTCCACTACCCACTTCTTAAGACCCATTCATGGATACTAGGAAGCATTTGTTCAGTATGTAATTACTTCCTTATTTGATGCAATTGCTCTCTGTTGTAGAAGAAGATGGTTAAATGTTGGAAATTGGGCCAGCAATGCAATTGAATATTCTGGGCTACTACTAGGAAATCATTTAATAATAAACAAGGTAATTATTTGATACATTATTTATTTTCTGCAGTCCAAAACAATGTAGCAGTTTTGGTGAGATTTAAACAATTCATTTTTATAATTATTTTGAGATATAGGATATGTGTTGGAGGGAAAGTGCCATTTGAGTTCAGTTTGTCATCTAGCATCCCATGGTGGTAATTCATGTCAGTGAGGCTACCCAACAGCAGAGCTTATTTACCAATCAATCATTTGCCATAAGAGTGAATGGCACCCATTGGGTAGGGCAGTCAGAAACAACTTGTCCCATTTCAGAGATGAAAAACTTTGCCAGGTCAGTGTATGGTACCCCATGGATACCATACAAGTACAGTAGCTGACATTGCAAACAGGGCAGTTGAAATTTGGTAGCTGCTGCTTTGTTTGCTATCACTGGAGTTTATCAGATGCGAGTTTTTGGTGATTTTTCCTGCCTATCGCGCAATGTTTGCGCCACCAAAATTGCGCAATAACATGATAGTGCGATGTTCTTCCAGACGCCATTCATTTCTATGGGAGCCAGTTGCACAACGATTCTTTATTTTAACAAGCAAATGTTTTAACAAACATGATCCTTTTTGCATGACGTAAAGGAAGAGTACATACCAAACTCAGAGAAAGAGCAAAGCATAGCCTCTTCTCAGCACAAGCAGCTCTGTTTTACCTCAGGCCTCAATCAACATTCCTTTGAAGTAAACTAGCAGCAACACAGTTGTTGCAAATAACATCTAAACTACACACAGAGTGATAAAAACTAAGCCTCTGTTGTGTCTTGCATGCACTATATCCCTAGGTGGTTTATAATAAACCACTGTACCTTACTGCTCTTTTTGAGAACACTTTGAGCATAAATACATTTTTAACTGAATATTTCACATATCGAACGGGAGTGAATTTTTGATTTCATGTACGCCATGACTTTCCAAGTTTTCACCAAATAAGGCTTTTCAGGATATGCATTTTAGACCACCTGGAGCCCTGTTTTCTCATTACTCATTCCAGCACCCTGTGAATAAAGGAGTCCTAAGTCCCAGATCTCTATGTTGTCAGTTTCCTTGTGTGTCAATCCTCTGCTCAGGCAACAAACTTGGGTACTGAAAAGATAGTAATACTGGGGGGAAATGAAAGGCAGTAGGAAAAAGATGAATCCCACATTACAGATAGATTGATTCCATTGATCAAGGAAGCCATGGTCCTGAGTTTGCAAGACTTGAGCACCACTGTTGATGACTGGGGCTCTTGGAAGTCTCTCTCACTCATAGGGATGCCATAAAGTAAAGCTGACCTGATGGGAAATATCAACAGTAGATCTGGGAAGACGGAGCCAAACTGTCCTCTTTGGAACCTATTAGGAGGCTGCAGCCTACTCTACCCCACCACACTATACTTCAAAATTTGCCATTACAAATCTTCCCTGTTAGACCAAAGTGCTCTTGGGGCACATGCATTGCTTTAAACTGAGTTGCATTTCTGGGAAGTTTATGGGAGAATGTTTGGCTTGAAAACAAGGCATGCGCTCCTTGTGCACTTTGTCTCAAAGGAAAATCAAGGGTGAATTTAAGCAAGAAACTTTTAAAAAATTGTGTATATACAGTAGGCTGTAAATTGTCCAGTTTTGGAATAGATTCCTTGACATCACTTTGACATAAATTGTATATATTAACTTAACTGATTTTAGTTAGTCTATTATAAGGACCTTATTGCATAGATTAATAAATTGATTTACTTCTACCCTGCTTAAATCTTAATATAGGTGGTATCCTGATATTATCTCAAGTTTTTTGCCACTGAATTTGCCACCTGAATACATCCTGGGTGCATCCCCGCTTCCAGGAGTGCTCCGGCAACCATTTTCTTAACTCAGAAAACCCCTGGATCTGAAAAGATCCAGGATAAGCACTCCTGGAAGTGGGGATACACCTGGGATGTATTTGGGTGGCAAATTCAGCAGCAAAACCTTCTGATAACATCAGGATGCTGCCCAAATTAAGCTTTAAGCTGGATAGAGGTAAATCAATTTATTAAGCCATGGGATAAGCTCCTAAATATGAATAAATCTAGAACTAGTGCCATGATAGAAGTTTTTAGGAGGTTTTTATACTTGTCTACATGGACGTAAGCCTCATATATGACAAAACTGACTTCTAATAAAGTGTGCACAGACTGCATTCAGGCACTAGACTCTCAAGCAGGTTTACTCAGAACTACGTCCCACTGAATTTAGTGGGATGTATTTCCCAGACAATGTGTTTAGTATTGAAACCTTATTCTGACCTTGCTTACACTGAAGAAAACAACTGGCTTCATCTTGTAGTGATCACAAACTAGGCACTTGACTTTTTGGTGATTTGCAGGGAGGTTGCTGCAAATTGGCGGTGGATGTAGTTCAGAGGGCTTTAATCTGATTTCTAAAAAGTCACCTTTTACTTCGAACTTCTAAAAATCCAGATTTTCCTATGTGTGGTCCACATTCAAAGTTTTTAGTTTTCATGAGAGGCTGGGGACAGGAGGAGTTTTTGGTAGGTGGGACTGGTTGGGTCTGGCAAGCTTGGTGTGAGCCACTATGTTTTCTTATTTCACTGTATGTTCAGCCATGAGATCAGAAGTGAGGAGTTAGACCAGGCTACACCCCTTCCTCTTCTTCCCTGTTGTCTAAGTGTTACCATTTGTTTTTAATCTTTGTACTCCTCCTCGCACTCCAGTCCTCCCTGCTGATCAGCAGTGTATCATCTTTGTTTTTATTTCAGTGAATGGGGGCATGCAAATTCTCTCTTTCCCCTGATCACTTACTTGCTTGGTCATGTGAAAATCTTACACACAACACTCCCATCATTTGCTCACTCAACCATGTTGAGATCTGCAATGTATATATAGGGGGGAATCAGGAAGGAGGGACTGTGTAAGATCTCCACACAAGTGAGCAAGCAAGCACTTTATTGGGGGGGGGGGGATGCATGTGCTCCATTCACTGAAGTAAAAAAAGAAGACACAATGCTGTTTAGGGATGTTAACAGTCTCTACAAGGGTGTTGTGGACCAGAAAAATGAGGCTGATTTTTTTTTTTTGGGTCAGTGCAGACAACTCCATTTTAATGAAAAACTGTAAATAAATTTATAATGAAATGTACAAAGGCTTTTCAACTTTCAGCACAGTGTCTACAGACCAACTGGTAGTTCCACTTATATGGATATATAAATCTAGCATAACAGTGCTGACTTCAGTGTTTCCAAGAAACGAAATCAGCAGAAGGTTTCTAGATACAGTACGTTAGCCATATGTGCAAAATTATTTCCTGCACATTTGACACTTTAATGGGGGCTTTTAAACCAATATATCATGCATGGATGGTACTTAATGTTCCATTTGCTGCCCCTAGCAAAGTGTTCATATGTGTTAAAATAAATGCAGCAGCAGGTGGCATATGCTGTCTGAAAAACATGTTATCATCTGAGCATTTTAATCAATGAGAGGAAATTCTTAGTATAGCCTAGTCTCAAATAGTAGATATTTGAGTAGATAGGCTTTGGATACCAGTTGCTGAGCAGTATTCTTTACTTCTACCCACATATCAGAGACCCAGAGAGCTATCTGACCAAACCCAAGGATGAACTAAAATGAAATCAAATCCATGACATTTCCATTTGTTATCAGTATGTATACACACACACACACACACACACACACACACCTGAGTGTCTTTCAAAAGTTCTGTAAATGTTCCCCACAAACCTACTCTTACTAGATGTGTTGGGATACAATTTTCATCATACTCAGCAAATTCAGACAGCATGACCCCATTCTGGTAGGGATGATGGGAACTACAGCCCAAAATACTTTGGGGACACCAGGTTACGAAATACGCTGTAGGAGCACTTCCTTTTTATTTGAGGTTACTTTGCAGGTAGATAAAGATATTCAATAGATGTCTGCAACTAGGTCTATGTATGTGTATGCATATATTGTATTAATGTATTGTGTATTATGTATTAATATCAATGTACTATGTATTAGTATTGTTTTTCTGCCTTTAACTGAACATTAACTGGATATTTTCCAGACAGTTTCCATCTAAGAAAGATTTGAAGCCTTGAACATGTGATGATTTTAGCAAATGTTTTTACCCCTGTGCAGTGATTTACTGAAGCCCAATTCACTTCAGTAGAAAGTGCAGCTTTAGATGACTATTTCTTTGTATGTGGGAAGCAGCCCTTCTGTTAAAGTGAGTTGGCAGTGACTCCATGTATGTATATACTGGAAGCTCATTGTGTGTACAAACTGGAGCACATATATATTAGGGTTGTGCACACCTCCAATTTTATTTGAGGCCTGATCCAGCTATTCAGATTGTGCTCTGGTCTGATCTGGAGTCAAAATCTGAATCACTGTTTGGGAATCTGGATTTCACTTGGTTTCACGTTTATTGTGCAAGAGAAATGACTGCAGGTTGTCTCTTTCATCACACATCTGGATGAAACCTGGAGGCATGGTAAACCCTAAAGAATAGATTAACTTTGTCTAATGGCAGAGAGGTAGCTTCAAGGGTTTTCGGGGGGGGGGGAGTGTTAGCTTTACATTTCTGTTTTAAAGCTCTACTTGGGAATGTACTTGACTGAATAAATGTCTGTGTAAATGTGATGCACGTGTTCTGCTTTATGAAACAAACAAGGGGGCTTTCTAATGGATGCAAGCTACAGGAAAAGAGATTCCACCTCAACATTAGGAGGAATTTCCTGACAGTAAGGGCTGTTCGACAGTGGAATGCACTTCCTCGGAGTGTAGTGGAGTCTCCCTCCTTGGAGGTCTTCAAACAGAGGCTGGATGGCCATCTGTCGACGATGCTTTGATCTGGATTTCCTGCATGGCAGGGGGTTGGACTGGATGGCCCTTGCGGTCTCTTCCAACTCTATGATTCTATGATTCTAAACAGCCCTTTGGGACGTCCGGAGGACGTCCCATTTTAAAAAAGGGGCGTCTCTTATAGACGCCCCTGTGCCTAGTACGGACTCTGTCCGTACAAGATGGCGCTGGCCTTTCTACATGGCCGGCACCATCTTTGCGTACTGGACGCACAGCGTCCAGACGTGTCGCGCCGCTTGTGACGTAGCGAGCGCGCCCCTGGCGCCTCGCTACGTCGCAAACGCGACTTGAAAAGAAGCTCCATTTTGGAGCTTCTTTTTTCGGTCCGCGCGGGAGTCGGGCCGTCTGAAGGCTCCGGCTCCCCCGCGGACCTACTGGCGGCGGCGGCAGAGCGCCGCAAAGCGGCGGTCTGTACCCCGCCAAAGTGTTCTCTCTATCTTTCTCAAATGATGCATTAAAGCAGGATTACAAATATAGTTTTATTTAGTGACTAAAAACATCAGTGAAGAAAAGAAACACCCAACTGGGGGGGGGGGGGGGAGTACAATATTTGTAACTAGAAGGATTTGCCTGGGGATAAAGCAGTGCAGTGATGACAGCTGAAGATTTTTCTTTCAGTAGCTCCATTAAAAACACACACACACACTTCCCTTCCCTTCCCTTCACAATCTAAATGGCAGTCCCCTCCAATAATTTACTAAAAATTTAAACCTAATTAAAATTGGGGGAGGGAAAACTATCCCACACACAAGAAAAATGGAAGAAATCTTGAGAAGGAAAGAATGGGGGGATCCTTTTTAAGCTAACAAGAACAACAATCAAAATACCTATGTATGTGTGAGTCTCAAAAATCTTTGTGAAATGATGTCCAAAATCCTGTTAAGGGGTTATGAATGCATATGTCCTTTAGTTATGGTGCTACACAGTGAATCCCGTCCTGATCCCCCCAGTCTCCACCTACTGGGAAGCAGCCATTGTGATCAGTGGGGACCTGATCCCTTGCTAATTGGAAAACATCTGATTGACATTTCCTCTAGTGAGATAGGCAGAAGCAAAATCCCTGTCATTAATCATTAATATGAAACATTTCAAGTGCATAACTCTGCCCAAAAGGGCTCTGCCCAATATCTCTGATCTCTTTCTCTTAATCCAGCCCAAAGAAGATCCTAAGCTAAGTATAGAGGAAAGGCAGGAAACAGGGAAATTTATGACTTCAAGGACATCTCACACCCACATAAACCTTCCCCAAATTAAAACTGACAATTAGAACTGTCAGAAAATACTAATTAAACCCTTTCTACAGATTGGAAGTGAGTGCTATTGTTCCAACCCCTTCTCCCACCCAAGCTCATCACACCACCCCATGAAGTTTTTCCCATGGGGGTGGGAACATTTTCCTGTCCATCTTTCTCTTTTTACCTACACTGTAGCAGCCATTACATCAGAGTGACCTGGGAAGTGCTGGAGTACTTGGGGACACTGCAAACCACTCCAGAAACCATTTATTCCAATACAATCCGATACAGATATAGGAATGCAGATCCTTGACTATTTCATCTTCGCATGTTAGAATGACTGGTTATGGTAGCTTTCTCTCCCCCACCCTCACTACTCAGAAATAATTTCCATTTTGTGTAGTGAGGTTTACTCTAGGATGTGTGCATCCAGTGAAAGCCATAGTTTATTTTGGAGAACATAAAGCACACATACACACACTGCATCAAGTTAAAGACTAAACCTATGCAGTTTTAAGACTAAGGTGGGTTACAGACCGCCGCTTTGCGGTGGTCTGCCGCCGCCACCTGCTCCGCGAGGGAGCCGTAGCAGCCACACCGCGCGGCTCCCGCGCGGAGCAAAAAAGGAGCTCCAAAATGGAGCTCCTTCTTGCGGCACCTCTATGACGTCGCGAGGCGCCGCTGGCACATTCGCGATGTCATAGGCGCCACGACACGTCTGGACGCTATGCGTCCAATACATAAACATGGTGGCCCCCATGTGGAAGGGGCGCCGCCATGTTGTACGTATGGAATACGTACTAGGGTTAGGGGGGTGCGGAAGCACCGCCCCTTCCTAACCCTAATACGTATTCTATACGTATTTTTGGCGGTCTGTAACCCGCCAATGATATCAATACTTTTGATAAACAGGAATTCAGTCGATTTTACAACTCTATATGGGTTTATGAAGAATACACAAAGTTTGTGAACATGCAAAATTTAGATCATGCTGGCTCTAGGGCACTTAGGGATGTTGTTTAGATAAGTGTGGATAAACTCCAGCTGTCATTTAACTCCAACTCCCAGCATTCTCCCCCCTTGTCAATATTGCCTAGAGCTTTTGGGAGTTGTAGTGCAGCAACATCTGAAGGGTGTACTTTGTCATACAATTAGTAAACTCTAACAGGACTATCATATGCAGTCTCACTCAGACCTAACTAGCTTTCAATGTGGCTTACTCCCCCAAACAAAACAAGTAATAGAAGAAATACCAAAAGGATTACAATGAGAAGTGCCTCTATAGTATTTTTCATTCTTTCCAATATTACTTGCTAGCATCCTTTCCTTATGTTCACTGGCTGTCTCAGTCCGTATAATGCCAGACAAGGTTAATATGGCAGCAACCTCAATGTATAAAGCACCATAGACAGAAATTGTAATAGGTAATGTTTTAGCTCTACATTTACTTATTGAGCTTCCATTGTTAATCTGTAATGACATTTGACATATCACAGCTAATCCTAAAGGGCTGCAGACAAAAGTGCTAAAATAATTATGATCAAATGTATTTCAGATTAATTTTAAAAATTATAGTGGATTACTTTAATTTTTGTCCTGCTAATATTTATAACTTTAATCTTGTAACCGCAAATGGTTTTATTAATGGACATTAATAAAATATGGTTACAAACACACACGTACAGAAAAGGTTCAAAGATAGTAAAAGCCATATGAAAATTCAGTTGTAGAGGGGAAATTAAAACAAACAAATTAAGAGGTAATTCGTGCGTGAGAGTTTAATGAATGAAATTGTTAGCAATGTGCCAATGTCAGTCTATCAGCAATGTGTTTTCATTTTGCAGTGCTTAATACTGCTTGGCTGTGTAAATCTTACACTAAAGAGAAGTGAAGATTATGTCATGCAATGTTAGAACATGCAAGGTAGCATTATGAATGTTTATGTCTTAATGTATAAACATGCAATTTTCGGGGAGGGGGGGGAAGTTACTATAAAAATAAGATTCCCATGTTACTTTGTTCTCTGGATAATTGCAATTGCTACTATGAAAAGCCAGCAATATACAAATGTTACTTCTAGGACACACTATGTTCAGATAATGCCAGCAAAACAAAAATAAACCCAGGTATACTAATCAGGGTTATGAAGGGTGTAAAATGGAGGAGTAGCACTTTGTTGCAGTTGGGGATGGACTTTACTGGTGTAGAACCCAAGAAGCCTATTTTTACCTAGGCAAAGACCCACACACATCAAGATAGTACTGGTGCCTTTCCCACTGGAAAAGTAATGCTTAAGCCCCCAAATGAGACACTGTACAATAGCTGATGGTGGCTGGAGTAGTGAAACTACTTGAGGTTTTAATTCAAGGAGTTATCCAAGATGCTTGGGATAGGGTTCCTTTAAGATTTAGACTAAACTCAGCATGGATTCAGTGACATGTAAGCTACCAGCTTGCACTAATGTTGTAGAACTAGATCCCCTGTCAAGGGTTCTCAGGATAGGGCCTCTCAGCTACAGCAGTCTAAAATTGTAATAGTGATTCCCTCTATTGCTTTCAATGTGTTCCTTTAAAATAAAAACAATGCAGCCAACTTCTGCAGAGGGAAATGAAAGGTAAATCAAACCCTTCCTATATTTCCCATCATGACTATGTGAGCTGGCAGGTTTTAGGAAGCAGCAAAAGGTTCTATCACTCATCATCCCACTTACGATCGCACTATAAGAGTAAGTTATTAACTCATTAATACTGTAAAAATAATGCAGTTTGACACCACTTAAGTGCTATAGCTCCATCATATGGAATTGTGGGATGTGTAGTTTTATAAAGTCTTTAGCCTTCTCTGCTAAAAAGTGCTAGTGCATCACAAAACTACAAATCCCATGATTCTGTAGAATGGAGGCATGGCAGTTAAAGCAGTGTCAGACTGCATTATTTCTACAGTGCAGATGCACCCAAGAGATATCAATTCTTTTGTAAGAGAAATACAACCTGTCAATAGTCTATTTGAGTCCAGTAGGTGATTCTACCAACAAAAAATAACAATCTTTAAATAAAGACACAGTGAGATAAATATCAAACTCTGAATATTCTGAGTGGAGCCAAAAGATCTTTCACTGATATGGATTTTTGGATTTATCCTTATGGCTAAACATCTACCATTGCTTTTGAGATACAGAAGATCTTTTAAAAAGCTTACTTACCTTCACAAATATCAAACAACATTGACACAACAAGTGAGTATAAAAGACGTTTGAAAAAAAGAAGTTTGAAAAATTCAACAGTGGTAGATGTATAACTCATTTCAAAAACCTCTTGAGGATTCTTTGCAGAGCCTGCCTTTCTTAAATAAATAAAATTAATGACCCAAATAGTCTTTCTCAGTTATCTAAAGGAGAAAATAAATGGAGAGGACATGTGTTCTTGTCCTGAAAGAACCCAGCACTAGCCCAATTTTTCAAATGTCAACAACAACAACAACAAAATCTTTATATATGTTTATATGACAGCCCACAAAAAGGAAGCTAAGATCAATACTCAAGTATTGGTTTTGTCAAAATTCTCAATCCTGGGTTGAGATCTAAGAATAATGCATGAGATCTTGCATCTCCACTGGCCTACTGAGGTTGATGATAGAGGTGAAGGTGAAGGCGGCGGCGACTGGGGAGAAGAAAGCATTGGTGAGGAAAGCAGGGAAAGGCAGTGGTGACAGTGGTGACAACTCGGTACAACTTATTTTTCAAATGCCTGGCTTCTGGGGCATCCTAAAAGCAACGACCTTCTCATCCATCCACTACCTCTTCCCATCATCTAAGTGGTATAGCATTATAGGATCTTGGCCAGGATATAGTACAACTTAGCAAAACAAACAAACAAACAAAAAATGGTAAGGATTCTATAATACTATACCACTCAGGTGATGGGAAGCAGTAGTGGACCATACTGTAAGTGGTTTGTCTTTTTCACCACTTGTGCAATAAAGGACTTCCGAAGTTGTAGTACAGGAAAATGTCTTGCTTTTGCCAGTGTTTCCACATAAAACACTGAATCCAGTGATCCAGTGGTACTATGCTAGCAGGGCTTTCTGCACTGTTAGTCCTTAGTAGGACCTTGCCCTTTATCTGTGGATTTTTAAGCAAAGTTTTTATTTAAGACTTTTTTGGGGTTAGCATCTTCCAACCCCCCCCCCCCCCCCCCAGTATTATTCTGACCAGCAGTAACCCTAATGGTCCTCCATATTATCTTTGTCCGGTCTCAGGACTTAGCCACTCTATTCTTCTGTCCTCGGAGCAAGGAGGGGGTAAGGAGAGATATCTCAGGGTGGGAGTACTACCTCAGAATGATGTGTGTGTATGTATATATATTTCTCACATGTGTTAGTCTTTGCATTTTTATTTGGTTAGTGTACTCCATGAGCCAGCATGGTGTAGTGGTTTAAGCATAAGAGTATGACTCTGGAGATTGGGATTTGATTCCTTGCTCAGCCATGGAAACCTGCTGGGTGACCTTAGATGAGTCGCACACTCTCAGTCCAGAAAACCCCATGATAGGTTTACCTTAGGGTCTCCATAATTCAGAAATGGCTTGAAGGCACACAACAAAAACAACAACACCACCAACAACAGTGTTGTCCATGCAATTCTGGTTGATGTTTAATGTATCGTGACATCACCAGGGGCTGCTCTTGTAACATCACGCTTGTACCATCACTGGGGCCCATCTCCTGTGGTTTCACAAGAGGCTTGAAGGCACACAACAGGTCTCACGTTTTGTCCCAGAAATCTCAGGGTCTGGGATCGTCCTGTTCTGGAAATCCTAAGCTCTCCCTGGATGACAAAACTGGCAAGGCACCTCTTCTGAGCATGTGTTCTGGAACTGGCACAACCCCATGGGCAGTGCTGTGAAGCCACCAGTGGCCTTGATGGCTATATGGTACTTCCCCATCCCTTACTGAAATAGGAAGCAGCAGAAGCAGCAGCTCACCTTGCTGGTAAGCATTGTTTCTGTAACTACTAGTTTTCTCTTTCTGGTATGCATCTGAGCTCTGATAGAGCCTTACTCTGGAATTGCATGGTTTGTATTAGGGAAGGGGCTGAACTGTTATAAGGAAATTGAAATGGCAGCTCTAGAGGCAAATGTTTTCAGTGATGTTCACTTCTATAAGGAAGGAAAAGGACAAGAAGAGTCCCAAGGATGCTATCAGGCCTGTCTCTTGAAATCAAACGTCTTTACTTTTACTTCTGTTACAAATCTTTCCCTTGCCCTCTACTGTAGTGAGATACATCTGAGCAAAGCCCTGCCCTGTTTGTGACTGTTGATGGAAAGACTGTCAACCACTTAACAAAGATCAAAAGCCAGAAGACTGAATCAAGTTTAAGACATTATTATAAAAGACAGGGAAATAATATATAGTCATTACCGTAGATTAAGGTGATTAGACAGGCAGAATAGATAGCAGGAATCTTAAAAGGGTCAATAAATCACACTATACAAGGATAATAATAGGTAAGTAATAGGTAAAAATGTTTGAAACAAAAGTTAATCTAAAGAGAAACAAAGTGAAAAGGAGCCCACATTTCTAACCCACAAGAGCATGCAGATCTGATTCTGTCTTCTCGTGTCAAGCAATTGCTTAACAATAGGAAGCACACAGGAAGTTTTTCATTATCATCACAAGAACTGAATACAAGACCTTCATGAACAAAAGCACATGAGGCCATTTTTTGCAGGACTATGTGAAAGGAGGATCTTATCTTGCATTTGCTAGATTTCAAAATGGCAAAATCTCATAAATATCTACACAGATTAAGTTCTCTTGAGTTCAATAAGCTTTACTTCTGGATTTAAGACCCACTTCAGTGAAGGTGGTTTACAATGGAACTGAGGAACTGAGGAGAAAGGCCCTTTTAGGCTCAAAACACACAGACAGATGGGGGTGGCTTCCGGCTGCTCCAAGGGCATGGCATTTAGATGAAACATGCCCCTGGAGTGCCTGGAAGCCACCCCAGGGCTGCGTCGGGGTTGCCTATGATGGTTCAAAAATAGTCTCAAAAGGAGCGGCTTCTTTCCGCTCCTTGCTGTGGTCCATTTGGGACCACAGCAGGAAGCGTCCTCAGTGCCACAACATGTGTTTGCTGTGGCTCTGGGGCAATTGAGCTGGGAGCAGCTTTTGGATGTTCCTGGATGACTATCTGTTTCACCCCTTAGATAGTTTTTTTGATCAGGAAGTTACCTTCTGCATTTTAAAAAACCCATTTGTACTGGATTTGATTGCTTTCCACTAAGACTTTGCAGCAGAATCATTAAAGATTCTGTTAAAAGTGTGGCACAGTCTTTACTGTGCCTATTAGCTACCACAGAAGTAAATATACAATAATTAAGGGTCTCAGTTTATTATATCCTGAGCTATCTCATTAAAGCAACAAACATGCTTTGATCATGGGAAAACCTTATGAAAGATGTTCATTCTTCGCCACAGGTTTAGCTCTTCAGATCCTGTTTATCATGTCGACCCTGGTTGTCTGGGTCCAGCACAAATAGTAGGAAGCTCAGTGCTAATCTGAAACAGATGCTTGTTCATTATAGTCTATTCAATATGCAAAGAGATCTGGGCTTTTATAACATTAAAGAGGCTGTCCACTTTAACATAATATTTGAGTGTACCATAATACTTCATACAATAGTTTGCCAAACTGTATATTCCGTATGTACTTTAGAATCTTTACACAAAGGGAAGTCTGAATAATATGATTTCTTTCCTCTTGTCTTAGTATGAGATGTTGTATATAATTATAACTACCCTCTCAAAAGTACTTCATTACATATATTTGTTGACATTTCTCTATAGGACATTTGCATATACTGTTGAGCCAATCATTAGAAAATGCCGCATAGAGCTTTGAGTTCTTGAGGCTCTCTACAGACAAAAATATATGGGTTGGCACTTCTTGAAAAAGCAAAGAATTACAATATCTATTCCCTAGACTTGGACAAATAAGATGGGATAGAATATCTTCCATTTATCTCTACCAACTTGTGTTGATATCACTAGCTGCCACACATGAGAACATTAGAATAGTCACTTTGAAGAAGGTGACTTGTTTTTAAGAATACAGTACTATGTGGAAAAACTGAGGTAGTAGCATAATTATCTACTGAAAAGTCAGTGCCCCTATACTGCAGCTTGAATTTATCATACAATATGTAAACAATATAATTCTGAAGGTCATCATGTTGTTATTGTTGCTAACCGCCATCAAGTGAACTTTGACTCATGGCAACCCTATAAATGAGAGATCTCCGAGTCACCCTGACATCAGCAGGCTTGCTCAGAGCTTGTAAACTCAGGGCTGTGGATTTTCTTAATCGATTCTATCTACCTGTAATATAGGCTTCCTCTTCTTTCAGCCTTCCACCTTGCAAAGTATTAATGGTCCTTTCTAATGCGTCATGCCTTCCTGTGATATGTCCAAAGTATGAAAGTTTAGTCACTGATTTCTAGGTAGAGTTCAGGCTTGATTTGCTCTAGGACCCATTTGTTTGTCTTTTTGGGCAGTCCAGGGTATCTGCATTACATCTCAAGTGAGTTGATTTTCTTTCTATCAGCTTTCTTCACTGTCTAGCTTTCACAATCATTCATCAAAACTGGAAATACAATAGCATGAACAATCCTTACTTTGGTATTTAGTGATATATCTTTATACTTTAGGATCTTGTCTAGTTACTTCATAGCTGCTCTTCCAAGGACAGTATCTCACTACACTGTTATAGTGGTATTATTCCACTTTAGCTGCTATGGCTACCTCCTGTGGCATTATGATGTTTGTAGTTTAGTGAAATTGAAGAGCTTGCTGATGCTGTTTCAAGCTACAGAGACAAAATCCATTCAAATTCTAACTGAATCTACCAAAAAGTATGAAAGCAAAACAATGGTCCCCAGATTAGAAACATTCATTATACATTTTAATTCACAGGAAATTAAAATGTATCATTGCATTTAGTCTTCTATGCAACTAAAGACATCTACTGTATATGGAACAAAAAATGACAGAGATCATCCATACTAGACTAGGTGAAAGGATACAATTGTTAGAAGCATCCCTCTGACCACAATAATTTCTTTATACCAAGTTCAAATTCTGTTTTCTGCTGCAAATATATGCAAATATATATGATTACTTGAGGGTACTAATTTAGTAAATTTTTATTTCTCTAAAATGAGATGTAAAAACATGTAAAGCTATCAAGTCAACAAAAATCATGGGATTGCCCAGTTCATGCCAAACAGTGGTGCTTTAAAACTTCAAGCAGGGACTCACAGATATGAAAATGCCAAAATCAGGGCCAGAATCCTGTTGGGGGCTTATATTTTCATAAGTGGATTTATGTCTGTGTGAATTAGAATCATGCAGTTGCATAATGTCCATATCCAGTAGAGGTTACTATAGTATGTTACTATATAGCAGAGCCAGCAAACTGTTCAATGGACAATGGGACCAATGCACAATAAGATCAATGTGCATTGGTCCTGATGTGCATTACATAGGTCCTGGTACACACTGGGCACTAATGCATATTGGGTGCTTTTGCTGGTGTCCATTTTTGCATCTTTGCAGTTTAGTAAAGAGGTTTCTGGCGCTAGCATGGAGTAGTGGTTTGAATCTGAGACCAACAGGCAAAGCAGAATGGCACAATATGCCAGCTTGGGGGTGGCATGGGGCATGGTGTTGAGATGATGCCCACCCCAACGCCATCCCCAAGCTGGTGTCATGCTGCCTGCCCTACTACACAGTGGGAAGCGTTGCGATGGTCTGGTGGTGCACTGTTTTTTTCTCCACATGCCACAGGACCACCAAAGAGCCACTGCCACAGTGGAAAAGTCGGCTTTTTGCCAGCTCAAAAAGGAGTGGCTTTCTGCCCTTTTGGAAAAGGACTCTGTTTCAGCCCCAAGACTCAAGAGATCAGGTTTCAAATCCCAGCTTGGCTATGTAAACCAACTGGTTGACCTTGGGCAAGTCAAATTTTCTTAGAAGATCATAGAGTTGGAAGAGATCTCAAGGGCCATTTTACTAAACCAGTCCATCCCCCTGCCATGCAGGAATTCGCAATCAAATTATCCCTGACTGATAGCTATCCAAACTCTGTTTAAAATCTTCCAAGAAGGCTCCACCACACTCTGGGGGAGTGTGTTCCACTGTTGAACAGCTCATACTGTCAGGAAGTTCTTCCTACTGTTGTGATGGAATATTCTTTCCAGTAGTTTGAATCCATTGCTCAAGGTCCTATTTACTGGAGCAGCAGAAAACAAGCTTGCTCCATCCTTAATATGACAACCCTTCAAATATTTAAACAGGGCTATCACAACACCTCTTAAACTTCTCTTCTTCAGGCTAAACATACCCAACTCCTTAAGTTGCTCCTCATAGGGCATGGTTTCCAGGCTTCACCATTTTTTTATGTATGTATGTATGTATGTATGTATGTATTTTGTATGTATCACTTTTCTGTGTTTTTAATTGTATTGCTTTTAAATATTGTGAAACCGCTCTGAGTCCCAGTTCTGGGAAAAGAGCGGGATACAAATAAATATAATAATAATAATTTTGGTTACCTTCCTCTAGTCACACTCCAGTTTGTCAGCATCCTTTTTGAATTGTGGTGCCCAGAACTGGACACAGTATTCCAGTTGGCAGTGGCAAACCTTCTCTGAAGAAACATGCCAAGAAAACCAAATGATATGTTTGCCTTAGGGTTGTCATAAGTTAGAAATGGCTTGAAGGCACACAACAACAACAATAATGGAGTTTATTAGCACTTCTGCTATGTAGCTAGGTATACGTAAAGTTATGTAACATACTAGCTCATGTAGGATTCCAACAATTTGCATACTCTATTGAGGTTTGTAGGGGCCCAGATCAGTAAAAACTGCCAAGATCATCTATAAAAATCATGATGTCTATATACTACCTGCAATTAATAGATATAGTATTCAACTCAATACCATCTTGTGGAGAGCATCAACGAGGTAGTGATTTTGCTCTTGCCTTCTGTTTTTGGGTTTCCTATAGACATCCAATTGACCACTGTGGAAATAGAATGCTGGGCTGGATCAGCCTTTGATCTAGTCCAGCATTATTGTTGTTGTCATTTCCAACTCATAGCAATCCTACAGTGACCCTATCACATGGGGTTTTTTTGGCTAGTTTTGTTCAGAGGGGCTTTGCCTTTGCAGTCCTCTTGAGTCTGAGAGAGTATAATTTGCCCAAGACCACCTAGTGGGGTTCCATTGCCGAAAAGGGATTTGAACCCTGGTCTCCAAAGTTGTCGTCCAGTATTAAAACCAGTACATCACTCTGGCTCTCATCTAGTCCAGCATGGCTCTTGTAATGTTCTCAGATTCTTGTGATACAATTCTTAAAATTTTGCCATCCTTGAGCAGGCATGAAATTTTGTATTCACGTGCTTTAGAAAAATAACTTTGCAACCAATGCATTATTTGGGTCATCAATGCATGAAAGAAAAATGAACAAAATGTTAGAGAATCTTTTGCCAACCTAGGAATGAATTTCAAGTGGGAGTTGCTTTCTCTCTGTGTGTGAATTAGTATTCTGTTTCTGAAGATATGCTCTGCTTTGCTTGTATCCGAAGGAAGAAAGAAACAAATGCCGGAGGATGCCAGGAAATGGCAGATGAGTCATAAGAAAATCTTTGTGGGTGCAAAGCAGGAAGGTGGGAGGGAATGAAGATTTTAATAATGCTGGAAGCTACTTTTGAAGTTGGAATGAATCCATCTGCACTCTGTGAGATGAAACTCAAAAAAAGTTTTGTACATTGAAGAGCTCAGATAGTCAGAACTTGCACTCTTCTCTGTCCTATGTCTTTTGAAGATGTAATTGCCACAAAGCTCTTAACCAATTTCCTTTTTGATGCTGAGTACTGGAATGACATCCATGATCATTACATGCACTCCCTGATCTCTCTTTCTCATAAAATGCTTGTCTGAAACATAGCAATGATTTTTAATGGAGGAAAGCAATAACAAAGTCAAACAGAGAAAAGCCGAAAGAGAATAATGGATGTTTAGCCACAAGGGGTCACCAACATTTCTTCTGTGAACAACAAAAAATCAAAGCCATTAACATAATGAATGTTACATGAAGCAAATGTGGGTACAGGAAGTCACAGGAAAAAAACAAGGCCTATTTTTCTCCCTTTGAAAACACCAAGAAGTTTTTAAATTGTCACAAGGCTTTCTTTCCTTTTTTAAAAAAGTCATGTATAAAGCAGAGTAACAAAGGCCAACTTGTGGGAGAATGGGTTGGCCTTTTCTCCTCATTTCCAATGTATCAGTGCCCTTTTGAAAGCTGCAGAGATTGGCATTTCAACATCACAGTACTGGTGACAATATGTCTGCTGTCAGCTATGCAAAAAGGCGGCAGGGAATGCAAACACAGCCTTGTCATCAAATCCAATTCCTTTCCGTGACAACCCAGACATATGGCTGATCCAGACACAGCCATATTGATTTGCTAACTATACATCACATATCTCCAGGTGGCAGGACTAGTTAGACTAGGTTTAGATTAACAGATCCACTGGTCACCTCTGCTCTAGATCCAGACAAGTAGGGATCGAGTCCACATATTGTGATTAGAATTCACTTTGGAAAACACTAGTTATACCTCCACATCCTATAGCAAACACCTAATGTGGGGTTAGTCGCAAGCACTGGCAAATAAGTCTGGGTAACCTGTCCCAATCAAGTTTTCTAAAAAGGTATACACTGGTGCATTGATTCTGAAGACTGACACCAAAACCTAAAAGGAACTGTCATGATTTCCATGAAAGTCCAATTCTGTTGTCAAACTGGGACTCAAAGACTATTGTTGGTCACTCAATCCTTTAAAAAAGTAATTACAGTAGTCCACAAAACTCCTGTGCTAATTGGTATCTCCTGCCCACAAACACCTCTAAGTATTCTTTATTTGTATTCATGGAATAGGCAGCAGCAGTAGTAATAAATAAAGAAAAGATAAATTTACACAAGTATGTTGGGGCAATGTTGTTTTGAAATGGGACTTAATGGCAAAGACAGGTGAGCCAAGTGGACTACACAAGACAGAAAGTTCCACAGCATAGGCCAGAATGTCCTATCCTGTTTGCATATCCTGTTCAGTCCATGGGTCTCTCCTGCATTTAGATGTATAATTATGAAATCATTTATTATTTTAAAAACCCTGAGGTTGTTCTGAAATGACTGCACAAATTAGAGAGCAAAGTGAAGTTCTTCTACTACTCTCAGTCTTCCAAGGTCCTAATGATAACTTAATAACTTAAGGATCAGGAACCTAACTACCATTTTGCTTGTTGCCACTCAAATGGAGATTGCAAAGCACTGGTGAACACTAAAAGGCTTATCTTTTAGATCCTGGCATGACAGAGTTCAGAGCACTGCTTTCTCTGAAAAGTTAACATGGCAGATCAACTTAGCCAAAGGACTTACTGGAGCCAGGGCATGTGAAGAGGTGTGGTACCACCTTATTGTTTATTGAAACAAAAGTAATTTTCCCTATGCCCTCCCAGAAATCTTTGCTGAAATTCTGGAAATATTTCTGATCACTCATCCTATGACAAACATTTGCAATATATGAGCCAACATACTAAGCTGATTTTCTCTTTTCCTTCCTGAAAGTGCTAAAATCAGCTTGGCGCTGATAAAGTTGTTAATATTTATTGTTTGTTTTAAAGGTTGCTTTGCTGTACTCTCTGAAATGTACTGTTTATTAAAATTATATACATAATTTTTCTGAAGTTGTTCCAGAAACAAATTAAATATCAGAATCCTATTTAAGATCACAGTATTGAAGAGTTACAAAGTAGGAAGGGACCTTGCAGATAATACAACCCAAAGCTTTATTTAATTCACAATGGCGGGGTACAGACCGCCGCCGCCAGTAGGTCCGCGGGGGAGCCGGAGCCTTCAGACGGCCCGACTCCCGCGCGGACCGAAAAAAGAAGCACCAAAATGGAGCTTCTTTTACCGTCGCGTTTGCGACGTAGCGAGGCGCCAGGGGCGCGCTCGCTACGTCACAAGCGGCGCGACACGTCTGGACGCTGTGCGTCCAGTACGTAAAGATGGCGGCGCCCATGTAGAAGGGGCGCCGCCATCTTGTACGGACGGAGTCCGTACTAGGCCCAGGGGCGTCTATAAGAGACGCCCCTTTTTTAA
>NC_056522.1:101961537-102009640 GCF_019175285.1 Sceloporus undulatus | reverse complement strand
CGTCTGGACGCTGTGCGTCCAGTACGTAAAGATGGCGGCGCCCATGTAGAAGGGGCGCCGCCATCTTGTACGGACGGAGTCCGTACTAGGCCCAGGGGCGTCTATAAGAGACGCCCCTTTTTAAAAATGGGACGTCCGGAGGACGTCCCAAATGCCGGTGCAGAAAGCACCAATCTCTGCTGCAGAATAGATTGTCAGCACCCCTGAAAGATAGCTTTCCAACCTCTGCTAAAACACCTCAAGTGATAAGCAAGCCCATTACAGTGAGCAGCTCCTGCCAATTGGATAGTTCTGAACCAAAATCTGCTTCTCTACAACTTGAGCCTACTGGTTCTAGTGCTACCCTCTGGAGTTGTGATGTGCCTTCATTTCTGACTTACAGTGACCCTAAGATGACCCCATTGTGGGGTTTTCTTGGCAAGATTTGTTCAAAGGAGGTTTGTCACTGCCTTTCTCTGAGGCTGAGAGAATGTCACTTGCCCAAGGTCATCCAGTGGATTTCATGGCCAAGCTGGGAATTGAACCCTGGGCTCCAGAGTCATAGTCCTATACTCAAACCATTAGGCAGTCTACTGGTACTAATCTTACCCTGTGGAGCAACAGTTAACAAATTGAGTCCATCAAGAACTCAGGCTCCTAGAATCTATCTCATTGTAGCTTTGAATTAAGCACTAAATCAACTGGGAGGCAAGCTGACATTTGAATGAACAAGCTCATGCAGCTGAACCACCAGATCCAGAGCAGTAAAAAAACCTATCTATGAACAGTGTCAAACAGGTCTGTTCCAGGCATTTGTTTCGTTTAAGTGATGCTTCTGAGTCAACAGCAGAACTGATCTGTTGGTGTTTTTCTCCAGACATATTAGCACAATATTTTTCATTACTGCAGGCCAGAGGATGAATTTATTATGTACATAATTATTTTTTAAACAGCTAACCAACAGCCCTCAGAGTCATCTCTATGCCCCTGGACAGACGGGCCCTTTGTGGGTTCATGGCGATGTGCTGGGGTTTCTCAGGGTGGCGCATGCACATGCCCCGCAATTCTAGCATGTCACCATGACGCCATAGCTGTGCGCCGTTCAGCTGGACCTGTGTAGCAGCAACGTACTCATGCCAGCGCCAGCAGTTTGCGGTGGCACTAAAAGGAGCCACTTTTCAGTGCTCCTTTGTTTTTTGTGCAACTGCGTCAAGCAATTTGGTTGTTGCAGCGTGGCTATGCGCATCTTTCTAGCGGTCTGTACCCTGCCTATGTTGAAAAGTGAAGCCTTCAGTATTGGTGTGTGCTTCAGCAAATGAGGAAGAACAGATCAAAACCAAAAAGACTAACTAGCAGTGCAAGTAATATTTTTTGGAGGGATCAGGTTCAGAAATGCATCATGGATGAAAGAGTCTTACTAATGGCAGACATCTAAAAAAACCTGGCAATTAATGAAATCTTTTAATGAGATTTCAGAAACAGTGACCTTTAGTTGAAGAGAAATGGAAAGGTGGAGACACTTTCAAGCATATTTTAAACTGAAATATACTAACATATTTTTTGTTATTTAGTCATCAATTTTAGAAGACTGATTGTCAACATAGGTTAATATTTTCCAAGGAAGCATGGCAATGTATGAAATGCAAGAATTGGTAGAAACGTCTAGAATCTAAAGATTTTATCACGTGGGGAAAATCAGGAAAAAGTGGGAGTTTAAGCAGACATTAGCCCATGAAAATTACGTGATTGCAGTGAAGATTTTCACACAGTGTCACAATTAAAGAGGATTTATCCTGGCAATAAATAGGTAATAACTATCAACAAATCATTCACAAGATTTCCCCATGAATGATTGGTTGCTGGTTATTACTTGTTTATTGCCGGGATAAGTCCTCTTTAATTGTGAGGCATGTTAAAATCTTCACTGCTATTGCACGATTTTCACCGGCTAATGTCCCTTTAAATCCCTGCTTTCCTCTGTGATAAAGTCCTAAGAGACTGATAGAGGCAAACCAGCATTAATATATCCTGTCTTCATAAACTGCAGTCCTTGGAAAGAAATCAGATATGTGTGTGTGTGTTTGTGTTTATGCATGTGCATGTATATTTCTAAATCAGCCCTAAGTCCTTCCTTACATAGACTTTCTATCTGCAGATATCTTCCTTCTTGTCAAAGTTGCTATAACAACTTCTGCTTTTCTCACTCAATTACCCTCTTTTCACTCCCTTTATGGATGTTCCTTGCTGTTTCTCTGTATACTTTTCCAGTGATCTCCTCATCTCATTCAGTATCTTCTCCACTACTTCTGTCTCACAAGACAACTTTTTCTTCTTTGAAAATGGAGCACCAACAACATTAAAGAGATGTCTGGTCAAAGGAATCATTCAGGTAAAAAGATTTCACGAAAAGATACAGTATTTCCTTTCTTTTGTTCTTTCTTTAGAGTAGATGCTGAACTGAAGGAAGTACTGCTATGAGAAAGCTGATAGTTAATTTTCCATAAGGGTTTCACCACCTCTCTCCACATAGCAATAAGTAAGTGAAACAAATATCACAGATTTTTCTGACATAAGCATTTTTTCTAGTCTCAGACTGATAGGTTTCTGTCTATATTTACAGTGGCACACTTTTTTTTAGTCTTATATATGCATTCATTCACTTTTTTCTCGCATTAACAAAACAGTGATTTGGACATATGCTTAAACTGTATGAATAAAAATGGAGAGCAATGATTTCAGTGACAATATCCACCTTTAGAGAGGCAACTAGTGTGGTGTGATAACAGTTCTGACTGAATCCATATCAGGGCTCTAAAGAGGATGTCTCAACAAATCAAGACACCCCTTGTACCCAAAATGGTCAACTGCTATGCCACAAAGTGAAAAAAAGAAGAAGATTATCGATCAAAAAAAATATTGGGTTCTTGGCAAGTGATTTTTTTTCTCAGGAAGATCCAAAATAAGCAATCCTCAAAAAATGTGCAAAAAAATGCTAGTTGGGCTAAGAAACTTAGCCCAAGTAGATTTCATGATGACCACTTCCTTGTTAAGAATTCATGAAGAGAGGAACTCCTGGGGAAAGCATAAATAGTAACTTTGTTGACATATCCACATTTTATGTATTATGTATTACAGTATATGTATTATATTTGGCCACTTTTACAAAATCTTCCTTAAGTGTTCTCAGCACTAGTTCTGTGCAGATGACTCAGTGAGTATATGGCATTTGTGTGTGCTTGTGTGTAGGCCTGTAAAAATAAATGACAAACAATGACTAACATTAGGGACATAGCCAAGGGGGGGTCCTTGGGGTACGTACCCCCCTTCTATTAGAAAAATGAATGGTGCATGTTGCTGTGCCGCCATGCCCAAGCCCATTATAATGGTGGCACTTCGTCTGGACCCCCCCCCCCCCTCTTCCTAAAATCCTGGCTTCGTCCCTGCTAACATGAGAGAGCGAAAATTGATATATCATTGGTATGTAGGCCCAATATGTTTCCTTTCCCCCATATGACTCTAGCTGTTAAGGACAATCCAGCTCTCATCTGCATAGCCCTATGCTGCTTAATCCCCTTTGGTCACATTAAAAGTACAATAAAATGTTAGGACAACGGGACAACACACTGGTAACTAACTTTGCAATATATGTACATGCCCTTTATATTCTCACAGAAGAGGAAAATACACAACCTCTTTGGTTTGTTTGTTTTCTCTCTCTCTCTCTCTCTCTCTCTCTCTTTCTTTCTTTTAAGGGTATGGATGTAGAGAGACAATTGTTCAAATTCACAAGGGACAATTACACAAACAGGAGGAGAAGTGATGTTGTTTTAATGAGCTCTAAGGTCAAAAACAGTGTTTGTACTTCTGTGTCTGACAGATTGCTTTTCTTTGGTTTTAGCAAAATGCTGTAAATAAAAACCAATCATTTATCTAACAGGAGCCACAAGCTCTCCCAGGTAGATAAGAGTGTAATCCCCATTGCTGCTAGTGACTGTGACTGTACATTAATAAGTGCACTACTCACAGCACTTATCTGATGGGTGAATGTGACCAGTATTGCTGACCTAAATTTTTTTGTTCAAGTTTACCATAATAAAGAGAGTGCTTATTTAAAGTTGAAATGAAACAACAAATATGTGCAGTGTACATTAGTTTTTAAAGGTTGTATTTTATGCAAATAATAAAAAATATAGATCTGTGAGCTTGGTTTGTATTTTGGCAGACTCATTTGTTGAATGGTTCATAAACCGTAATAGGCTTTGAAAAGAGACACAGAGATCATTTTACTTTGTACTGCAACAGGAAAAAAGAGATAGTGCCAGAAGATGAGATTCACAGGTTGGAAAACGCTTGCCAAACTACTGGGATAGACCTTTGAGTACTGCTGTGACAACTTTAAGTAGTGCTGTGACTAATGGCACAACTGGACTCAAGCTGAAAGGATGTTTAGCTGTTGACATGCTCAGAGAAGACAGTAAAATCCAAAGCTGCACAAAACATAGAAACACAAGATGTGAGATGCATGAATCAATGGAAGCCAGACATAGTACAACAAGAAATGAAACGTATAAAGCTTGCAGTGCTTGGGGTGAACAAGATAAAGTGGATAGGAATGGGACATTTTCAGTCAGATAAGTACACTGTGTTTTACTAAGGAAATAAAAATCTAAGAAGAAATGAGGTGGCATTAATAGTGAGGAGAGATGTACCAAAAGCAGTCAAAGGATATAAATGCAAAGCTTGACTGAATCATATCAACTTGAACCAACTGGCTCAAGAAATTTTCCAGATTTTCTGGATTTGCAGTGGTTGGAAAAATGTGGAGCTAGTTCAAACAGAATTTTGATATATTCCATCTTTAATCTTGTGTTACCTGAGCCTAGTGCTCTGTAAATTACTTGTAGAGTTCCAAAAGGTAGGAGCTACTAATATCCATGGTGGCCATTTACACATAACCAATAAATAAAATATGAAATAAATGAGGACAAAAGAAGGCACATGTTTGTGTGTGGTAATCTATATGTATAGATGCAAGTTTATATATAATCACTATAATTTAAGTAATGCGTTTTAGTATTGTCTATGACCACTGACCATAATAACTGTGTGCCTGCTCAATCCATGTGCAGATGCTAAATGTTGATGGGTGATCTCTAGGCCCTTGCTCCCCTTAAACCAGACTTGGATGGGAGTTTCCTTCAAATATTGAATTGTACTTTTATATAACCATCCTACATTATCTCCCAATTAAACTTACAAGACTCAAAGAAGAATACAGACATTTTAGCAGGCCCAAGCACTATGGCATGGTAGTTTGGCTACTACAAAACACGTAGAAGTATTCAAAATGTGGATTTATCTTGGAAAGTTAAGCATTTCTTAGACTGACAGGGCAACCAATGGAAAAGTATCAAGGAGAACAAATGAAGACCAGGAAATCATAGAACAGAGAAAAGGAAGAGTATTTTGATCCTCTATGAGAAACAAACAAACAAACAAACAAACAAAAATACAACTGATATTCATGTACCATAAACTAGAGAACAAATATAGAAAAAAAAATATTCTTAGTGCTGCAAAATCAAGAAACATGATAATCATGATTAAGTCCAACCAAAAGACAGACAGGAAGAGAAGCAGCAGCAATGCCATCCCAAGACATTCTGCAACCTGAAGTGGACAGCAAATGACATTTCCCTTCAAGTCAAAACTCACAGTATCACAGGCCAGCCATGCCATTTTGACAGCTGAGATAGAAAACTCCACCAACACCTCTCCCCCGCCCTTCCTGGCTGTAAAGCAGAACAATAAAAATGCAATGACTATCATGTTCTTGCCATTTCATAACACCTCAAGCCAGCTGCTTGAGCTTGCTATCCCAGAGTGCCAAATACTTTATAGAATACTCTATTGATCTTCCCTGCTTTACATTGCAAAGTGGTCTGGGAACTGTTTGTTAAAGATAGGCATGTAAATCCATGAATAAAGGAATGCTTGTATGGATTAGGCCATATACCAATGCTAAGAAGGAAGATATAAGATGAATAGGCCTGGTAATAATTGTACATAACTATTTACTCATCTTGGAATTTAAAATCTGAAATTTCATCTGTTACATACCCAGTCTTTCTGAACTATTCTGCACAATTTGGAGAGAGCTCTGTAAACAGACTTCAGCTATAGTTTTCCTGATTTTTATCTGCCTGTTTAATGACGGAGAATGAACAAGCAATTATTTCAGTGGCATTTTTATTTCTACTGGATTTTAAATGTTGCAGTTAACATCCAGCTATATACTTTTCTAATATTATGGCTGCAATTTTTCATCAGCTACTTAGTTAACAGTAACGGATGACTAAATCTAGATATCTGTTCTGTATTCACAATTGCTACCTAGGCATGATTGTGACACTTAGGCCATGATCATGATTTCCTGCTAACCTACTTTACTAGGTATCTGCTGCATGAGGGGAAATGCGGGTTGTTGTTCAGGTGGGTGGTGTGATACCTGCTTGGGGATGGTGTCAGGGCATGCATCATCTAAACGCCATGCCCCCACACCACCCCTTAGCTGCCGTATTGTGCCAGTCTATTTTGCCCCTTTGTAGCTAATGTAGAATACTAGCCAATATTTTGTGTCAAGGTCTTTCATAAATTAAAAATCTAAATAAATGCAGCAGGCCAAAGTTAAGGGTTGGGATACTGCTCATACTGACATCCTAAGAACCTTTGTATGTAAATAAATGCTTCTCTCTCTCTCTCTCTCTCTCTCTCTCTCTCTCTCTCTTGCCCTGCTAATGAAACTTAAATGCTGGTAAATCATGTCTAAGACTGAAGATTATTATTGCTTAAGTGCAAATATTCTGGCTTTATTTGTTTGTAAATCATACCCACAGGCTTAGTTGCAATGTAGAGGCTGAATTATTTTGTCACAGTTGAAGCTCTTTATTTCCAAACCAATCCAGAAGAAAAGGAAAAGGAAAAAGAAAAACTTCATTCCACACAGACGAGCCAATTTTTACATATGCCTAGTAGCCATGATGTTATAAATTATACTATAATATTTACATATGACATTTAAATAATGCTCCAAAAGCCATTTCTCAATTTAATAGTTTGCCTTCTGGAATTTCAAACACACTTTCAATAACATATTTTTCTTCTTCTATGTTATGTTCTTATATCAACACATTGTAATTGCAGAAGAAAATGAACCTTATGTAAGTGCTATCCAGACCATGAGAGCTCAGCTCATACCCATGCAATGATGTGCAACATCAACGCTAGATATAGTTCTGTGCATGTTATAAGAATATATGAAACTGACCCCAGCTGTGTGTTGTAATATTTAGACTTAAGATCATTGATATCCTGGGTAAGAAAGAATGGGATTGCAGACTTGACTTCCATAATGCACAAAGTGTCTTCTGCAAGGTGACTAGGTACAGTTCAATGGGAGCTTTACTCTTAGTTAAAACCATTGCCTAAGAGGGATGCCACCGCAGACACAAAGAAACTACATCATGTTGGAGGAAAAGGCCACAACTTTATTAGCATATGAAAAGTACCACACACAAAATGTAGGGTTGGTTCCAATGCATGAGGTCTGGATCTGTCATCCATCAGCCCAGTACTGAATGGATGACCCAAATTGCTTGGCCATGACCAAGCTCCGGGATGGCAAGAGATTATGGGTTACCGCTCATAACCCATCAACGCTCACATCGCATATCTGTAACTGTGCAACATCGTGTAACTGTCCCTTGCCAATGGGGGACGCTGTGCGGATTATGCCCCCGCAATGGCAACACCGCCTTGCTCGCAGCACCCCAGTGTCCGGATGGACTCCCGATCCAGCGCTACGCAGCCCTGGAAACCACGCCCACCAGATCCAAGACCTATGCAACCGCCAAACAAAGTTGTGACAATGACCACCCCACAGGGGGGGGGGGGGGGGGTGAGCCGAGTGAAAATGGCACCGTCCGTCCCGGCCTCGTGGCCTTTTAAAGGCCTGTAGACCAATGGGAGGCCAGCATAGGGCGGCAAAGCCCGCCCTCCGGTCTCCCTCCAACCCCGGGTGGCACCTGCCTATGACGCCGCCCAATCAATGGGCACTTCCGGCCACATGGGCCGCTGGGACTTGTAGTTCCTAGCGGCCCCCGGCCAGGCTTCTGGGAGGCCGCTCGAGCCGGAAAAGGCCTGCAGCCCACGGGGCCTCCCCCGTTGGCAACAGGGCCATCCCGCCGAGGCGGGCGGCCCCATTAACCAGCCTTCAACCATCAAAGCAGAGGTTACTATCAGAGCCTGGAAATACCATTTTAAAACTGGTTCAAAGCATCTCCCAGTTGGTGACCATGCTGGCTGGATGATTCTAGGAGCTGTACTTCCAAATGTATTTTTTTTTCAATATCTGGTTTTAAATTCTGCTTTTAGGGCTTAAACACAGCCTTCATGATAAGGCATACTGGAAGAAAATGGTAAACTGGTAGACTGACAATAAAGTAACACATTTATACAGTTTCAGCCACAGAGTATGTAACTGGAGAAAAGTTAGAATTGTCTCCATCAAAAACAATAAATTCATAACATTAAAAAGAAGAAGAATTTAATGAGCTCAGAATTTACATACCCCTCTAGTTTAAACTTTTAAAGTCTAAAAATGTACACACATAACAATGGGATTTCACTGAAGAGAGTGACAGATTGATATTTCCTACCTGCTTTTTTAACTTCAGGGACAGCTGTCTTCTCAAGAGCTTTCTTTCTTTCCTCTTTTTTCCCTAAAAATTAATTAAAAGGAAGCAGTTTTTAATGCTAGAAATATGAATCACAGACTTCAATTTGCATTCAGCCAAGCACGGGGAAGAAAATGTGACATGTTCTCAGATGGATTTTTTTGGGGAGAGGGGGCTATCTAGGTCAGATCAAGATTTCACAACTACCGGTAGCTGAAATATTGATTTAATGAATCTGCTCAAAATGTGAGTACTCTAGATCCAATCCATTTTGTTTACTGACCCACAGAATAAGATTCTTAATATAGACAATCCTGGGTCAGAATTGATAGTCAATCATTCTCTTTCAATGTGGATATGTCGAGTCAATGGAAAAGTTTTGTGGAGCTAAGGACTTTTTCTTGGAGGAGAGAGACACAGAGGAGGTTGTGCCCTTCACCCTGATCTGCTCCCCCCCCCTCACCAGCCAGATGCTTCAAATGACTTTGGACCCCTGTAGAAATAATGCAATTTGACACCACTCTAATTGTCACGGCTTCATTCTACACAATCCTGGGATTTGTAGTTTTGTGAAGCACAAGCACTCTTTGGTAGAAAGGCTAAAGAGCTTGACAAACTACATATCTCAGGATTCCATAGGATGAAGCCACAGCACTTAGTGGTGTCAAACTGCATCATTTCTACAGTTTAGGTGCACCCTAGGAGACCTTGAGACAGGATGATCAAGGGCTGGAAACGTTTCTTTTTTGGGCGCTAGAACTCCCACAATTCTTGTTCAGCATGGTCAGTGTAAACTAGCATATCCCCCTCAAAAGGAAGTCTGTATGCCATTTTTCTGCAGCATTCTGGAGGGGCAGTACCTCCACTATTACAATTCCTTTAGTGTTAACACAATTGGTTGTCAGGACTGGCACTGCCATTAGGCACAGTGAGGAAACTGCTTGAAGTGAAGGATGCTGAGGAGTAGAAATGTACCACACAGCTCTATCCTCCACCTCTAAACTGGATAGCTCTCCACACCATGAAGGCATCTAATCCACTGCCAGTGCAATTCAGTTCAATTTAATCAGGTTTTACTGGTGGGACAGAAGGTCACTCCAACTTGGCCTTTACTGGAAATACTAGAAGTTTCGCTATTAATACAAAGTTTTTCTCACAGAAAAGGGGACCCAAATGTATTCTTCCAGGCAAGCAAGATTCCATCATACATTATATCTCCTCTGAAAAATATATGCTTTCCTTTGTAACCTGTAAATAAAAATGAGACAAAACAAAAGCATTTCTCAAGAGCCTACCTTTTGGTTTAATTTCAGAAACACCTTTCTTCTCATGTGCACCCTTCTTTTCTTCTTCCACCTCTAAGATATGAATTTTAAAAGTAGCTTTCTTTAATAAGGAATGATAAAATGGCAGCGGACTGAAACAGGTCCAATCATGCAATTATAAAAAAAAAAGTAGACAAAAAGAAATCTAAATCACAGAATTTAGATAATCTGTTATGCAATTATGAGAGCAGCAGAGGTGATAGTGCTTGCCTGATCCTTTAGTTGAAGAACAGGCTTTTTCAATGTGTGTAAACACATGAACAGAACCATAGGAATTAGTCAATCAACTGATAGTCACAGAAATTGCTGATTCAAATATATTCATGTGTGGAATAGGAATGGATGAAAACTTTGCTTTATTTCATTTTGGTAATAGTTTACCAGCATTTGCAAATGCCTTCATATTCAGATTGGAATGAACTTGAGATGCCTTTTAAAAAACGAATGTGGGAGAAACTATAACTGGTAGATTCCGTATCCAAACTTGGCAGGGAGAGTCCCGGTTAATCTTCTATCATCCCATTTTTATCTGCCACTTTAAAAATGTCCCATTTTCTCTCTCCTCCTCCCACTTTCTCCCTTTGTCCTTGGCTAGTTTCAGTGGCTGCAAACTGATTTTAAAAGTAGTTTGCACTCACTGGGAGGAGAGGAGAGGAGACAGAATCATGCCATTCCCAGTTGGCTCAGGCAAAAGCAAATGGCTGCATATTTACCTATTTTGTGTGTTCCTCCTTACTTATAGGTTTTGTCATCTAGTTCACATTCTGATGTTGCTTGGACAAACTTGTCCTGTTTCATTTTTAATTTGTGAATTATGAGAGACATGATTAACTCTTAGATATAGGTACCTAAATGCAGCCAAATTCACATCATTTATTGAGCCACAACAGGCAAATAGTTTCCAGTTTCTGCTACCTTGATGTGGTCACATCTAGAAACATTATCCCATGAATAAGTTATTTGAAACTACCTTATGAATTAACTGATACCAGTTCAGTAAAAATCTAGCAATGAAAACCAGTGCAAATAGCTTACTTTTCACTTTAATTTCAGGAATAGCTTTCTTCACAGGAGTTATTTTTCTCCCATCTTCTACGTCTAAGACATAAATAAAAAAAATATGTATTTGTTTTGTTTCTTAAAGCATAACAATAGGCAGAGATCTATGAAGATCAAGTAAATTAAATGTCCCACTTTAAAACAATAAATATCCTACCTTTTGTTTTAACTTCAGGAATAGCTTTCTTTTCTTGAACTGCCTTCCTTCCTTTCTCCTCTTCTAAGGAATGAATTTAAAAGGCAATTATTTTCCTCTGTATTTCTCACTCAAGAATTGTCAGTCAAACTGACAGAACCCTTCTTTTGAGGTGTCATTTCCACACTTTGGAGAAATAATAATAGTGGAAACAATGGAACAGGTAGAAAATCTTGCCTGGCAAATAGCATTTATAGGATGATCAAGCATACTTTAACGCAAGATGTGTTTAGGCTTCATCTCAGTGAGGTACTTGCCTATTCATTGTTAACTGATGGAGAAGACCTGGTAGTGCAGAGGTGAGAATAATGAAGCCCTCAGATGTGTGGACTGCAATGACCAGCAGCACTAGTCAGTAGAGTCAATGGTGAGGATTATTGGAAGCCTCAATTCATATAAAACGAGTGGCAAATTGTGGCCTGTATACAACATGCAGGTCCCATGGCCATTTTTTTTTTACTTTCAGGGCTCTCAAGGGTCAAAAATGCTTTGGCTCCAAATGCCCCAGAATGACATCTAGAGTATATGTGGGCATTTTCATCATGCTTCTATGTCCCTCCCCAGGTAATTTAAAATAAGACTCCAGTAAGAACTTTGTATTGCTAACCCAAAACAGTGGGGGTTGGGGTTAAGTGGGAGAGAGAACAATTAATACTACTTACTTATTGGTTTTGTAGTTGTCACATTAAGTTTTCCCACTGCATGGAAAAATATTTTTAAAAATAAAATAAAAAGTAAAGTCAAGGGAATACAAATAATAAATTACAAAGGCTGGAAAAGCACAGTATGTTCCCAGAAGCTGCAGCAAGTATGATCAAGAGTATTATAAAACAGACACCTCCTTAAATGCTAGAAATCCCATTTGTTTGCATATTGATTTCACTAGTAAAATCACAATGATATTATCAAGGAGGAGACTGATTTAAACAAATTACAAAAACTGTACTAGACCAAATTCATCCTACCTCTATGATAGTATTGTGATACCCACAGTGCAACAGAATCCTTGTTAAGTTATTAAACCTGCTTGCTTGTTGTTGTGTACCTCCAAGTTATTTTTTACTTATAGCAACCCTAAGGTGAACCTTTTATAGGGTTTTCTTGGCAAGATTTATTCAGAGAGGGTTTGCCATTGCCATCCTCTAAGGCTGAGAGAGTGTGACTTGCCCAAGGTCACCCAGTGGATTTTTAGGCTCAAGTGAATTATCAGCAAAAAATATTATATATATATAATTTTTACGCACAAGTGAATTATCAGCAGAATATGTGTATATATATATATATATATATATATATATATATATATATATTCAGAAATAGTGCTGAACTCTTATCCCTAGGTAACTGTATGCAGAATTGTAGTCCATGTCATTTTATATTATTGTCTGCAACCTCTGTCCTGAAAGTTCTATTATATCTGTTCGCCTTGGCCTCCCAAATATGCCACAATAGCTCTCCACAAGTATAGTGGATTCTCCTGGCAGATCTACCAGCAGATCTCAGGGTGATATTCAATAGACCAGCAAGAGTCATTGAATCCCCATATAGTTTTTCTTGTCATTTTTGGTTGGTCACAAGATGAAAGAGTTAGCATGGTATAGTTTGAATCCTAGACTATGACTCTGGAGATCAAGGTTTGATTCTCTACTCAGCCATGGAAACTCACTGGATGATATTGGGCAAGTCACACTCTCTCAGCCCCAAAGAAAGGCAAAAGAAAAACACCTTCTGAACAAATCTTCCCAAGAAAAGCCATGATAGGTCCACGACTTGTGGGCATTCAGCAGCATCAACAAGGTGAAAAACTAAATTACATCTGCTATGACTGAAATCTGCCAGCCTCTGGCTTAATACACACACATATACTGACTGAGAATGAGAGAGAGAGAGAGAATAACAAAAATCCAAATTGTTTAGACAAAAAAAAATTGGTCTAAGATGGGATGCACAATGTGCCACAATATGTGTAAGTCATCCTGGGACAGAATGGCCCAGGGACTTTTGTGATATTCAATAAATATTTTTGAGGTAGGCCTTCAACCTCCTCTCCTTCACTTTGTTTTCATCAGAACCCTCTTCCCCAATCCCAGGTTTGTGGAATAAGTTCCTGGAAAGCTTCCTGAATCAGAAAGCTGTTTTTCTAAAGTGAAATTAAACTTTTAAAAGTCACTGGGATTTATTTCTGCAGGAGCAAAGGAGCAAGGGATTGAAAGATGTGATGAGAAAAATAAGAAGGATTTAATATAAGCCTAAAAAGGTCAGGCATATTGTGCTGAATGGTCTTCAATGACTTCTACAGCATCTCATGTTTTCCACCTGCGATGTCAAGTAGCTTTTAACAGACAGAGGGGAGGAGGGGAGAATCAGCACTGGCTTTAAGCCAAGTATCCTTCAAAGTAGATTTGAGTGTAACAACAGCCTGTTGATCTGCCAGTGATGGGAAGCTCTAAATATAGCGAGGCACTTGAGTTACAAGGCATGGTGCTACACAAGTGACACTCTCTCTAGAGATGTACACTGCAAAGCACTGTATTTTCACACTTAACTTCCAAGATGATACAGGTAGTATCATTAGTGCTGACTCGGAAAGAGCTTGCCTACCCATCGATCATCTGCAACAGGAGGAGGTAAGAAAGTAAGAAAGGTGCTGAAAAAGGCAACCATCAATATAGTATGCTGAGTTACTAGGGCAGAGTGTGGGGATATTCAGAAGCAAAAATAACTTGCAGGAGTGAATTCCAAAGAGTCCAAATGAGTGACTTGGTTCAGTTAAGCCTCTGACTCCTTGAATGCTTGTCTGGTGCTTCTTATAAAAATCCCAAGAAATGTTATGGGGAAACCTTTTATGAGACACATCTGATACATTAGCTCAGTTTTTCATAAAATATTGCCTTCAGATTTAAAATGAGAAAATGCAGGAAGGTAAAAATCAAACATATTATTATTAACTGACTCTTTTCAAAACTAATCAGCAATATGTCAGATTGTAATTGAGATAGTGGCCTATTCATATATTATACTCATATCCATACAAAGCCCTTCAAATACTGTGTTAATATGACACAGAGATAGAGTGTAGTAATAATTTTTAAAGCCTAAATTAAAGCTATGATTTAGCTAGATCAGTTCTATTTACATTATCCAGGGGCATTTGAAGCTGAAATGGAAATAGTGGTTAAAATATTGCCCTTTCTTGAATATCTCAAAATATTAATATTCATTGCAATTGAATGTGAATAGAACTAATATTCCTAGTATATTAGACCTTCACCAAGGGCTGTTGTGTCTGTGAGTTCATCTCATCCAACAAGTTCCTTCTGAATACCACTTCTTAAAATGAGGATTCTGCTTAGATTCCAGTTCTTCCCTAAATATAATATAGTTATGCTGTCCTGATTTAATCAGAAAGTTTATGAAGGTCAAGAAAATTCTGACCTGAGGAGAGTTTCTGCTTTTTCATTGTGAAATTCTTCAGTTTGACTTGTATCAAAGATCCCTGATCAAAAGCAGGTACAGCAACCACTTCAAATTCACATGATGTTTTTAAACATCATGCCCATCATTACCTTCACTGGCCTGATACAATCAGTGTCTGCAAGTGAAAGAATAATGAGGCACAGAAGACACACTGGAAACAAAACAGAGTTCAGTGTCTTTTGAAAAAAATAAGAACTTTCTTCTTTCCCCTCCTGCCATTCTGAAATTATTCACTGTCTTTTCAGCCTGTAGTAATTTGCTGTTTGGCGGCTCAGTAGCCAGCTTCAGAAGGTATACTGTATATTGTAACACTCATATGAGCTAAATCTTTTGTGGGCCTTCAATGTGACCCAAAACCAGCCATTCCAATTTGCCCTCCTGGAGAGATTACAGTCTTCCCATTTCACATTTCTCAATATGTGTAACAACTGTCTGTGAACACAATGGGACACCTATCACCTTATTAAGGAACTCAGAAGGGAGCACAAATGTTGACAGTGAATTCAACAGCAAAAAGGTGGAAACCATCCATGAAAGTTCCTACAGTCTGAATAGCAGGAGTCCAAAAGTCAGTCTTAAAGCATAAACACTAAATTATGCAGTTGGTATTTTCCATAACTGTAATTGACCAAAATAGGCCACTTGTACAGAGCCACTCAGACACAGGCTCCCCTAAATAAACATTGAGATTAAAAACAATAAGTTAAAACAAAAGTTAGTCAAACTTACAGGAAACCTACTGAAATCAAAGGAACATATTACTTGTCATTTAAGGTAGTTAATGACCGATACAAGTAGGAAGTAAAGTTCAACTAATATAATCTGGATAGGTCTCAGTGGCTCCATCTGCACTGCAGAAATAACCTAGTTTGACACCACTTTAACTACCATAGCTCAATGCTATGGAATTCTGGGAACTGTAGTTTTGTCCAACATTTAGACTTCTCTGTCAGAGAGCTTTGGTGTCACCAAATTATAGTTCCATAGCATTGAGCCATGGCAGTTAAAGTGGTGTCAAACTGAATTATTTCTGCAGTGCAGTCAGAAATAATTGGGCCTATGTGTTGAATCCCATGCATGCAGACTGGCTTACATCTGGATATGAAGTGGGCCTGGAGGTAGGTCAAACATGATCCTGTTCTCCAACATGTGTCATCTCACTAGAGTAAATGCTACATATGTGCATAAATATGAAACAATAAGTACAGATACTTACGTTGTATTCATGTTAAATATTCACACTTGCATCTGATCAAGTAGACTTAAGTCTGTGAAAGTTTACGCTACCAGCTTCTTTCTCTCAGTTAGTCCCAAAGACATTAAAAGATCATTTTGCATACTGATCCAGACTAACATGGCTGTGTCTTTGAATACTTACATTATATTATGCAAAAGCAAACAGGCTATTTGAACTCAAATTGGTTACTAATGTTTGAATTTTTGTTAGCAAACTGGGAAGGATATTTGCTGCAAATGTTAGCAAAAGTAAGATGTGAATTGTGCTGTTGCCTTTTAAGCATTTTCTTGAAATGATATGCTTAGACATGCATTTATCCTTTTCATTTTAATTTCTTCCCTGAGCTTTTATCAAACAAAGCTCATATAAATTTCAGCTAGATTTTGTTTTTTTTAAATGCAAAATATAAGTTAATCACTTGGATTTATGAATGGAGAAGCTATGAAGAATGGCATAAGGAATAATCCTGAAGGATCTGTACTTTGCTTTGATGTTATGATGTAGCTTAGATATTGATATGAGTTGCGCATACATACATACACACACGCACATGCAAACTTACAAATCTACTGTTCCCTAACAGTACAATAGGTAGATGACACTGAATGTCAGTATTTTCACTTTATTTTGATTCTTCTGAAAAGGACCATTGAATTATTGCTTGAGAACATGGGAAGTTTTTACCCCCACCCCCATGTTCCAAACCAGTTCACACAACTCAGTCCTATGAGGCTTAAACAACATGTACCAAAGAAAATGCTAGGAAGGAAAGAACAAATATCATATGATTTCCCAGTTGCCTTAGCAACTGGGGTCTAGAGATGATTCCTTGAGATGGTCCTTGAGATGGTTTTTAAGAAGAGCAATTGGCCTCCTCCCTTCCTCCAGTAGTAATAGAGATTGAGGGCTTTAGAAACTCACTATTAAAATACTGTTGCTGGGTTAAGCCATGAAGCGACAATCCCAAAATGCCAGCAGAACCAGTGGGAGTTACTTCCAAGCAAAAGTCTTTAGGATTCTTCAGGTGAGAAAGAATAAATCAGAGCTTATCTTCAGTTCAGCCAGAATCAGGACTTTTTTTCCTGTGTCACTCATCAATGTTTAAATCAGATGGACACATGTGATGGATAGACTGAATCAAGTCATGACTCTGAGTCTGACTGCAAAAACTGAGCAGGGCAGTTGGTACTAGGGTGACTTGAAGCTCTCTCATTCATGGGCTCACCATAAGATGAAGTCATCCTGTTGGCAGTTAAAAACTAAGCCATGTTATAGCCCTGGTTCCTGTTGTTCATTGCTGCTAGCCCTTGTTGATGTCAGGAAAATTACATGGGTAGTTCTGGCTAATCATAGTAGAACTTGTCATTGAATGTAAGAGATGGTTAGATTTCTGAGCTCAAAGTCAGCAATAGTCTATTTTTGATGTGGAAAATAGTTGCTTATTTCTTATATGTTGCATTTCTCTTTTTTACCAATTATGTATTTCATTTCAGCCAGCTTTGTTAAAGTCACTCCAAGGGAATGTTATATTTTCAATTGTTATTTTGTTAGTCTTTGATGACCATCCCAAATTTTAAGTGTCACATTTGTTTCAAATAATACTATTTTTCTAATTTTTCTGTCCTGAAAATTATTACTTGGCTTTTCCTAATCTCAAAGACTGCATAAACTAGCTTAGGCCACAACACTAGATGGCTAGCTCTCCAAAACATGCCATTTATTGATGCCAAATGGCCTATGCACCCAATTTTCTTCATTCTTTCCTTACTTGAATAAATATCATTGGCTCCTGCGAACTGAATTCTTGCTCCATGCACTTTTCTATACAGAGCACCAATTCAGCTGTTTATACTAAATATGTGCTTTGTTCACTTTCTCTTTGGCTGTATGTCTCAATTAGCAAAAATAATAATTTATACCAAAGATTGGTATAAGAGGTTCAATCAATTCAACAATGGTTCACATTCCTTGAGGAGCAGGTAAAGGAACACATAATGATTAATTTTGAAAATTAGGAACTAAATATTCATTTCATGGCATTTAAAGCATAACATAGTAATTGTATTTCAGGACAATGTATGTTTACTGTTATGGCAAATTGGCTGACAGAACAGCATCCATTTCTCAATAAACTTACTTTAGCAAATCAGAAGAGATGTAGGAGAGTTGCATCCACCAAAACAAGTAAAGAAGATAATCTCTCTGAAACCAGGCATGGTGGAGCTTGGATAAGGTATTAGACATGGACACAAGGAGGAGAAACTTTGGACTTCCAGATGTTTTGGAATAAAACTCCAATAATCCCTTTTCATTGTCCATGCTGGCAGGGGGTTCTGGGAGCTGAAGTCCAAAACATCTAGTGGACCCGAAGTTCTCACCCACCTCTGGAGTTAGAGCATGGTATCTCTCATCACTATGAGCTAACAAGCAAAGCACTCAGCTTCTCCTCAATATCTTCATATGCTGCTTCCCACATCTTCTGATCTAACGGTTCTACTAAAGCTCCATCCAGCCATGCTTTGCCGATCCCTCAATTGACTGCTTGGCACTTCATATGTAAGGGTGCTTTTGTGTCACATCCAGTCCTAATAATAATCTTACCCATGATTCTTTAGGAAACAAGCACCTGTTTATTAGTAATTATCACTTGGGAGGCTTACCATGAATAAATCACCATGCAAAAAACATAAAATATTTAAAAGCGCAATCGAAGTTTAAATGCCCGCACGCTTCTCCCATCAGTGAATCATCATGGAAGTGTCCCCGCTCGCTTCTTCCATGACCAAAGCATCATGGAGTACATAACGGAAGATCCTGTTATTACAGAAGAAGGAGTGGGAAGAAGCATGTGGGCACGGGAACCCTGATTGCACTTTTTAAATGATTTATGATGTTTGCATGACGATTTATTCACAGTAAGCCTCCTCGCCCCCTGGTGTGATAAAGTCCATAGCTGTGTTCATCTGGAACATCACTATGCAAAGGGATCTTGTCTATAAAAGGTTATGCTACAGTGTCTTTTGCTCAGTTATTCTCAAAGGTACTACAAGATACCTTTGCATACTGTTTATTAGTAATATGAGGCAAACAGAATACAACAGAAATAATAAGATATTTAGGTTCTTAACTTAGAAGGGAATATGAGCACAAAGTAGATATATAAATAAGAATGCACTTGGGACAAGAAATGAACAGCCATATTGCTCAGCTTACTGCAAGCGTTTAATAGATGTGAAACATTTTGGCCTAAATCCAATTATTACTCCCAACTACAATAGACCTACTAAATCAATGGGAACTTGTTAAATCACCACATACACAATACACACAATTCCACTGACTTAATGGGTTTATTCTAGTTGATACTAACAATTTAAATAACATTAAATGCTTATGAATAGCATTTACAGTTTTTCAATTACCATGCACTCTGGTTACTCCTACACTGCGCCCTTCCTTTACGTGGGAGATCTGTTCCAGACCCCCCCCCCCATGTAAAAGAAAAAGCGCATGCTCGAGCCGCTCATGCTCACAGCGATACGGGGTGGCGGTAGTGCACACGCGCCATGAGTGCACACATCATTGTTTCTTCTGGTGCATGCCTCCGCTTCTTCATATGCTGAAAGCAGCGTATAATGCACCCGCATATGATGCGGGCACACTGTATTTTTATATTTACTAAATTGTGAACATCCATTAATGTTTTATTTTTATTTGGTCTTGTTTATAAAGAGTTTATGTGTCCACAGAGAGCTTACTGTGTTATTCTATAATGTGTCTGAATTTTGTTGCTTTGTTGTTTACTGCCTTTACGTCAGTTTTGACCCATGGTAACCTGTGCATGAGAGACAACCAAGTCACTTTATCCTCAACTGCCCTGCTCAGCTCCTTCAGATTCGTGGATGTGGTTTCTTTGCTTGAGTCTACCATCTGGAATGTGGTCTTCCTCTTTTCCTATTGCCCTCCACTCTACCAAGCATTATAGTTTTTTTCTAGTGAGTCCTTTCTTATCATAACATGGCCAAAATACGATAACCTCAATTTAGTCATATTTGCTTCCAGGGAGAGTTCAGGCCTGATTTGATCTAGGACCGATCCATTGGTCTTTTCAGCAGTCCCTGGTATTTTCAGAACTCTTTTCAAGCACCACATGTCAAATGAGTTCATTTTCTTCCTATCAGCTTTCTTTACTGTCCAGCTCTTACAACCATACATAGAAACAGAAAATGTCCTAACTTTAGTATTTAATGATATAACTTTACAATTCAGAATCTTGTCTAGTTCCTTTATAGCTGCCTTTCCAAGGCCTAGTCTTTTTCTGATTTATTGACTCCCTGTGGATCGAGGTGGGATTACAACAATAGAAACAACATTACAAGATAAAAAAACTACAATTTCATATAAAATACACTCAATAAAACAGTAAAACTGCTATCAATACAATACATAGACTAAACAATCATTTAAAATACATATCTTTACAAATAGAGCTGGGGTATTATTTCTAACTCTCTTATAGCAGATTGGGTGGATAGGCCTGTCAGAAGAGATCCATCTTAAGTGCCTTCTTAAAGGCATCTAAAGTGGTAATGAGATGGATCTCCTCCGGCAAGCCATTCCATAATTTAGGAGCTACAGCAGTAAATGCCCTGTGGGAAGTTGTTGTTAACCTGGTATTTACATACTCTGATAAGTTCTTCCCGGTTGTTCTGAGAGTGCAGGGCAGATTGTGTAGGAGAGGCATTCCCTCAAGTAACTCGGGCCCAAGCCATGCAGTGCTTTAAAGGTAATAACCAACACTTTGTCCTGCGCCCAGAAGCTAATCAGTAGCCAGTGAAGAGATTTTAATATTGCTGTTATGTGGTCTGATCTAGATGTTCCAGTGACCAATCTGGCTGCTGCATTTTGCACCATTTGAAGCTTCCAAACTTGGTACATGGGTAGCCCAATGTAGAGCACATTACAGAAATCTAAACGAGAGATTACCATTGTGTGTACCACTGCTTCAAGGTCCTTTTGGTCCAGGTAGGGACCAGTATGGAAAATTTTCAACCATTTTGATCTTTTTATTGCCTACCTTAAAATCATCTGTGGTCATATTTTTATGAAGTTGCTTTCTTCATCCCTCCCTCCTCTGAATTCAGTTTTATTTTTCACATGATATTCTCAACACACAAATTAAATAGTTGAGATGATAGAATACAACCTTGCCTGAGCTTCTTTCCAATTGGAAACCATTCAGTTTCTCTGTATTCTGTCCTGAGTGTAGATAGGGGCTTCTGCCTCTGCTTCCAAACCACCTCTGAAGCCAAGCCTGAGGAAGAAGCTTTGGAGGGGGAGGGGGAGGACAGAGAGGAAGGAAGGAAGCAAGCAAGCAAGCAAGGAAGGAAGGAAAGAAAGAGAGAGAGAGAGAGAGAGAATGGAAGGCAGGAAGGAAGAAAGGAAGAAAGGAAGGGGGGGAGGACTTCAATCCAGTTGTCTCTGATGGCGGTGTGGCCATGTGGCCACACTGCCATTAGGGACAGTGGGACTTGAGCATCAGTGGATTTTGGTATTCCTCACAGATAACGAGGGCCGACTGTACAATCAAATACTTTGCTATCTTCTATAAAGCACAGGCTGATCTTCTTTTGAAACTCCTTACTATGTTCCATTATCCAGAATATGTTTGCCATATGATCCCTAGTGCTTCTTCCTTTTTGGAACCCATCTTGGACATCTGGTGATTCAGGCTCCATATCTAGTAAGAGTTTTTGTTGTAGAATTTTAAGCATCACCTTGCTTGCATAATGCAATGGTTCTGTAATTGCTGCAGTTCCTGGTGTCTCTATTCTTGCAGACTAGAATATATATTGAGTGTTGCCAGTCTGTGGGCCATTGTTTTATTTTCCAAATTTGTTGACATATTTTACTTAGAACTAGAGTAGATTCTGTCTCTGTAGCTTGGAGCAGTTCTATTGTTATGCCATCAGTTTCTTGTGATTTATTTCTCTCAAGTGCTCTGAATTCACTTTGAGGTTAATCCTTGTATGGTTCTTCTTTAAATGAATCGGTCTTTTAAATTACTGAATTACTTCACAACATTTTGTAATGTTTTTGTTTTATGCCCTTATTTTGCCCCTCTTTGAAAGAACTCAGTGTAATGTATACATTGTGCCTCCAACACACTTGCCCTTTGGCCATTTTACCATTTGGTGTAAAACTTTTGGAGCAGTAGTACTCTGCAGGCTGCCAGAGAATACTTCAGAAGATGATAAATAATTTAGTGGTTTCCCAGATGTCATATAATAACCAAAGAAAAAAAGAGGGAAGAGAAAAGGGATTTGTAGACAGAGAGTAGGTTGAATAGAAGAGACACAGAGATAATAGTCTGAGTGCTGTATTAAATTCTGAGAAGCACTGTTCAAAAAGAAGATTATTGGGAAGTTTGAAGAATATAATAAAAAAATTAGAGTCTTGGAAGAAAGAAAATTGAACTTGCCTTTAGAAGCTGGGACTTCAGGTGCGATTGCTGGGGTCTGTGGTAAAAATAGGTGAGGAGTTGGTCCTGCACATAAGATAAGGGAAAGAAAATTCATAATAAAACAAAACATGATTTTATAATAATGACAGCTGAAATACAGTTGAACTGTTTCACTGCATTCTTTGTCAAAACAGTCTTTCTTCTGAATTGTTCATGTATATTGTTAAATAACTAGTAGAAATGAAAGGGAATGGAATGACAAAGAAAAACATTACAGTTTGGATGATTTACCATGAAATTGTACATTATTTAAAAATAGCAAATAGATTTTCCATTCTATTTTTATTCATTACTTTCAAAATCTGCTAAGATTCAGTGTAATAGAAAGATTATATATTAAGGGCCTCTGTTTAGTTCTGTGTTGTCTTAAAATAAAGGCTCGTTGTATTTTGTTTTCAGCATAAATGACTCTTTGATTAACCATCACACAAACACTTGGAGTCTTTAATAGCTATTTTATATTGGTTAGTGTGACTCTGCTAGTATCTAGACATGAGAGTTATTGTGGGCTTGAACTATGTGACCCAGTTGTGCTGCTGTGCTATGAACATATGATGTGCTTTTCTAAGGACATCCTTGTAGTTGATGAGGAAGCAAGACTGTGGCCCAATACAGACGGGCACTTTGTGGCATGGTGGCGATGATATTAGGGTTAGGGACCATGCACCAACCACACAGTCCCTAAGCCTAGTATGGAGTGGCGGCATACTAATGGCGGCAGCCCGTGTACACGAACGCTGACATTGTGATGTCAGCGCCGTGCAGCATCCGCACAGCACCACACATTGCTTATGTTACAAGTGTGCCAGTGGCACACTTGTAGCATCACTCTGGCGCAGTAAAAAGAACCCATTTTTTTCCAAGCTGTTTTTACTCCAGAGGGAAGCTGAGCGGTTTGGCGGCTGCGGCTTCCCTCTGGAGGGAACTAGGCTCCTAGCAGGCCGCCATTTTTCAGCAGTATGTATCGGGCCTGTGTTATAGTTCATTTTGAATAATTGTTGAATCAGTGTGGGAAAAAAGTCATGGCTTTCTTGGAGGTGTCCAGACAGCTATCTGTGACATAGATACAATACAGTTGAAGTTTTATTTGAACTTGAAACATAGAACTATAGACATAACATGTGTATCCAATTTTGTTTCAAGATCTTAATGAGGGTCCTGCATCGGGAGGCATATTGTAAAGTTCCACACAGGTGGAACTACAGTATATCTCCCTTCTCAACCCCTCCAGCACCCAACTTTTAGCTGATGTAACTCCCCACTCTGTGGGCATTTAATGATCAGTGGAGAGTGGTGGACTTTGTAGAAGTGTCTGGCTATGCCTCTGTAGACAGGCATGGAACACTGATATTATCTATTACAATTATCTTCTGGAGAGCCCATGGAAGTCCTGGTGGATAATGTCAACTTTCTATAAGGATTTAGCCAGATGCTCCTCTTATGCCTATCTCTCTTCCCCAGTCAATAAATGCTCAATGAATGGGGGCTGCAGAAGCTAAACATTGAATCCTGGAACAATTTGGTTCACTGTGTGAGGTTTATGGAGAATCCCAATCTCTTCAACCCCAGCCGTTATAGGCCATTAACAGAATGCCAGCCTTTGTTGGATTGCAACTTCCATCAGTCCTAAAGAGCATAGATAATGGGGAGGAATTAAAGGAATTTTAGTCCCAAAACATCTGGAAGAATACACTTTCTTCATTCCTCTTATAAATAAATGAAACAAATGTAGAATGTATCAGTAGCTAAACTAAGAAGCTAACTTTGCTTGTCCAAAACCAATACCATGCAGATTTATGCATGCATGTATAGTAAATAGAAAGCATGCAACAAATTCAAAATAATGTGTGGGGGCTTGGGTGTACATACATGTCTGCACACACATACACTCACATACATATTGCATTTAAACAAAATGGAGGGGTATTTGATCAATACTGCTGCCAGAACAGTATTTTATTTCTGTTTGTAAGATGTATTGGAACTGCTATACTTGTTAGTGAAATCATGAGGAAGAAGAAAAAAGAAGAAAAAGACAACTTTCCCATACATTCTGAATTTAAGCATGATGAAAGGAATATAGAGAGTTATGGTTGAAGAAGAAATTGTCATGAGCATTTCTCACTACAAGATGTTCTTGTAAAGTTAACTAGATGTCATCAAAGTTTGCCTCACAGCTCTGTAACTACTTGCAATTAATTTGTTGTTTTAAAATAATAATAATAATAATAATAATAATAATAATAATAATAATAATTTATATGAGCTTATACATTACCTAACTTTATACTGTATATGCCTATCTATGTAGCAAAGATGCCAAGAAACCCCTTTACTGAAATGCAAAGATGATTAATAGGACACCAGCAAGAGTGCTGGTGTACATCAGGATCAATGTGTTGTGCCATATTGCATCGAGCACCAATGAGCATCAGGCACTTTGCTGGCTCTGCTACATAATAACATAGCATCTACTGGATATGTATGTTACACAATTGCACAAATTTAATTCCCATGTATACAAGTCCACTTATGAAGACACAAGTCCCAAAGATTAGGACCTATGGCCAAAGCCTGTCACTATGCATCATGATTGCAACATCAAGAAGAAAAATGTCACATCCTATGGGGTATAGCTATAACTTCTAATTACTATAGTTATGAGTTTGTGGCCTCATTAAGTGATGCAGGAGGAATATTACATAGTTCACATGCTGACTTGTGCTGGTCTTTGTTGTGGAAGCTAAAGGAAGATGGAAAATAAATGTGGTTTGCATTATAGGCCATTCAAATTTTAAAATAACTAAAAGTAAAACAGTTACTTTTGAGAAGAGAAAAATTAGAAAGTTGCTTTTAAAAATTATAATTATGACATCAACAAACTACTCTGTAGGTCTTGTATGTTGTATGCCTTCAAGCCATTTTCAATTTATGGCAACCTGAAGGCAAATTGATCATAGGGTTTTCTTGGAAAGATTTGTTCAGAGGTGGTTAGTCATTGTCTGAGGTTAAAAGAGTGTGACTTGCCCAAGGTCACCCAATGGGTTTCCATGGGTGAGCAGACAGTCAAACCCTGGTCTCCTAGAGTCCTAGTCCAACACTAGAGTTCTAATCCAGCACTCAAATCACTACTCTGCACTAGGTCTCCTTGAAACTATAATGGAAAATATTTTATTTTTATTTTTATGAGCTCTATGCCCTATTCCATTTTGTAATATGTGTGTCTCAGATCAGAAGTAGTCTGAGACAGATTGCTAATTATTTTCACCCATGTTTGTCTCAGCAGTTACTGGCATCTAATAAGTGGTTCAGACTTTCCCAGGAGCCTTTGAAAACTAATGGTGAATCTCAAGTGATGATAACAAACATATCCAGCTTGTATTGGTTGGGTGTATTGCAAATCAAGTATATAACTGAAAATCCTGCCCCCATCTATAATCATATTTAGCAGAATATTTAAAACCAGCTGGTTTTTGAAGGCAAAGTTCTGCCCCAAACTCCTGTTGAAGAAAATGAACTATGAAAACAAATGCTTCATAGCTGTATGCATACTTCCAGAGCTTTGAGAAATTACTTTTTGACACCAAACCACAGAGTCCCCTAGTCAGCATTGACAGTGGTCACCTCAGCAAGAGGATTTTGGGAGGACGTACTCAGGAAAAGTAGCTCTCCTAAGCTCTGGTTAGTCCTTACTACTACTAATTTTCTATTAATGACTGAAAGCCAACTGTTTGGCCCATATGATTACGTTGTTTATATATTTGATGAGTATTTTAACAATATCAGTACAATCTCTCAAATGCTTCCTGCAAATAATTATGTCATTGTTGTTCCCTATCTAGGTATGGAACCCACTTTTATACTCCTTTTATACTTAGATCTTTTTATACTTTATACCCCAGCTTCTTGTGTGAAGACCATATGTGCATTATCATCAATGTCTATTAAATTTACAGGCTGATTGAGAAGTCTCAAAAAACAGATATCCCCCTCAAAAGTATTCAGTGTTGGGGGATATCTCCTCCAGAGTAATTCCAAAGGGAATCTGACCATTCCAAGAGAAAGACTCCCATTTTGGGAGAAAGGCAGGATATAAATAAAATAAAATAAAATAAAATAAAATAAAAAATGGCCAATAATTATCACCTGACAGCTCCTCTGACATGCTGATTTCAAAGGAGGTTAACTTCAAATTTCTAAGGGTTTGAATGAGGATATGTAAGTGGTTTCTGTGCAAGTGTGAACCACTCCCAACACAATGTAAGAATTGACTGGAAAAGCCTGAATAAAGACATTGCACTCAAGTTAAAAACATAGTTCTATAGAAATTATTTTAGGTCCACTTAGTTTTATTCATTGCCAACTAGAAGAATATGACAAATTGTGCAATTAGAATTAATTTCTTTTTCTTTTCTTTCTTTCTTTTTTTTTTTTTTTTTTTTTTTTGAGAATTATGATAAAGGGTTGACTCTCCTAATGTTGAACAGACCGATACTGAAGAAAGATGGCTGATCATTAAGCTGACTCAGAGACCATGGGGCCATGTTCTAGGACCTTGCTACATGGTCTAAGCCTTAAAAAATAAAATAAAATATCAAAAACTTCAATTTAGGAGCTGAAAAAGTCCCTGCCTCTGGTCAACATGTTTGTTCCAAGAAGGTTCTCTTCTATCCTGATAAAAATCCTTTCTTATCTTTCCATGTGTTATTAAATGTATTTATTTATGCACTTTGATGATGAGACACAGAATAGAAGAGCCAGATTAATATTTCATCCATTCTTTTGATTAAATATGTTAAAGGGGGTGCCCTAATTCAATTTGCCCTCTTCTCACAGGTTCAAAGCTTGATTTTAAATGATCTCATAAATGCACTGAGAACTGAGAAAGTTGGATATAAAATCTGTCAACAGAGCTGTTATCATTATAGTTCATTACTAAATGACCCTTACTGTGCAGTATATAAAAAAGTCTGCTTCTCCTCTCTCCCACCACCATGCTTCAAATGAGTAATCCAGCTGTTACTGTAGCCAATCATATGGTTACTGGAAACATAACAGAAATGTTTGTGCACTGCTATGTCCCTGAACTCAAGTTCAGTTGGCCCTCCATATTTACAGATTCTGCACTCATGGATTCAACCATCCAAGGCTTGGAAATATTTCTTTTTTAAATCCAAAAAGCAAACCTTGATTTTGCCATTTTATATAAGGGATACCATTTTACCACACCATTGTATATAGTGGGACTTGAGCATCCATGGATTTTGGTATCCACAGAAGGTCCTGGATCCAAACCCCAGCAAATACCAAGGACCCACTGTATGTGATTTACAAGTATTACATGTCATTACATTTCATCAGGGGACCTTTTACACTACACAGTTATAGCACTGTGATTCTACTTTAACTGCCATGGCCTGTTAAATCTGGGGTTTGCAGCTTGGGGAGTCACTAGGGTTCTCTGGCTAAGAATTCTAAATGTCTACGCCTGAACTACAAATCCCAGGATTCCATAGGATGGAACCATGGTAATTAAAGTGCAATTATAGTGCTATAGTTCTGTCATGTAAAATTATCCTGCTAGTCAAAACAGAAATGGAAAGTGGAACAAGAAAGCCAGTTTTTAAAAGCCCTTTAAAAATTTAAGAATAAGATGACATTTATGGCACTCCATAGGATATTTTTATATACTTCTTTCATCTTTCCTAGGCTCAGTTGGAATGAATGTTATTTAGTCCTCTGGCCTTGGCATGAGCTTCCAGCTACTATAGCTTCTGAAGATAGATTTGAAAAGAGAGATGGCACTGTTAAAACAAGTACCACACATTTTAGCTAAAGAAATGGAAAGGAAGGAGAGGTGTGTGTGAGTGTATTGCAGTTTTGTATTCACAAAAGCAATGTGTCCTGGTGACAGATTGTATCTAAAGAACAAGAAGAAAGTGTGATGAAGAGATGCTTTTGGGGGTACATTTTGAGGCCCCAAAATTTCCATGAGAATAAGCTGATGAGTCACCTTTCTTCAAACACCAAACATACTGTACCTTAGGATGCTGTCCCATTCCCCCTTTAAACTCAGGACATCTTCTACTCTTTCAATAACTGTTGCTGCTTAACTGGAAGCTAAGCAGCATTTATGTTCTGACACTGAGTGAAATCCAACTGCTAGTCACAGCTAGATTTGACCCATTTAATCAACTGCTGAATGGTAAGTACCCACTTATGTAAGTCCCATTGATTTACTCATTGCCAAATTAAAATAGAGACCTTGGAATTATATTATCATTTTCTTTTCTAAATTGCTAGTACATACCCCTTTTTATATATGGTTTTAGTAATAAATGATACTTTCAGTTAAAGGCTCCAGACAGGTGCAGCTTTTCAAGTTCAAATATATGTCTCTTACACCTCCAAATAACCACCAGAACACACTTATATCTACGTATTTAATTATGCTTAATTAAATACTTACCTTAGTGGCTTGACAGACTATCCCCAGCCATCAATTTTAGCGCTGGATTGGGGCCACAACAACTACATGCTGTGGCCCCAATCTTTCCTTTTCACAGCACAAAAAGGAGTCACAAAAAGTGGTTCCTTTTTGCACTCTGGAAAGGGCACCATAGCTGCTAGCACGCAGCTTTCCCACACTCCTTTGGCACAGCATCATGTAGATGCAGCACTAGAGGAGTGCCATGTCACTGTGTGGTGTGTGATGTGGATGCCATGGCCCTACTCTGCCCCCAGTCCAGCCTTAATGGCCAATCTGTACAGCCCCTCAGCCACTTGACTTAGCCGTGCACTGTCCCAAACCTGATGGAAACATCATTCAACTGTGCTCTATTTGCTGGCTGAATGGTTCTCCTTCTCTCCTTGCAGCTAATCTTCAGAAAAGTACTAGCATACCTTGATTTCAGTAAGCCTTTGACAAGGTTCCCCATGACATTCTTGCAAACAAGCTTATAAAATGTGGGCTAGACAAGGCAACTGTTACATAGATTTGTAATTGGTTGTCTGGCCAAACACAAAGAACGCTCAACAATTGCTTCTTTTAATCCTGGAGAGAAGTGACCAGTGGGGTCCCACAGGGTTCTGTCCTGGGCCCAGTGCTCTTCAACATCTTTATCAATGACTTGGATGACAGAATTGGGGGCATACTTATCAAATTTGCAGATGACAGCAAATTAGGAGGAGTAGCTAACACCCCAGAGGACAGGATCAAGATTCAAAATGACCTGAATAAACTGGAAAGCTGGGCCAAAGCTAACAAAATGATATTCAACACAGAAAAAATGTAAGGTACTGCACTTAGGGCATAAAAATGAAATGCATAGTTATAGGATGGGGGACACCTGGCTTAAAGAGACTACATGTGAAAGGGATGTAGGAGCCCAAGTAGACAACAATTTGAACATGACTCAACAGTGTGATGCGGCAGCTAGCAAGGCCAATGCAATTTTATGCTGCATCAATAGAAGTGTGTCTAGATCAAGGAAAGTAATAGTGCCACTCTATTCTGCTCTGGTCAGGCCCCATCTGGAATAGTGTGTCCAGCTCAGGGCACCACAATTCAAAAAAGACGTTGAGAAACTGGAGTGTGTCCAAAGGAGGGCGACTAAAATGATGAAAGGTCTGAAAACTATGCCCTATGAGGAACGACTTAGATAGCTGGGGATGTTTAGCCTGGAGAAGAGAAGGTTAAGAGGTGATATGATAGCCCTGTTTAAATATTTGAAGGGATGTCATATTGTGGAGGGAGCAAGCTTGTTTTCTGCTGCTCCAGAAAACAGGACCCGGAACAATGAATGCAAGCTGCATGAAAAGAGATTCTGCCTCAACATTAGGAGGAACTTCCTGACAGTACGGGCTGTTTGACAGTGGAACAAACTCCATCAGAGAGTGGTGGGCTCTCCTTCCTTGGAGGTCTTTAAACAGGGGCTGGATGGCCATTTGTTGGGTATGCTTAGATTGAGAGTTCCTGCATGGCAGGGGGTTGGACTGAATAGTCCTTGCAGTTTCTTCCAACTCTATGATTCTATGATTCTAAGTAGACTGTGGAGTGAGTTACCATCATGGCAATAGTGTCAAAATCATGACAAAACAGATTGTGAATATGGAACAGTTACCCAATCTAGCGTATGCATCTGAGGAAGTAGACTTAAATCTATGAAAGCTTATGCTGGCAACTTCTTTTTTTAGTTAGTCTCAAAAGTGCTACAAGATCTCTCCACATACTACCTAAGTTACTTAGTTAATTATAAGCTGATACAGGATTTTGACCAACATTATTAATCTAAAGAACATCACATACTGGGTTGCATTTGAAAAGCTTTATACACAAAGAGAGACACACATGCTGTAACTTGAGTACACATTCATTTGCAATCTTTTCAAGATGGACCTTTTCTCTTTGAGAAAACAAGCCATTTTAGTGACTTTGATGAGATCTTAGTCAGAAGCCACAAGACTTTGTATATCAGGAGTAGTTAAGATGTTCATAGTTCATAGCCACAGAGTCATCACATCAATAGAGGACAGAAAGTCTGATGTTGACAAACAATTGAAGTCTTTGGGGGACCTATACTTCTTCATGAGCATCAGCCATGCAGCTCCTTCTTTCTCTGTGAGCACATAACTCCCTCATCTGAAGTTGGCCCTGAGACTCATCTGCAAGAATTACAAGTTAAAATAACAAAAAAGATATTCTTGGTTGGTGTTAGTTTCCTACAATTTCAACTTGTCTGAAGCAGCAGAACTGTGAAAAATGTCAGCTATCTGTAAATAGTGGTTAAGTAAAGTTCATTCAGCACTGGACACTCTGTCCTTTTTTATTCTTGTTCAGGTGATAAGGTTTGTAACAGGAAACATCACAGGTAAAGCCAAAACATTTTTACTGGTCAACAAGCGGGTAGTGATATTGTGAATGGATATAGACGTTCTTAGGAACAAAGCATTGAAGGAAAGATGGGAAGTTCAATCTGGGACATGTTAATTTTGTGGCACCGATAACAACTCCAGTTAGAAATAAGAGGTGTACATATAGAGATTACAGGGCAGAGGAAGAGGAATGTTTTGGTATAGAGAACATTAGGCTGCTGAGAATAGTGTCAAGGATTAATAGCTGACAAGAAATGTTTAGATGTGTGGTGGCCATGAGCAATTAGCAGCCAGAGGAGAAGCAGATGAGCTTCAGCTGTGCAGCATGGCAACACTGAATGTACAAGATCATTCTACTGCCAGTGTGCAGGAAGCCTGTAAAGTAAACATGTGTCTGCCTGGACAAGGGGACAGTTTTCTGGGTGGCACAGGAAACATGTAACAGCCATGAACGGAAGAGGCTGGGTTTTAGGACCGCATGGCATTTGGTCTATATAAACTCAGAAGCTTCTGGGAGTGGGTGTGGGTTTGTGAGAGGAGTTGGTTGTTAGTTTTATATCGGATAGTAAAAGTCGCGTTGGATAATTGGTTTGCACTTGTAAATAAAGATAAGCACTTTCGGGAGCTCCGCTTGTCTGTCAATCATCAGAAGCCTGGTGAGGCTGGACAGCTCCTGGTGACCTGCGATCCATCCATCTGGAAGACAGCCGTGCTGCTACCTTTGATGCAGAGACCTGTGAACACACTTCCAGGATACGTCAGTTTGCTCTGCTATATCCTGACATATAGTATGTAGAAGGATTAAAAGAGGGGACCATGAAGAGCATCCTGATGAAACCAAACAGACAGTGGAAGGCACATGAGCCTCTCTCCATATTGGAAAGGGGGAATGAAGAGAATTAGCATAGAAGAGAAACACAGAACCTAAATTCTGATGGAAGACTAACAAAAGAGAGTGGTCTACCAGCTTACCAATATTGACAGACATCTCATCACCAAAGAATAAATATATTTTTGCTGATACTTTCCCCAAGGTGAATTAGAATAAAATGCACATGCATTTGTATGTGCACAAATACAAAATGATATTTTCCCCTTCTGGTAAATGGAGTTTCCCTCTTGTAGAGAGAAAAGAAAAAGAAAACGAGGCTGGTGTCACCACCCATATATTAGGCATTTGGGCATCTTGTACATTTTGTCATTTTTCTCTAGATATAGAATCTAGATTATATTCTCCATTCTTACCACTTTACTTAAACCTGCCAAGTATTATGGTTGGTAGCTACTGATATGCATATATATTTTAGATACAAAAGAACATTCACTGATAAATATTACTAGCAATATGAAGTGGTGTAACATTCAAACAATACTCTACCAAATGGGCAAAAGAACAATAAAGTCTACCTTTTAAGCTGTCGAAGGCTGCATCTGACAGAACAAACAACCTGATAAATGTCAGACTAATCTGTGCCTGGATTGTACACCTCAACACTGTTGATCCCACCCCTGCATCCAGTCATACCTCAAAGATACTGGGGTTTGTTGTTTTATTGACATGCGGTATGAACAGGGTTTCCTCCCTCCCCAGATATGTTCTAAGGGAAGATAACAAAGGGCATCTTCCTCCATGTCATCCTCAGGGGAGAATGTTTACGAGTGTGGAAAGCACCAAGACAAGGAAGCTAGATAGGAAATTTACCTTTGACAGTCTTGGAATCTCCTGGAGTTGCAAAAGAATCTTTCCTTAGTGCAAAATGTTGTGCTTGGACCTGCAAAAGCATCTTCAAAAGACTAGGACAATAGGACCATTATCTCTACTATAGTAGTGATCAGTCAGGCCAAACCAAGGGCATTTACCCAGTTTGAATCAGCCTTCAAGTTTTTTTCACCTAAATAACAATGATTCATAAGTTTCAACAAGTTTCTTGTTCTGGATAGTTTCATTTTAACTATTAAACATGGTATTCTAATACCTTTAAAGTGGAGTGGTGGATAAAGAATGAAGATCTCCTAATTATGGCTATCTTAAGAGGCCCAGAGCAGATACAACTCCCTTTGCAATCAACTGTTCCATGCTTCTCATAATAAAATTCTTAATTAAAAAGATTGTTGCTGATAATACAGTATCTCAACCTCTAATGTGCCATGAGGTCAATGTGTCTTGGGGATGTTGTAAATAGGACTAGTAAAATAGAATAAGCAGCAGCGCAATTAATCATCCAGATGTTTATAATCTAGTACACTGGCTATCTGCCAGACAGGGCTAATAAGATGCCCCTCTGCCTCCAAATGAGGGATTAGACATTTACCATAAAAATATTCAATATGCTTCACTTGATTTTTCAAAAGAAAATCTTTGGACACATCCCACATCAAATTTGTCCAAGGCCTATTGTGTAACAATAACTATTAGACAGAAGAAATCCTGAGTACTTTTGAGAAGTTGTAATTCTCATGAGAAAAGTTTCTTTTAGATGCTCCAAGCCATCATAATTCATTAGGTCCACCATAACATTGTGGACTCTGAACTCTTACAGTGCCATTTTGCTTCTTGCTTGTGCCATCCTATTCTAAAGCAGCAAAATACAACACTACCACCATCATGGGAACACACAGGAACACATAAAAGTGCTTTAAACTAAGCAAGACCATTGGCTAATTTGGTCTAGTACTATGGCTATTTGTTTCTGAACAGGTTTAAGGAAAGCACAGGGCTCTTTCGTCCAATAACACATCTGTGAGGTGGTGTAGGCTGAGAGCAATTGCTCCAGGGTCAATGAAGATTTCTTGCTGAGGACAGATGTCATGCCTGACCTCAGTTCACAGAGGTCATCCCTGACCTACCACACCATGCTAGTTTTTCAATTTGGAAGGGAAAGGGTTGCGACTACTATCAAGAATTATAAGGGCATTGACATACTGTATTCACTGTGGGTCAAGGTGACTGAGCTTGAAAGGACCCATGTCTGTCACTTATTAAGTGCTCATGGGAATGACTGAATCAAACTAATTTGGGATGCAATTATGTCTCAATATGACATCTTGGTGATTTTACAATTTCAGAACAGGTCAGTTTGTCCCACACTGTAAATAGGTACACATACTTCTATAGGTAATAGTGATACATGGATTGGTTCCAAGATGTACATTATAATATAATATGCAGATGTAGTAGAAATTAAAATAATGTACTATTTCATTAAATATCTGAAACACGTTTGATGTATGTTTTTCTGTCAATCACCATGATGTGTGGACAGCAAAGAAATTATTTTTTACTGCTACCATTGCATCTGCAAGGAACAGGGCTGTTTCAAATGATCAGAGGTCTTCTCTGAAGATGCCAGCCACAGCTGCTGGTGAAACATCCAGAAAAACTCTTCTAGAACATGGCCTCATAGCCTGAAAAACCCACAAAAAAACTATGGATGCCAGCCATGAAAGCCTTCACATCGGTCAGAGGTCTATTACCCAGTGGTCCTTAAGCAGAAAATGCAGATCACTCAACTATCTGATGTGAAGAATTTGCATTTTGCAGATAATATCACTCAGATCCACTCCAACCAGGGTGCTGTAATTAATATACTGTAATTCCAGTGGATATAAACTTGGTTCTTCCTTACTCAGTGTTATTGGATATTTTTCAGTTTGTGCAGCCTGGGGATTCAGACAAGATACTTGGAGAGATGAGAGCCACCAAATGTTTGCTAAATCCTTGACCTTTCTGACTTATTAAACAGGCCAGAGGGGCACTGACTGAGTGGGTGATGGGGGTAGTCGGTGTCTCTTTACAACAAGGCAGAGTTCCAGCTTAGACGAGGCCATTCTCTCAGTCCCACAAGAGAGAAGTTCCTTTCTTGTGTCACCACCAATTGTTCTTGTGATACTTCACAAACACAGTTGGTGGTGACACAAGAGAGGAACTTCTTGATGGCTACCCCTAGACCCCTAGAATGGGCTCCTCCTGTGGTGGAACAGATGGGCAAGAAAGAGGGGCCAGAGGCCACTTCTGCCTGGGCCATTGCAGGACTGTGGCAACCACACACCATGGTCCTGATGCCGGCCTCTTCCTCAATCCCAATGGATCACCAAAAGGAACAAAAAAGATCTGCTCCTTCTGGGGCCAGATTTGGGACTCCTTAGGTGGCCCGGGAACAATCCCAGCATGGCTTCCATGCAGGTTGGGGATATGCATCACCTAAATGCCATGCACCCAATCCCCGTGGAAGCAGGCTTTTTATGCCCATCTGTTTCAGGCCCTAGTTGTCCTTCCATCAGCAAGCTAAAACCTTTTTGTTCAGATGGGCTTTTAAAAGAAAACATTTTTTTTAAAAATGGGCTTGGGGTTGCTGTATTGTTTTAACTGAACTATTTTAAATAGCTTCCCCCCTTTTTAAAATTACATTTTATTCTTTTAATTTGAGGTTTAAATTGCTTTAATACTGTGACTAATTCTATTTTAATTTTCACTTTTTGTGTGATTTAATGTGGTTTTTTTTTAGATTGTAAGCTGCTTTGGGTCCCAATTTAAATCAAGATACAAATAATAATAATAATAATAATAATAATAATAATAATAATAATAATGTGATGTTAGAGAGAGAGGGAGGGAAATTTCCATACAGCAGTTGTACCCTGTACAAGTACCTCTGTCTGTCTGTCTGTCTGTCTGTCTGTCTGTCTAATCTATTATCGTGCTACTTACAATCTCCAGTAGTCACTCAAGTCAAACTGCAATCTGTACTGAATCTCTCAGTGTAGGTGGCCAGATATAAAGTACAGTACATTAATGCACAGTATAGGACCATTCATGGTTGTGCGTGACTAGCACTTACACTGGGTAAACATGGATCAGAAGCATTGAATCTGAAAGAATAATACTAATATGTTTTATTTTGTGAAGACGAAGGGACTTCATTCATATATAATATTGTTTCAAGTAATTAGATGATTTCATGAAATAATTCTTGTTGATGAGTATGTATTTAGAGATGTGTTTTCAGACTGATGTTTAGATGTCATTTGTTCCTGTGTTGTTCAACGCTGCAGAATTTCAAATTCTCAGGACAAACTGGGCATCAGTTCAGTCTTTTGCCTCTGGCATGACTGAACTGACAATTTTGCTAAGCATATGCAAATGCATTTTCTATAAAAGAGTATATAACTCCTTTGTTCAAAAATTGACTCCACCTGCTACCAGTTCCTTTCTGGGAACAATTGAAAGCACTGGTCAAGCCCTATATGGCTTAGGACCAGACTATATGAAAGGTCGTATCGCCCCATACGAATCTGCAAGGGTCCTTAGATCTACAGGGGGAGGCTTTCTCTTGCCCTGCCACCATCACAAGCTTATCTGGTGAGGACCAAAAAGAAAGCCTTCTCAGTGGCTGCTCCCACCCTCTGGAACTCCCTTTCATGGGAGGCTAGGCTGGCCCCCTCCCTGCTTTCCTTTCACTGCCATGCAAAGACATTTGTAGTCAAGCAGACTTTAAATATATAATTGGCATAGAAAGATGTGCTGTGTCCATCACGACCACCTACAGAGTTGAACCATGTTGACAGGACACCAGGGAAAAGAAATCTGAAGAGATGTCTGCAAAGGTATTCAGGCCAAGAAGGAAAAATATTCCTTCACAACTGCAAACAGCCTTAAGCTCCCGGCTTGAGAAAGAACGACAAGAGCACTTCAAGCCTTCACTCTACACGAGGGCTTTAATAAATAAGTTACTTTAATAAATAAATTACTTTGCCAACCAAACAACCATAACAACAAAACAGAGAGGCAGTTACTCTAACATCAACTGTCATAACTGACACTCTCTCTCTCTGAAGGACTGATAGCATCAACATTCCATAATTCAAGTGTCAACTGTCAACTGCCACTGGAACTGTAATAGGTTCCGCTATGGCTCTATCTTGTGGTCACATACATCTCATTTTCTAACAATAATTATGTCAGGAAGGCTTTTTACAAGGGGTGTATACTCTAGTTATTTTTTAAAAAACGTTTGCATGGTTTATGTCATTTATACTGTTTGTAGCTAGATTATTTTAATTGTATTAAATGTTTTATTATAATGTTTTTTTTAAAAAACAATTTTTTCGTGAGCTGCCTTGGGTCCCTTTCTGAAATGAAATGAAATGAAAAAATAAAAGATTACGTCATTTTAAGACCGAAAGAAAAAAGGGGGAAATGAATTGTATAGAAAGTGGATAATTTTCTTTAAAAAATGCAAGGCAAGATTTTGAAGGAAAGCTTAACTTCTGGCAAATCTGCATGATACTGTTTCTGGAAGGACTGTAAACACAGAAACAGAAGTAGTGGGGATTTCTGTATACCTATAAAATATGACTCCTAACAAGGGATTTAATATGACAAAAGGATGTCATCCATAGTCCCATGAACTGCCTTCCTTGATGACAGCAGAGCCCTAATAAGCAACCAGTTCATCTGGTTGATGCTGCTTCAATATACTTGATCACAAACAAAGGCAACCCATGGGTGGCGACTAAAGAAGATAGAAAATTCTGTATTCTACTTTGTAAGATAGTTGGCAGTGGCAGTAGCATTATGATTAAACAGAATGTTGTGTAGGAATGAAAACCTCACAATGTAGGTTGATGGTTTCATTTTTAGGAATCAGCTATAAAGGCAAGAGACACTTACTGGGTTCAATTATATTACAACAATTATAGCTACCCCATCCGTGCAACAAGGAACTCGGGATAGCACATATGGTTTGTTTATTTATTTAGAGCATTTATACTTCACTGTTCAGCCAAAAGGTCTCCCAGAACAGTTTAGAAATTGTTAATTTTATAGTTCCTCTGTTAATCTGATGATTTTTCCCTCCTCTGCTGCACAACAACCCCTTGCAGTTGTTTAGGGTGAGAGACAACAATGGGCCTGTAGTAACTTAGGTTCTAAAAAGATGTTAATTACTTGTGTGGCTTGATAACTTCTGAAATCACTAAATATTACATGTGTGCTCAAGTTGTTCAGTTGTTGAAGTTTTTAGATGTTTACATTATTTTTATTGTTTAACCTTTTTTTAGTTGTAAACCACCCCAAGATCTTATAATATAGGGCAGGATGTAAATATTTTAATTAAAAAAATTAAAGTGAAGATTGACACTCCCACACCAGTTTCCCCTTACATCTGTCCATACCTGTTTCCAGTAATTATGGATTATGTTATTAAAGCTGAAATTATTAAGCATGTAGAAGAATAAGTCTTGTTGAAGAAATACCAACATGGCTTTTGCAGTGCTAAATTCTATCTCACTAAACTGCTTAGAATTCTTTGGGAGTTATTAGTCAGCATCTGTATAGGTTTAATTCTATATAACAATTAAAGGTAAAGGAACCCTCTCCAGTTTTCACTCTGGCAATCCTAGATAAGAGGACAAGTTTTTGGTAGATCAATAACTGGTAAAAGAACAGGAACTAATGAACATTTATCGCAATTGATGGGTATAAAAGGGGAGCTCCTCCAAATATCAGTATGAGTACTGCTGCTGCTTGGCTTATTTATAAATTGCCAAGAGTTAGCAATTTTGAGCATTTGTACAAATTATCTTGTGACTATCAATAGTTCCGAAAGGATGTTTCTAAAGTGAGTGATTGGGAATAATAGGGCAAATGTTGTTAAATCTAAGATGGGGACTGATGTTTGATGCCTTGACTATGGCTTATGGAGTTCCTTTGAGTTCTATCTTATTTCACTTGCTGTTTGCATCTAACTTATTTCACATGCTATTTAGCATCTATGTGAAATTCATAGGAGAGACCATCCAAGATTTGAATTCCATATCAATCAAAGATGGGTAACACTCAAGTTTATCTCACTTTTTTTTGGTTTTAGAGAGAATGCAAAGGACACAAACTTGTGCCTAACAGCAAAAATGAAATCTGTATGATCAAACAAGCTGAAACTTAATCTAGACAAGACAGATGTGCTCTTGTGAAGTCGAAGGCTTTCATGGCTGGCATCCATAGTTTCTTGTAGGTTTTTCGGGCTAGGCAAGACAGATGTGCTCTTGGTCAGTAAAGCTGATCCATAAATGGGAGATATAGTACTCAAGGGAACTTCCATTGCAAATAACAGGTTCATATTTAGGGAGAGGTGTTCTCCTGCTCCTCACAAGTAATGGAAAGAATATCTGAAAATATTTGTAAAAATAGTTGGAAAATGTGCTTCTCAAGTGGCAGGAACTCTTGACAAGGAGAATCTTGGACTGGTGTGAATTTTTGCAGTTCAGGATTCATTTTGTACAAAATTTATACATGGTATTTTTATATGGAGAATGGCATGTTCTGAGTAGAAGATAGTACTTCTGTGCAGCAATGTGCTTTTGTAATGAGAAAATGCTGTTTCCTGAGCATAATATTCTGTTTTCTGCACACAGTATCATGTGAATTTTGCATAGAATGAGTCCCCAGCGACAATATTTTCTGCACAGGAAACAATATCTCTATAAAAATATTATTTTATACATTATTTTTTATTTATTTTACAAATAAATAAATAAAATAAGATAAATTGTGCTTCAGTTTGTTTCTCTGAACTTTGTCTTACAGGAAGACATAAATTTATTTTAATAGCTGCCTTTTAAAAAAAGCACTCTGTTGCTTTTAGAAATCTGTTGGTGTGACCTGCCTTTTTATTATTATTAAGGAATGGTGGGATAAGAATGCTTTAAATAAATAAATAAATATAATATGAAACACCCTTTCTTGACAGTATGCCCATTACACAAGATGGGCCTTACTTCTGAGTAGACAAATATATTGTAGTCTAAGAGCATATCTCCACTGATAGGAAAACCCAGTTTACCTTTGGGCTACCCTATTCTGCAGCACCCACAGGCCTGTCTGCACACACTGAGGCACCTCATTCTGATAAAACTCAGCATATATGGCCACACGGCCATGGCCACTCTGGTTTTCTCCCCCCTCCCACCATTCATGGGACTACATGTATTTCTGAACAATTTCCCCCGGCCTCACACCAACATCGCTATGGAGTGCAGTCCATATGCACCCATGAATACACATATTTTCTACTCAAAACCAGGACAAATCCTCACCCCCACCCCAGATTTAAACCTCGAGGTAATTGAAAGACCTAGATTCAGCCCCAATCATCCCATACATCATTTGGACAACTCACTGTGAAAACTAGCTGAGACCATTTTATCTTCAAATGCCAATGCCAAGATGCTACAGGAAGAAAAGAGGAAGAATGCACCCCAAAGTCATGTTCTTCACTACAAACCCTCTTGGACTGAATGGGATGGAGATGCAGCTTTCCTTCATTTCAGTGTTATTTTTAATGGGTGTAGCCACAGAGCACTCTGAGAGACCAGGCTGAATGCCCCACCAATCTACAAATCCTGGGATTCTGTAGAATAGAGTGATGGTAGCTAAAGTGATGTTAAACTGCTTTAAATCTGCAATGTGGCTATACCCACAGGGGCAGTTCCTCATAACCATAACCAAAAAGGACACTTGATAATGATGAACCACTTTTAGGTAGTATTTTGTGTAACTGGTGAAACATTTATACTATCTGAAAAGAAACCAGAGTGTAACTGAATAGAATGAAATGAAACAGAAGAAAATAACTTTAGTACCAGCAGCTGTAATTACTGAAAGAATAACTCATGATAAATAATACCTGGTTAGACCTAAACAATAAAGACTTAATTTTCTATGCTCCTCCTAGGAGGGACTTCAAATTACTCTGTATTATGTCTTCCCTTTGTGAGACATTTCAAAATGTTCAGAGAAATGATCCCAGCAGGGTATCCGAGGAGTAAAAGGCAAAATGTCATACTATCAAATTATCACCAATTTTGTAATCTACAGGAACCATCACATAAATGAGAGCTTCAGTAAGACTACTGGAAAACTAGTGTTACATTGCTGGCAAATTCTTAATTTTGAATTCAAGAGACCTGTGCTCAAATTTCCACTCAGCCATAAAACTCTTTGGGTAGATTTGGGTATCTCTTGACCTACACTCCTTTCAATAATTGTTAAGAAAATATGACAAGTTTATGTAAGCCCACATAAATCACTATAACCTTCTTGGAGGAAGAGTGGGGCACAAATGTAAATATAAAATAAATAGTAAATAAACCTCACACTTAGAGACACCAGGAGACAAGCTGAAAGAACAAGAAAGGATTGCTTGTATTATTCAAAATTAAAACTGGAAGTAAGGCTTACCTTAGAAAGTAACTTTCCACAGCCAGTTTTTAAAATCAAGTACAGTTCTTGCCAAATATCAAGCTGAATTCAAACTGGTTTTATAGAAGTCACTCACAAGTTGCACCAGATTTCCTACCATTCATGTCTAGCTGAGTCACTTAACATGGAAGAATTTGTACACAAGTCTAATACAATATTCTAATATTATTAATTCACAATGCTCTGATTTATTAGTAACAATGTTCCACAAACTGCAACCCAGATTATTAGAACCTGAATAACCACATGTATTTGCAAGGAAGTAAGGCATTATCATGGATCAGCCCTTGAAAAAGATTTGGGAAACTTTAGCTTGCAAATATGTGGCATTCAGTTTGCATTCTGGTGCATGCTTTGTGCATCATTTAACACTGGTTGTTAATTTTTTTTTCTGTGAACATATCAGCATTCTCATCCATAAAGTTCTAAATGGTTTCAGGCCAGGATACCTTTAAGATACTCACAAATATGAACCACCCACATATTTGCTACAGAGGCCCTTTGATGTGTCCTACCAATCATGAGAGTCTTGGTTGGTGAGAACATGGTGCAAAGCCTTCTGTATTGGTGCATCTACACTGTAGAAATAATGCAGTCTGACATCACTTTAACTGCCATGGCTCCATTCTACAGAATCATGGGATTTGTAGCTTTGTGAGGCACCAGCATTCTTTGGCAAGAAGGATAAATACCTTGTAAAACTACAAATGCCAGGATTCCATAGGATGGAGCTACAACACTTAAAGTGGTGTCAAACTGAATTGTTTCTACAGCGTAGATGCACCCTATGGTAGAGAAGGAGGAAACACTAGATAATTTAAGGGGTCAGTTTGTTCATATGGCTTTTGAATAATTATGTCATTTTCACAACAATAAAATAGTGTTCTTGATGTGTTTCTGGTTTCGATTTTTGTTATGATATTGTATTGTCATTTTTTAAAATTTTATTATATATTAAAACATATAAAACAAACAAAACAAATGTTACATATAGAAAAGAACAAAAAACAGTATACTTATCATATGTCATCCTCTCTGTCTTTCCTTAATATTTTGCTTTTTATCATTATTACACTTCCTTGTTCACTTAATTGCTCCAGTATTTATTTACCTTTTCTTTACTGAACTCTTATCTGTAGTCTATTACTTATTACCATTAATTTCTTCGACCAGCCTTTATTACTTTTATACCCACCTTTTCTTCCTTAGTATTTCTGCTCTTATGTCTTTTCCTGTCGTACATATCTTACCGTATATTTCTAATGCCTCATTTGACTTTTACCGTTTTTCACAATCCATCTACAACTATAACTCGAATCTTATTTACATTATTTTTTCCACGCTAGGTATGTTTCTCCATTCTTTTCTTTTCGGATATATTCTTTCCAACTTTCCCAATTTTTATTAAAATTTTCTGGTGAACCATTTTTGATTAAATAAGTTAATTTATCCATTTCATAGAAGTCCATCATTTTTAATTGCCATTCTTCAGTTGTGGGGCATTCTTCTCTTTTCCAATATTTGGCATATACTGTTCTTGCTGCTGTTATAGCATATGATAAAATTTTATCATTCTTTCTTTCCATTTTTAAACTGTCCATCATATTCAAGAAATACATTTTAGCCATTAATCCTTCTTTAAACTTAAATATTTTTTTTATTCTAAATGAATGTTTTTCCAGAATCTTTTGGCTTTGGTGCAGTTCCATCACATGCGAAAGTAACTTCCAACTTCTTTTTGACATTTCCAACATATATTTTTATTGTGTTTAAGATATTGTATTGTCATTTTAAAAATTTTAAAAATTGTTTCAGAGTTTTAAATTCTATGACAGCTTTGGCGTCTTATGTGGGACAAATGTTGATTTTGAGGCAAACAAAGAATGAATAAAGATAAATCATCCTTTTCCCTTTTATAGCTATGAGTTATACAAAAAGCAGGGGGAAAGAAAAAAAAATGTACCAATTCATAAAGATGGTGGAAAATAATCAAGTAGTCACAAAATGCCATGTGACTACCCTCTTCATCTCCAGCATTGCATTCTTCTCTGAAGAAGGAGGCAGGACAAGGTAAATATATCAATGAGGCTTTGTGGTGCATTTTTATGATCTTCGTGATGATAGTGGAAGGTTCTGTCTTTTTCTCCTTGGGTTTAGGGATTTTTAGAGCTTTGTATAGATACTAGGAAGGTTCGTAGTGAGTGAGTGAGCGAAACCTTTCCTATCTGAAGAGTATGAGATAAAACATAGTGTCATAATGTCTTGAGTGACACTGAAGGATTCTTTCTTCTTTGGAACTGGGGAAAATTTGGATTTCAGCTGAATACTCCTATCTTTAAAAACCTACTTATTTGAATGATTGCTTCAATGAAACAAGTCTTCAGTGACCATTATCCGCAAGGAGAGGTTGGAAATATAAATAAAAATTATTATTATTATTGTCCAAGTAACCTAGTGGTTGAAGATCTTTCCCATAAATTTCAGAAGAATGAGACAAACCCCACTGTTGGCTAGGTATGGACTGGAAGGTGAAAGTTTGTTTTATTCTGAGGTCTGAAAACACACTGCACCCAGGGTATTACAATAGTTAATTAGATGGCTAGACTTCTGCAAATGAAGCAGGTGACAATAAATTGCAGTGAAAATATGGCTGATGTCCAGGCCCCTCTAATTGTGCCCAAAGATAGTTACCTTGGATCAAAAAATAGCATTTATTTTTGTAGCCTCTCAAATGTTGTGCTTGATCAATGGAACAGCACTAATGGTAGAAAATGTGACCATTGTTCAGTAAAAGCAAAGATTCTGCTGCCAGCGGTTCCCATCTTTGCCTAAGTGCCAGGTATATACACCTCTATTGCTAAGCCCAAGGTGATACAAGTAAGAGTCAAAGAGTTCCTCTGAACATGCAGTCCCCACAAGTTTATGGTGGACAGAGAATGGATATATGAGAGCATCTAAGAAGACCTTTGTTCATGAGAATATGATGACTTTCTAAAACAATTTAGGAATTCCTTTGGTAGTTATAGGGGCAAAACAGATGGCCCCTTTGTACCAGCTTGGGGGCGGCATCAGAGCACAGCATTTAGATGCCACACACTCTGATGCCGCCCCCAAGCCAGTGTCATGCCACCCACCCAACCACATGGTGAGCAGCTTTGCTGTGCCCTGTCAGCATGGCATTTATATGCTGTAGGAGCACCACAAAGCTGCAGCAGTAGTGGCAGAAAGGCCAGCTTTTTGCTGGCTCAAAAAGGAGTGTCATTTTGATACCTCTTTTTGGGGTGGTAAAAAGCTGGATCAGGGCTGCAGCATGCGGTTGCCATGGCCCTGATCCAGCTTTTTCTTGGACAGCTTGAAGCAGGGCCATCTGTTTTGGTCCATAGTTACATTTTTATGTCAAAATGCTCCATAGAAGCTTTTCTCAAGTGCAGATTACAAAGAAATTTATCAGCTTTACTAATGCAACACATATGCTGTCCAAGCAAATTAGCTGGAGGCTTGTTATTATTGACTAGTCCAGAAGGTTATTGTCAGTTAAAAGAGATTTTTTTTTCATATCTAGAATAATAAAGATTTCTACCCTTGTGGAATATGATATTGGGACAAATATGAGTGTCTTAACATTGGGAGTGAACTCTAGCAAACTCCAAAATGACCTGAACAGACTAGAAAACTGGGCCAAAGCTAACAAAATGAAATTCAACACAGAGAAATGTAAGGTACTGCACTTAGGGCAGAAAAATGAAAAGCACAGATATAGGATGGGGAACAGCTGGCTGAATGAAACTACGTGTGAAAGGGATCTAGGGCGGGTTATAGACCGCCCATTTGGGGCGGTCTGTACCCGCCCCTTTCCCCAGTGTATTGGGGCCTCAGTGTGCAGAGCGGCAGCTGCTGAGGCCCCGATCTGCCGCTTTTCAGGCTGCGGGGAAGCAGCAAAACGCCACAGGGTTCTGTCCTGGGCCCAGTGCTCTTCAACATCTTTATCAATGACTTGGATGACAGAACTGGGGGCATACTTATCAAATTTGCAGATGACAGCAAATTAGGAGGAGTAGCTAACACCCCAGAGGACAGGATCAAGATTCAAAATGACCTGAATAAACTGGAAAGCTGGGCCAAAGCTAACAAAATGATATTCAACACAGAAAAAATGTAAGGTACTGCACTTAGGGCATAAAAATGAAATGCATAGTTATAGGATGGGGGACACCTGGCTTAAAGAGACTACATGTGAAAGGGATGTAGGAGCCCAAGTAGACCACAATTTGAACATGACTCAACAGTGTGATGCGGCAGCTAGCAAGGCCAATGCAATTTTAGGCTGCATCAATAGAAGTATAGTGTCTAGATCCAGGGAAGTAATAGTGCCACTCTATTCTGCTTTGGTCAGGCCCCACCTGGAATACTGTGTCCAGTTCTGGGCACCACAATTAAAAAAGGACATTGAGAAACTGGAGCGTGTCCAAAGGAGAGCGACTAAAATGGTGAAAGGTCTGGAAACCATGCCCTATGAGGAATGACTTAGGGAGCTGGGGATGTTTAGCCTGGAGAAGAGAAGGTTAAGAGGTGATATGATAGCCCTGTTTAAATATTTGAAGGGATGTCATATTGAGGAGGGAGCTAGCTTGTTTTCTGCTGCTCCAGAGACTAGGACCCAGAGCAATGGATGCAAGCTGCAGGAAAAGAGATTCCACCTCAACATTAGGAGGAACTTCCTGACAGTAAGGGCTGTTCGACAGTGGAACAAACTCCCTCGAAGTGTAGTGGAGTCTCCTTCCTTAGAGGTCTTCAAACAGAGGCTGGATGGCCATCTGTTGGGGATGCTTTGATTGTTATTTCCTGCATGGCAGGGGGTTGGACTGGATGGCCCTTGTGGTCTCTTCCAACTCTATGATTCTATGATTCTAGCACAGAGCTGGAGAAACTGCACCCTCTGCCCTGATGTTACTGGACATCAGCTGCCATCAGCTTCAGTATTTGTAGCTGATGAACAGATATTATGGGACTTGAAGACCAAGAATGGCTATAGAACTGCCAGATTTGGAGGAGAGCTACAGTTTTCAGGATACCGATGAGTAAAAAAGCCTTAGGTATGTGTAAAATGGGATCGCTATTGTGCCTTAAGTGCCCTGCAGTGCTACACTTTTTCTTCAGATAGTTTGCATTCTGGAAAGTATCCATAGTAGAAAGAACATTTACTAAAAATATTGTTTTCCTACCAGAAGACTCTCAGGACAAATACAATAGGTGAAGCTGTATCATCTTAGCACAAAAACTAGAGTATTTGTTTGCCTGGTAAAAGTGAAACACAACCACCAATAGCTACCTAGATTATATAATGTTTTGGATGTAAAACTGTACTGAGGCCAGCAAGAACCCTTCCGTCCACTGAAATAATTTTGTATTGTTTAAGAGAAGAAGTGAAAGGTCTTTTGCTTCTGACTTTCACCAAAGGTCCACTAGAACCTGACCTTATAAATAAACCTATTGCTCAGGTGTTTTTACCATAATCTATCTGGATATGACTTTGTGGGGCTATATTTTATTGCATTTTTCTGAATGCTGGTAATAAGTTATTGCATTTTGTCATATTTATTGGATCATTTATTTTCTATCTATTTTATTTTTAAAAATTGTGCTGTAAACCAGTTTGTACTCTTCTTTGAGGAGAAAAAAGATAAATAAATAAAATACTGAAAAACAAAACCTGGAGGTTTTTGCATGTGATTTTTTTTTTTTTTTTTTTTGTACAGCATACAAGTCAGTGTGAAATATACATTGCAGAAAGGTAATATATATATTTATTTGTGTCTCTGAAGGTTTCAAAACCTAAAAAATATTAATCATTGTTTGCTTTGAAAGAACAAGCTAGCGGGGAAAAGATTTGGAGGAATCTAGAATGACAGCAGAAGCACTATGTGTCCCAAATGAGATTAATTTCTTTATTTATTTACTTGCCAAAATGCATATGTTTAATCTTTGGAAATTTCTGTCCATTCTGCATAATGTATCTGTCTGTTGACTAGTTCTGTCCATTCTGGCCTGTTTTAAGTCCCACTGAACTTAATAGAATTAGTCATGCCACTTCTGGATCCTGGAGAAACTATGCTGAACACTGTGGGTTTTTTTAAATAAAGTATTTGAATATATACCTGTACATTAATTCATGTTTTAGCTTAAACATTAAATGTTATAATTTCTTAGAATTTGTTTTGATATTTTGCATCTTCCCCATCATACTATAATAGAATCATATGAAATGGTGATTTACCTAAAGTGTTTTTCATACATTTGTAATAAGGCCATTTGTTTCTTCCCTATTAATTTGGGACAGTTGGTACTTTATATCCACTGGGGATTGGTTCCAGGACCTTCTATGGGTATCAAAATCAGTGGCTGCACAAGTCTCATTAAATACAATGGTATTGTAAAATGAT
>NC_056522.1:101833986-101961527 GCF_019175285.1 Sceloporus undulatus | reverse complement strand
ATAATAATAATAATAATAATAATAATAATAATAATAATAATAATAATAATGTCCCTTATTTTATAGTCAAGGTATACTTTAGGATTTTTTAAATAATTATTTTTAAGCCATGGATAATTGAAGCTGTGGATAGTTGAATCCATGGATATGGAGGGCTGACTATAATCATCTTATAGTAGTTCATTGACAGCAACCTTGTGCATATGTTGAAACCCAACAGTTGACTGAGGTTTCTAAGCACCAAAGCCTATGTGATGTTTTATATAATAATAATAATAATAATAATAATAATAATAATAATAATTATTATTATTATTATTATTATTATTATTATTATTTATATACCGCCCTATGGCAAACCAATCCAGGCGGTTGACAACAGTAAAATATAAAATATAACAATTAAAAACACTTTATCCCTCCCCCCCTTAAGACAATATTAAACAGTATAACATATTAAAAACACAACATCAAGCATAAAAACAGCAATTAAAACCCTGATATCCCTCTGTTGATCCTCGACCATCACTGAGATGGGGCCACAGGAGGAATGAGGGAATCAGGGAACCTGGGCTGGGATGGTTAGTCTGGAAAGGCCTGCCGGAAGAGATCCGTCTTGACCGCTTTTTTAAAGCTGTCTAATGATGTTATCTGACGGATCTCATCTGGCAGGTCGTTCCAGAGTTTGGGGGCAACAGCAGAGAACGCCCTCTGGGAGGTCGCCGCAAGCCTAGATTTTAAAGGCTGCAGTAAGTTCTTCCCAGAGGACCGGAGAGCGCGGGGAGGATTGTACGGGAGGAGGCGGTCCCTGAGATAGCTTGGACCCAAGCCATTTAGGGCTTTAAAGGTGATAACCAAAACCTTTATAGGGAAGTGTGGAAGTATGGAAGCATTAAATCTTTCCCCCCTGCTATGATGCATGCCACCCTGCTTTATAATCACAGTGCTATTTACAGTAATTGCAAACTAGGTGATTCCCATTTGACAGTGCTGGGCAAATGGACATTGTGGTCCCCATTTAGATTCCCAAACCCCTATACAGATCAATTATTTTACTATTAAATGAAAACTATGCAAACTAAAATTCCAAGCACCATGTCCAATTTGGCTCTAAGACTTGGGTTTTCACTTAAGAAACTTAGTTGCCATCATCTGTCATCTACATTCAAAGTTCTAGCATCAAAAAAACATTTCAAGCAGTGGACATCAAAAAGTGACTGTAAAAAGAGCAGGAATCTATCTATTGTGCTAAAGAGCTTATTCTGTATTTTTACAGACGTGTTATATATGGAATTTTATTATCTTCATGGAATAAAATAAGTAAATTTAAATATGGTATTCTTTTTAAAAAGAATAAGCAGAACCCTTATGGCTCAGTCCAAATAGCCAATCAAATGCCTATGGAAAGCACATAAGGGGGTCATAAGAACAATAGCTACATGCTGGTGGTACAGGAACTGATAGATAGAGACATGACTTTGAAACAGGATGATTCTTAGCTCTTGGTAGCTCTAGCATCCATTAATTTGATTAATTTCCTTTAAACCCATCCAAAGTGGGTGCCATTTGTACATTTAATGAATAGTATGCTTTAGCTTTGTACTATATAAGAAAAGAATTCCTTTTATCTGACCTGAATGTCTCAATACAGTGGGACCTCACCGGCCATGGGGTTGTCATCTGCAGATCTGAGCATCTGTGGATGGCAAGCCCACTGTTGCCAATGGCAGTGGCACACACATTGTGGTGCCATTAGAGACACTGGATCCCAAATATTTTTGTGGGTGTATATCTGGAACAGATCTCTCATGGATACGAATGTCTGATTATATTTTACATCATTGGATGGTCATGAGAGAAATCCTCTGTGTCCTCATACCATTCATAATTTTATACAGCTGTATCAAGTGTCCCATGTGACCTAAATCTAAGATCATTAGATCTTGTCTGATCTTGGAAGGTAAGCTGTGTCAGCCCTGATTAGAACTTGGATGGGAGACTGCCAATGAATACCAGGTGCTGTAGGCTATATTTCATAGGAAGGAACTGGCAAAACCACCTCCAAGTATTCCTTGTCTAGGAAAACTCTATGAAAATTCATGGGGTCATCAAGAGTCAACAGGCAACTTGAAGGCACACACACAAACAAATAGCAATAGTACATGTCTATACCACTTATCGGTGCACTTAAGCACTCCCTAAGCAGTTTACAATGTGTAAGCTAATTGCCCCCAACAAGCTGGGTATTAATTTTAGCGACCTATGGAAGGATGGAAGGGCGAGTGGACCCTGGAGCCCTGCCTGAGATTGAACTCACAACTTTGTTGCTGTGAATGGCTGCATTACTGGCATTTAACCACTGTGCCACCAGGGCTCCTAATCATGTGCTTCCCTTACTTACCTTTTTCCCAAAGCAAAAACATGCCCCATACATGGCAACCTGTCCACCTCCCCTAATGCCACCTTAGATTATTTTGATTACTTTTTTCATTTTCTGTACAATTTGAAGATAATATAGAGGCTGTGCAGACTGCCCCTAAGGGGCAGCCTGCAGGCACCTTCAGCTGTGCTGCATCGGGGCCGTAGCAACCGCATGCCGCACCCCCGTTCTGGCCATTAAAGTGTGCAAAAGGAGCCACAAAAAGCTGATCCTTTTTGCGCCCTAGAAAGGGCGAGATAGCCACAGTGCCACAGCTTTAAGGACCAGAAGAGCACTGTGATGCTGCACGTTGTGTGGGGAGGCATGCGGCATCATGTCACCCTGGGGGCAGAATAGGGGCATGCATCATATGGATGCCATACCCAGGCTCTGCTCCCCAGGCTGTCCTTAATCACCAGTGTGCAACAGCCCCATAAAAAAGTTTATAGCACCTCTTATTTTAAATAAATAGTTTTTCTTCCTTCCCATGATATAAATGCATGCAAAGTATATGCCAACTGATTGGCAGGAAAGTTCTTCTTAAGGTTTCCAACCAGTATCATCTTTAAAAAATAATAATATTGTTATTAATTTAAATGCATGCAATGACAGAAAAAATTATTAAAAGCTTTAATGGTACAGCCATTAGTTGATATGGTTTATTTAAACTCTTATTTGCACTCTTCATTTCCGTGTTTAACATACAAAAAGAGCATGCCCATTCCAGGATCTCAACAAAGCAGAAAACTCTCAGACAGTCAGAAAAGTCCAGCAATGGAATTCAGTTCAAGTACCTGTATACAAATCCCCGTGAGCAAACATGTCAATCATATAGCGACAGAATGCATATTGATCTAGCAGAACAGAAAGGGGGGAAACAGTAATAAAACACAATTAGAGATCTTTCTAACATCAAACACTAGGGAGGAAGAGACAGAGAGTGCTTAACACTAAAATGAATCCTTTGACAATTTTTCATCTCTTGCTTAAAGTAATCAATAACCAAACAAGTTGTGAAATTCATGTTTCTGTTCTTCTTTCTCTTTAAAGGCGCTGCCATAGGAACCAGTTTCTGGATGTCTAAACAATGATAGGATTTTCTGATGGCTAGTGGTGTCTAATCAAATGACATAATGCATATCTCAAATACAGCCACAGATTATAATATTCAGGGCAAGTTTTCTCACTCCACACAGTGTCCTACAATAGGTATATTAAACTTCCCAAAACAGGTAATAAAGTCCAAAGTAGGAACAGGAAAATGGTCTTTCCATCTCTAGTTTTAGTTAGTGGATTTGGGTATTCTAGGGCAGGGGAGTACAGTTGGACCTCCACATTTGCAGATTTTACTTTGGTGAATTTGATTATTCATCGATTTAATTAATATATTATATCTAGATATCTCTAGGTCTTCCAGTGCAAGTCTATGGTCAACTTCCACTAAAGGTCACATTGGAGAACCTAGAGATTTGTAGAGAGAATACTATAGGCATTTGTAGGTCATTCAGTGCAATTCTATGGTCAATGTCTGGCAGATGTTGACCTGGAGGACTTAGAGATTCCTAGAGTTGTGCTCTCTCAGTTTAAGAAAATTGTGTTTTTTTATTTACGTTTTTTTCCATTTTCACGGGTGTCCTGTACCCCTAACCACAAATATGGAGGGCTCACCAGGGGTCCTCCAGCCCTGCTCTAAGAGAGACTAAACTACATACAGTCCTAAATATATGGTGTACATTTGTTTACTGTAAATAAAGAGAATAATAGATAGATAGTGTGGAGCAAAGCCTCCTTTATATTTAATTGTGAAGGAAAGAGGTTTAAAACAAAACAACTGCATGTGAAAAGGGAAGGGTTAAAGATTTCTCACAGTCACTCCCTCCCCCATTTGTTAATGGAGTCACCCACTTACATGGAAGCTGGGCATGGGAGCCAATGCAGTGTAATGTTTTGAGCATTGGACCGTGACTTTGGAGACCATGGTTCAAATTCTCAGCCATGGAAAAGCACTGGGTCACATTGGGCAAGTCACATTATTACATTTGCTCGCTGCTCTGACCATGTTTCTCCTCTATCATTCCTTCAATGGCTCCCCTTCCCCTTCCGTATTCAGTATAAGCTTCTGTAGTTAATTTTTAAAGCTCTGCATGGGCTGGCTCCTCCTTATTTATCTGAACTTCTTTCTCCCCACATTCCCACTCCTTCCCTCCATTCTGGTAGTCAAGGTCTGCTGTCCCAGCCCAGGCTCACCACTGCCCCTTCCTGGATTCATCCCTTTTTACTTGCTGCCCCTCATTCCTGGAACCTCCTTCCCCCACAAGCAAGGGTCATCACTTCTTTAAGCAGTTTCAAAACTGAGTTGAAGACTATATTTTTCAGGGAAACGTTCCCAGGCATTGTGGACTGTTTATCTGATTGTTATCTGATATTTTATTTTATTTTATCTCTGATGTTCTCAATCTGTTGCCTCCTTATTTTATCTAATTCTATCTTGTATTACTATCTATTGTTTTATATGTATTTTGTAGAATGTACGTCATTGACAGATTTCATTTTTATCGATTTTATTGTCTGTATGTACAGCGCTGTGTAAATCTGCAGCACTATATAAATGAAGTATAATAATAATAACAAAAATAATAACAATAACAACAACAATAATAATTCTCTCAGCCTTAGAGGAAGGTAAAGGAAAAAACCCTTCTGAACAAATCTTGCCAAGGAACCCCTGTGATAGGTTTGCCTTAGGGTCACCATATGACAAAAATGACTTTAAAGGGTGCTGCTACACTATACAAATAATTTGTTTTGACACCACTTTAACTATCATAGTTCCATCCTATGGAATCCTGGGATTTGCATTTTGTTGTGACACCAGAGCTCTTTGACAGAGTTTCCAAAATAGCTTGCAAAACTACAATATCAGAATTCCATAGCACTGAGCCGTGACAGTCTAACAGGTATCAAACTGCATTAGTTCTGCAGTGGAGATGCAGCCCTCAGGACACACAACAAGTAGCAGCAGAGGGAGTGTAAACTTTGCCTCCATTCATATATTGCTTGCAGGCAGGACTAGGGCCCCACCCCACCATTAACGTCTAAGCAGAAAAGAAAATTAAAATTGCATACTACATATTTATTGTTCTGTATATTCCATATTTTGTATTTACTCATTCATTCTACTTATATACCACTTAATATAGTAAAACTACTCAGTGGTTAACACACCCTATTCTAAAAAAATATATTAAATATATAGAGATGCACAGTATACACACATATTTGATGTGTAAATAATGAATGTGCAAGATAGCCCTTAGAAAAAGCCTTTGTAAAATATTCAAGGGCTAGTTCTTAAATGATGACAGTATTTTCAAGTTGTTTTATGTTGTTATAAACCAGTTTGGATCACTGAATAAATAGAAAAGCAGTGAAAGGTAGTTTTAAATAAATAAATAGGAGACTCAGTATAGAAAGTTCTGGCAAATGTTTGCTGGCATTTGCTCAGATTATGAACTTGACAGTGACATTTTGAGACTGCTTTTGATGTTTCCTATATGATTTCCTATAACCCAATGTATGGTCAAATGCAAAAAAAATATTAAATGTCACTATATTTTGATACTCATATTGGGGGAGGTTTAACTGAACAACATGTTGGGCCTATGAATGTGTCAGGTAAATAAATGAGCAAACTAGTACAGATATCCTATGTATTCAGAAAGGATTATGTCTCCACATGTTTACATGGAAACATCAGAAAAAAACATACACCACAATCTTAGTCAGATTTATTCAGAAGTAAGTCCCATGTATCTCAAAGGGACTTACTCCCAGGAAAACATTAAAGTAGTGTAGGTGTGTCTGTGGCTCTCACATCACTGGAAGAGTGACATTGGTCTGGGTTTGAATCTGAACATTAAAGGAGTTCTCTAAAGTGCTGGATTTATTTTTCTTCATGAGTCATCTTGCAGCTCCTACCATTGGTCTGATGAAAGATGCATCTATACTGTAAAAATAATGCAATTTGACACCACTTTAACTGCCATGGAACCATCTTACAGAATCCCGGAATTTGTAGTTTCATGAGGAACCAGCACGCTTTGGCAGAGGAAGCTAAAGACCCTGTAAAGCTACAAATACCAGGATTCCATAAGATGGAGTTACAGCACTTATGGTCATGTCAAACTACATTATTTTTACAGTGTAGATGTAGCCTAATTTTTCTAGCAGAGATTGGTGATAATTTTGGAATTGGCAAGATTTGCAACTGGTCATTTCAGCATCGTTTTTTAGTTTGTACTCAGATTCCTTCGGGCAGAATTTGTGATCCACATATATATTTTAGAAGATGACAGACTTTTGAAAATTAAACGTTTGGAGGCAGCTCATAATTAATGATATGGTAAGTTTAGGTAACAGAAAAAAAATATTCCTGACTTTTAATTCAGGTTAATATTTAATTTAATGAAACCTATGGTATGTGCATATGTGTACATATGCAAATATATACAGTATATACATCTCATGCTGCTATATGTTTATTGGAGAATATTGGTCCCATTTGCCTTTCTGCACTATCCCCAGTTTCCACATGTAATTTGTATTAAGCATTGCTTTTGCACCAATCTCACTGAAAAGAACTGGCCTCATTCAGTATGAGCAATGCTTTATAATTTCTTCTTGTAATCTGGAAAAGAAATGTGTATAGCCATCAGCTTTAGTTTCCACCCAATGTTTTTGGATATCTATGGAAAGTCCACAGATTATATTGGATAATCTTACTTTTCCAAATAAATTCTATGCACACACACACACACACACACACACAGTTTAATAAAAAGATGTACACCATAGGGTCATTATATGCATGTTGGAAGCTTACATAGCAAATTTTGTTGTGTGCATTCAAGTCATTTCTGACTTCAGACAATCCTATCACAGGGTTTTCTTTGCAAGTTTTGTTCAGAGGTGGTTTATCGTTGCCTTCCCCTGAGGCTGAGGGAATGTGACTTTCCCAAGGTTACTTAGCAGGTTTCAAGATCAACCGGGGGATCAAATCCTGGCCTCCAGACCAAACCACTATACCATACGGGGTCTCACATAGCAAATACACATGTATTATTCCTTATTTACTGTAGAGATTTATATAATTCACTTTTATGAAATGGCCTGTTGATACTCATCCCATGATTTATATATCAAGTGTAGGAAGATTCCTAGTGGCTTTTGTTTTTGATACTATTTTGATTTGATTTAGTTAATATATGTTGATTTTACTTCTCAACATATAGGCACATATTTATGTGAGTTATATATTTAAAGTTGGAACGTAAATATTTAGAGAGGGAGGGAAAGTGGGTAGATCTGTAAGTAGGTTTTACTCAGGGTTAATTTGATGATGTCTTGTGAACCATTAAAGGGCAGGTGGCAGTGGTAGTCCTTGCAGATGGAGGGGTGCCATTGGACTCCTCTGTTTATACACTAAATTATTTTTTCTATGTTGGAGTCATATAATCAGCCAGGATGACCACATCTAGCTCAGATCATATTATTACTTTTGGGAACAACAGCTTCTAAAAACCTTCAGCCAGCATGGTCACAAAGGCATTCTGGGAACTATAGTTGTTGTTGTTTTTTTTTTAAAGCAACTTTATAGGTTCTAGTGATCTTTCAATGTGTGAACTCAGTACTTGTGCCTAAACTTGAAGAATCTAACAGACATATTTAACTGAAATTCATATATAGTATAATAATTTGGAGGAGGGCAAGCTGCAGGGAGACTGTAAGAATACTGTCATATGTAACAGACTTTCTGCAATAGTGAGATAGGTACAATTATGAAGTTCCATTTGAAGGAAACTGAAACAGAAAAATTGGATTCTGGTCCCACTAGTGCCCAAACCTAATTTGGCCAACAGAAACAAGACTCAAAGCAATTGTACTTTGGGCTGTGCAAATTTCATTCACATGCACATTTGCTATCTTCCTCCATGTTGTTAAATAGCCATGCTGTTAAATTTCTAAGCAAGAGGCAACTCAGAAATGCAGGATTCGATTTATTACTATTACAATTGTTATTAGCAATCATTCTTCAGTCCATCATAACATGAAAACTCTGAACAGATTATACACACAGCATAGTCATACATTTGAAAAAGTCAGCCACCACAGATGCGAGACTAGCACAGGACTTGAGAATCTCTGGGAGTTATAGAAAAGATATTCATCCTATATACAGATGGCAAATTCATTCTTTTGACATAATTCCTGATGTAGCTAAAATGACACCCTTCATGCACAAGAGAAAGGTATCAGTAAACACAGAACATTGATGTTTTCCCACAACTATAGCAGATTTTTTTTAATTTAAAAGCTTAAAGAAGGGATGGAAAACTATTCTATGAGGATTACAAACAGTTCAGTATTGAGGAGGAAAAGAATGCTGACTGATTGTGGGAAAGGGAATACCATGGAAGATGCACTTGCAGTGGACTCTCTTTAAAAAGGCACAACTGGCTGGTTGGCAAAGTAGACTCCTGAACAGGAGTATATCCATACTACACAATTATAATTCTTTAATACTATTTTAATTGCCATCACTCCATCTTTCTGAGAGTTACTTAATGTATAGTTTGGTGAAGTCCTCCAAATTTTCTATCAGAGAATCTAAAGCACTTTCTCAAACTTCTGCACTAGCACTCATAGCAGAGAATTTTACATGTATGGCCAAACTATGAATCCTCAGATTCCATGAAATGAAGCCATGGCATTTATAGTGGTATAAAAGTGATATAATTGCATAGTGTGGTTACTCCCCAGGAGGTGAGTTGGTTTAAAAAGAACCCAGTTGAAGAGAGAACCCCAATCTACTGCCTGCTTGGATAAACACACAAGTAAGGGACACATTATAATAAACAAAATGTGGGGTGGTTGTCTTTTAAGCTGATGGTGTCACAGCTGCTCAGTCAGGAAGCCATCTTGGAGTTCATTCATAGGGTCAAGAGAAAGATGAGTTGCAGGGGAGGGGGGCTCTCTGTTCAGTGAAAAGTGACATGGTCCTACCTATGGCAGTTCCTTCTCTCTCCAAATTCTGACAACATCTCTGCTGCTCTACACTGACAAATGAATCCAGGAGGAGCACACAGGCATGTAGACCAGGGATGGCCAGCTGCAGAAGGAACCACGTTGACCCACTGAGTTGCCATGGGACATTAGAGGGCCATGCCTCTGCTGATCCTCTAGGGATCATGGGGGGACATTTATCCATGTTTTTCCATTAAGCTAAGGAGATGCCTTTTGTTTCAAACAGAAAATAAAACTGGAAGTCAATTCCCAGTTTTCTTCTGATTGAAAAACACCTCTTCTTGGCCTGAAATAACCAAGAGAGAAACAGAGCAAAACTGCCCCCTTTTGTATTTTTTTAAATTATAAATTGTCAACCTTTTGTCATTTTGAGGGCTCTCAAAAGCCCCACAAACAGCTTTGGGGGTCACAGGCAACCAATAGCTGTGCTGCTTCCATTACTGATGTAGCCCAAAAGACTTAAAACTTTGGAATATTATATAGATTGACAGTCACTGATCCTTCTCTCAAATGATGCTAAAGTTAAAGCCTTTCACTTCATTTTCTTATTACTGGAAAATCCTTTATAACAGAACCAGTTCCTTTAAAAAAAATTGGATTGCAAAATGAAAAATTAGTCAGAAAAGAAACCCACCAATCTTTCCAGTAATTTTTGCTTCAGTTGCATTTTAATACTTTAAAATCAAACTGGGATATATTGCATATTCTCAGTGCTTTTTTATTCTCCTCTAAGGTTTAATTCTTTGGAATAAGAGGAGAGAGTGTCTGAATCTCTTTTCTTGTACATCAAAGCTCTTTAGCTGTTGCCTTCTGGTATTTTTTACCTTTTGTTTCTGACTTTTCTGTAAGCATCAAAGATGTTTCTTCTTTCATTTTCACTTTGGCTTTCTCTGATGCTGCTGCTTCTGCTTTGGTTTCCTTATGCTTTACACTTGCAGGTGCCTTGGTTTCTGGTTTTCTTTCTTTCACATCCTTTTTAGCCTTTTCTTCAACTTGTATGCTCTTCTTGTCTGTTAATTTTTTTTAAAAAAAAAGAATTTGTATTTTCGATTTATACTGTGCCACATGGCTTTAAAAAGTCATCAAGGAAGTCAACACAACTGCAAATATTACACAGTCACCAATAATAATAAGAACAATTTTCTAATAAATTCAAATAAATAAATAAATAAATATGTTGTTTTTATGTGCCATTAAGTCAACTTGAACTTATGATGACCTTCTAATTGTTTTCTTGGCATAATGTATTCAGAGAAGGTTTGCTATTGCTTTCTTCTGAGGTTGAGAGAGTATGACTTGCCCAAGATCACCCAGTGGGTTCCTCTGGCTGAGCAAAGCTTTGGACCTTTGGTCAGACATCATTTGGAATACTGTGTCCAGTTCTGGACACCACAATTCAAGAAGAATAATAACAATGAGAAACGTATCCAAAGAAGGGTGACCAAAATGGTGACAGGTCTGGAAACCATGCCCTATGAGAATCAGCTTAGGGATCTGGGTAAGTTTAGCCCGAAGAAGAAAAAGTTAAGAGGTGACAGGATAGCCATGTTTAAAAATATGAAAGGATGTCATACTGAAGATGGAGCAAGCTTCTTTTCTTCTGATCCAGAGACTAGCATGTTGAGCAAAGGATTCAAACTACAGGAAAAGAGATTTCACCTGAACTTTCTTATTTGGCAGTGGAATATGCTTCCTCAAAGTGTGGTCTAGTTTCCTTCTTCCTGGAGGTTTTTGAACAGAGGTTGGATAGCCATCTGTCAGGGGTGTTTTGAGTGTGTGTTCCTGCATGAGAGGGAGTTGGGGTGGATGGTCCTTGTGGTCTCTTCCAACTCTATGATTCTATCAACCCTGGTCTCTCAGAGCCTTAATCCAACACTGAAACCACTATATCAGCTAGATTCCAATAAATCCAAATAAGACCATTAAAACATTGTGGCAATATATCTGGAACAAGTAAATCCTATGGATGGTGTCAGAGTCAGAAGTCCAAAACACACCGCAGAAATAATCCAGCTCAAGACCACTTCAACTGCCTTAGCTCAGTGCTAGGGAATCCTGGGATCTCAAGTTTGTTGTGGCACCAGAGCTCTCTCTGACAGAGAAAATTATATGTCTCACAAAACTACAGTTCTCATAATTCCCTAGTATTGAGTCAGGGCAGTTAAAGCGGTCTCAGACTGGATTATTTCTACAGTGTGTTTTGGACCAGACTATATGTACAGTATATCAAGGAAGTCACATCCTGAATTTGCAAAACTTGAGCGAGGCAGCTGGTGAACAGGACTCTTGGAGTTCTCTCATTCATAGGGTCACCATAAGGTAAAGTCAACTTGACAGCATATAAGATCAAAACTATATTGAAATAGAATTTGATCTTTAGATGACTGACTTTTTTTATAGCTGTTAACCCACAGTGCTTCTTGCTCCATGAAAACGATACAGATTAGCAAGAGCAGTAATTCCTAAATCTATTTTGATAGTTCCAATAAATAAATAAATAAATAGATGAAATACCTTTTGGAGCAACCTTTTTTTCAATTTTTTCTTGCTGTTCAGCTTTCACCTTTTCTGTTACTGAAATATTTTTTAAAAGACCGTTATTTTACTACCAATGTACTGTAAAAATGCATATTATGTATAAAAGAAAAAATAAATTGACATAAAGTGGGTGTCTCATGTAGAATGTTAATTGTTTTTTTAAAAAGAGTTTCTACAGATGTTAGTTTATGTAAGGTTCAACAAAGTCTTTAGCACTTATAGAAGGTCTTTACACAATTAACAGAACTGAGAGAACTTACACAACATACAAAACTGCAAATGAATGACACACAGAAGTTGGATGTAAGAGGCTACAAGTATCAATTACTGAAACACATTATCAGTAACAGTGTTACCTGTAACTTTTTGTTGCAACAAAGGCATAACAATAGTCACTTCTCACAGAAATTAATTATTGGTAATATTCCTAATTTTTCAATGAAATGAGTAGCAGTTACAGGTTACTTTTTAATTACTTCATGGCACTAAAATGCTTTCAGTGGACATTTTGAATGGATTTTTGTTCAGATTGTAGGATACATTCTTTTCATTTGCAATAGTTTTAGTAATGAGTATTGTGACTCATTACTAAAAAAATACTTTTTGCAATGGCATAAGTGAAGAACTAATCTAATTGCAGAAGAATCAGATGGAATGATTTCAGCAATCCCAGCAATATTCCCTGATCCTTCTTCCACATAGCAATACTAGATAGCATTACAGAGGGAAAAGTTCTTCTGAACTTTAACTGCATGTACAGTTTTGATCCATGTCTCTTCTATCACATATTCAGCTGTGGAATGATAGCTCAGAACACATTATAGGTTCAGCACAATTACACAAAACATGAAATAAAATGGTAATTTGATCACATGGGGAAAGGCAAGCACTTTCTCCTCATCCTTAACTGCAAGTTGAGCACATATTAAACTGTTCAACGCTAGTGCCAATAGGGAGACAGCTTAGCCCTCAACATAAACTGAAAAATCATGGGAAGGTGTTTTTTTTTGGGGGGGGGACAGTCCAATCCAATCTCTTGAGAAAGTTAAAAAGGCATATGGCATCCTCTCCAACTGATTTGAGCAGCTTATAAGGAGGTCATGAGAATAATAGCTATCTGCCACTTGTATCCCCCATGAACTGATAGATAGAGGCATTTTTAATACAGGATGATTAGTAGCTCTTGGTAGCTCTGGCATCCATGCATCTGTCTAATTTCCTTTAAAAGCAGAAATTGTATGAATAAACCCAGCTCAGGATGCTTTATTTTCAGGTTTTGTGGTCTGGAACAAACATATTTTATGGATAATCTGTTTGGATAATAGTGTCACCTCTGGATCCTACTCTACAATACTTTCCTTTTCAGGGCTAAATCATCAGCCTCCTGGAGCAGAACTTTTGATTCATGAGGTCTTGAAGCTATAGGATATCTCCAAGTAAGAAGAGTTTAAAGCTTTAAGACTTTTCAGAACAGCTAGCATTTCATAATTAATATGTCTCCTGGTTTCTTAGTAGTTTGCAGATGATTTCAGAGCAGAACAAATATGGGGGAAAAAATCACAATCCTCAGAATAGGATGTGCTCCCACATGTGTAGTATTGGCACCTTCAATAAACATCAAAATAAATAGATTAAGCAGAAGGACATCTGTCGCATGAACCAGGTTTCCTTGTCTTCCATTCTACTGCACAAAACAGTATCCAAAACTACTGCCTGATGTGGGCCACCTCTGTTATGTGTCATGCTAAGGCTGTTTCTGCATTAATTCCAAAAAGTCAAATTACCTTTTGGGGAAGGAGGCACTTTCTTTTTAGGCTTTTCTTCCTTTGTAGGTTTTTCTTTGGGAGGCACTAAAAACAAACAAATGACATGATAATTATATATAATAAAGAGTATTGCAAAAGGAAGGAAGGAAGGGAAAAGAAATTAGTTTATTGGGCCATGGGATGACTTGGGAAACATCATGAACCACAGAATAACAATGAATATTCTAATGGATTTTGCAATTAGAGTTTCAGATGAAGACGGAAGAGATATAGGGTGAAAGCTCACCAACTTTGTTGTGAGCATCAAGAAACTTTATATTTTACTTAGAGCTTCTTCGATCAAAGATGACAACAAAGAAACTAGGTATTTAGGGCACATTCAAGAACCACAGTTACTCCACTGCAGATTTTAAGTATATGACAAACAAGCAGTATATGTTTCAGCTTGTAGTTACATTGCTTCTTTCAGATATCAACTTCTAGTACGTGTGAGATGTTCTCTTTCAGCACTTGAACTACATCGTATATGAAACCTGTGGCTGATTCACCCAGTGAAGACTCCCCAATACAGTAATGGCCATGCATCTGTAGTAGCCACCAGTCACAACAACCAGTACAGGCACCTGAATCCGTCATCTGTCACAGGTTAGCCACTAAAAAACAAATCATTTGTTTTTTCTCACCAGTTTGCCTTTCCAGCAACACCTCCCTTTCTCAGGTCCCTGAAGTTTTTCCTTTCTTGCTCTCTTTTACATATGGGGTCATGTGCAACTTGCTAACAGGACTACATTTACCTTTGGAATGTTCTCCTCCTATATTTCTAAAATATTTCAAGGACATGAATTCTCTTCCCAAGTATTATCCCTGATTTTTAGATTTTTTAAAACAGTCACAGTAACCCAAATCTCTCACATAGCATGGAAAGTGCCATACTGGAGATTTTGAAGTTGCAGTAAAAATCCCAACTTCTCTCTATTCCAAGACTCACGTCTTGGAATAATACTGCCATTTCTCCAAAACGCGTGCTTTACTTTTGGTTCTGAAGAGCTTATATTGCTAAATATGGGTGATAAATGATGCCCTTTGTCTCTCAAATTACCAGCCACTTGGAAGCACAAAATCATTTTGGTTGTTCTTTTTCAGAAAAATACAGTATTTGCCAACACACCAAAATAAATATAATTATTTTTCAGGAATAAAGTAGCACTTTATTTCAATATAATTACTTTCAAATCCTGTTGTAATTATTACACTTTTGCATATTACTGTACTGAATTTGGCTTTTTGTAAAATACCTTTATAATTATATACTGCAGAGCAGTATAAAAATGAAAGGAAGGAAGGAGTCTTATTCTGAAATGAACACATATTTCTTATGACATATGCATATGTTCTAATTCCTGTGTGAACAGCTATTAAGGTGAAATGATCTCTTTCTTGTATCACAGACCTATCATTCAGAAACAGGTCTTTCTGTACATTTATTTTTAAAAACATGCACTAAACTCATACATCGGGATCCATTGGTATTTGTGCCAGGATTCTCCATGCCTATCCAAGCTAGATAGGAATCATGCATGCACACCACTGCTCCAGATAGGATTCCATAGCAATGCAACAACTGCTCAGCAAGTCAGCTATTCAGGAGGAGGTAGAAGACATGAATTCAGTCTAGACTGCTTCTTTCTCACTACCAAGTAGTTAGCAATGCATCACTATTAATAGCTTCCTATATTCAGCCAGAGTTCCTTCAAGTACAGTTGCAGTTCCTTCACGTTCAGTTGCAGCCAGAGGTTTGGGATAAGATTTGAAAGGATTCAAAACAAACAGAAATTAATTAGAATTATTTATACTTTCAAGGATCAACACAAAATAAATATAGATTATCACATTACTGCATCACATATACACCCAGACAATTGGCAATTTCTTTAAAGCCTGATGTATTAGCTGAAGTTATTCCAAACAACAGTAGCTTTATCAATCGATTGTTCCTTTCCTTGCAGGGTGCGACCCTTAACCTCAAGTGGCCGCTGCAAATACTGAAACATGATTATGCCCCAAGGAAACTTTAAATTCAATACACTAAAATGAAAAATGACTGTAAGTGCTCCTGCAAATACCATATGTCCACTTGCCTTAAGCGAGTCATTTTCTTTGCAGGCAAGTACAATATAATTAGTTCTTTTATTATCATCCATCAACCTTGGAAACAGAGCGCAAGTGGATTTTGTGCCTGGGAGAGTAGCTTTGATTTCATGGCAATTTCATAGAATAATCATAATGGGTGAAATCCAATTGTGCCTGTCTACTAGCAGAATGGCATCCACCAGTGGTAAGGATTCATTCTCTCCTTCTACAAACCCCTTGGGGGGGAATTCTCCAGATCAGATTTGGTTGAGGGACCTCCAGGACACATTTGGGGGCATGTTGATGGCTGCAGAAGAAAGGAGGGGAGATGGAAAATGTTTCTTACATATGCTGAAGATGGCTCATGCAAATTTGGATGCACAACCTATTATTACCATTGAATACTTTTGAAAATAACATAAATATACTGTGAATATATAAATTAATGTGAATATACTGTGGAAGACTGTTTATTACTGTATTTCTTGATTTATAGTCCCCAAATACTGTCAACTATTAAACGAATGTAGAATTTTATTTGTCCTGCTAGAGTTTTGGGATAGGCAAAAATTTCTTTTCCCAGCTGTGTTTGCAAGTCTTTACAAGAATCATGGGAAGAAATCACTTTGATTTCCATTTGCCAAACATGAACCAAAGCCCAGAAATCAGCTTGCTTCATGTTCTGCCCCATTTCCCATTCATTCTAATATGATGTATGCAGAGAACATTTTCAATGTGTTAGACCTTTGGCCAGCAATATATTTTTAAAATGCATTTTCATATTTCCTACATGAAAGCAAAATATTTCTCCTTCCTGAACAGGTTTAGTTTATACAAGTATTGCCATGTGCCTAAAAATGACTGACAGTATGCTAATGCCTTGAAAAACCTGTCGTTTGCTATTCAGATCCCTGAAGAATAATATAGTTAACATTTAGCACAAGACTATCTACAAACAATTAGGTAATCACTAAATTAATTGGTCTTTTTCTATCTATTGCCTCTGCTGCAGCCATGCTGGCTCATTATCTTAGTTAATTAAAACTAATGTTCCTTTTTTCCCCACCTCACTGCCCTCCCAAATTTCAGAAGCTTGAGACTATGCAGATAAAAATTTAGGTTTTGCACATATGCATTTTAAAATCTGAAAACAGTCGAGATCACCCTCTATTTCTTTGCAGCTGAAAACAATGCTTCTGAGCTAATCAGCATTTGTGTACTTTCCTGATTATGCAGAGACAGTCTTGATTAATGTTCTGGCATTCCACTTCTTCAGCTGTTTTAAAATGTCCCAGTTTCTCTCTTCTCTTTCCAATGTTCCCCATTCCCCTCAGCTTACTGCAATTGCTGCAAGGTGATTTGCTGTGGACTTCAACTCCCAGAAACCCCAACCAGCACAGTCAATAATAGGGGATTGTGGAACATGTAGTGCAAAACATTGGGAGGGCCGGGGCCACTAATAAGTAGCTCTTTGAAATAGCTCTGATACAAGCTGCATTGTGGTCTGAGCTTAGATCTCTAGAACACTGACACTACCATTGAAACACACATAAAAACAGTCATCCATACAAATGGCACCCAAAGAAAATGTTACAACAAATATCCAGCCTAATTCTATGAAACTTGCAAGTTGCATGGAAATGCAGAGAAAGAAAGAAAAAAAGGACACACACATCCTTAGCCATCCTTTTGATATTGCGCTATATAGTGTTATGGGCTCATGTTCAGGGCATTCTGTCAGCTGAAACTATTATTATTATTATTATTATTATTATTATTAACCTTTATTTATTAAGCGCTGTAAATTTACACAGCACTGTACAGACAATCTTTTTAACTGGACGGTTCCCTGCCCTCAGGCTTACAATCTAAAAAGACACAACACAGAAGGAGAAGGGATTAGTGGTGGGGAAGGGGCCTCTCTAGTAGGATAATACATATAAAATACATAGCAATACAGGAAATGATTCAATAAAACAGACAACAAAAGAACATCAAATAGCAAGTGACAATTATGCAATGCCTGGGAACGCTGCCCTGGATGGTCTTCAACTCCGTTTTGAAGCTGGTTAAAGAAGTGATGGCTCTTGCTCGCGGGGGGAAGAACGTTCCAGGAGTGAGAGGCAGTGAGTGAAAAGGGGCGAATCCAAGATGGGGCAGAAGAAATCCTGGGGTGGGACAGCTGATCTTGACTACCAGAATGGAGGGCCCTAGTGGGAAGGTGAGGAGAAATAAGGTCTGATAAGTAAGGAGGGGCTTTAAACGTCGACAGCAGGAGCTTGTACTGAATGCGGAAAGGAAGGGGGAGCCAGTGAAGGGAAGCCAACACAGGAGAGATGTGGTCAGAACGGTGGGTGGAAGTGATAATGCGTGCAGCTGAATGCTGCACAGAAATTAAAGGGCGGAGGTGAGAAAGAGGAAGCCCAGCCAGGAGGATGTTACAGTAATCAAGTCGTGAGACCACTACGGCATGGACCAGGATCTTGGCAGTAGAGGTGGAAAGATATGGTCGGATTTTGGCAATATTGTACAAAAAGAATCTAGAAGCCTTGGCTGTGGTCTGGATCTGAGGGATACATGACAGAGAAGAATCAAAGATAAAACCAAGACTGCGGGCTTGCTGGACTGGTTGAATAGAAATGCTGTCCACAGAGACAGAAAAGGAGTGTTGAAGGGTGGACTTAGGAGAAAAGACAAGAAGCTCTGTCTTGGACATGTTGAGCTTCAAACGCCGGTGGCGCATCCACTGCAAGACAGCCGTGAGACAGGGGTGGAAAGATACAACTGGGTATCATCGGCATACAGATAGTAGGAAAAACCAAAAGAGCTATTGAGTTTACCTAAGGACAGTGTGTAGAGAGAAAACAGAAGGGGACCCAGAACAAAGCCCAGAACAGACCCAGAACTAAGCACCTCCCTGTTTATATCATGATAGAGGATACTATTGGCTAGAAAGTGGAAATGAAACTGTTTGTGTTTTCTTTACGTTCTTTATGGAATCTTACATATAACACAGAACGGATTTTTTTTCTTACATAACACCTTCCTTATCGCATAGGCCCTAGAGGTTCACAGGTACTTATCAGGCCATTTAGCAAGTGTGTGTGTGTGTGCTTTTACTTTATGAACGGATATTCTTCTGTGTACTCAGGGATATTATATGATTGTCATGGAATGTTTCTTTACATTTTGTTGTTGTTGATCCTGTCTTTCTCCCAATTGGGTAGGTACAGGGTCACTCGAGAAGGAAATGATGCTCTGTGAGAACCTCACAGGATTCAGTTCATCATGCTGTGGCTTGTCCCAAATTTCATAGAGAAAGGAAATGGTGCACTATAATCTCATCAATGCTTGGAGGAACATGCACAGATGCACCATTTAAGGGAAATATCTTCATTCTATCTCCATTATTTTGTTTTGTTTGAATCTGGTACGCAAGAGATGAACTAAAGTGTTGACCTGCAAGGGAAACTAACACATCAAACAAACAGGAAAGAGAACCAAGACTACTGTCTTCCAATTACACTTTTAATAAAAATCTGGTGTTTTATTGTTTGAAAATATACTCAAGCTTATAGGTTTGCATAAAGGTAATGAAGTGAAAAATCTATATATAATTGGCTAGCTGTCAGGGTTCATATGGCTGTATATTTTTCACTCAATTTTCTCACATTATAGTGCCAGGAAAATGTAATAAAGGTTGGAGAAAAACCTACATATGTCATTTCCAACCTCCTGACATTCATCATTCAACCAGCACTACCTCCATCATCTAACATCTCCCCCAGGAGCTAAGGCTGTCTTATCCCCTCTGCTAGCTTTCTCACATACTCTAAATCATGTATATTCGCTCAATTCAGTCTCTCAGCCAAACTCTTGCTGATACTATGGCACTAGGATGGGAAGATTGCTCAGATTCAAGTTCCAAATCCCAAAATGAGCAGGATTGGTTCTAGCATAGTTGTCTGAATCTGAATTTGAATGCTCCTAAAGATTTGGTAGCAATTTGGATCCAGAAGGAGACAGAGATGTGAATAGTGTAATTCACAAAAGTGACATTTTTTACCTCATGCTCTCCATACAAAGAAAATAATAAGAAGGGGAGAAGGGAAGGAGGGAAAGTGTAATTTTATGCATGGTAGTTCTACCTTTTAATTGCAGTGAATTATTTTAGAATAACTAAAAAAAGAAGCTGTTTGGAAACATCTGTGATATCTGTATAGCACTGGATGTTTGGAAAGAAAGTTTGATGTTTTCACTTTTCCCTTGCCTATCAACAGCCCTATGATGTATTGATGCCCTCTCTGTGCTCCCCCTATGAAAACCCTATGAAGTTGGGCTGAGGTGTGGAAGAAAATAAATGTCTTTTTAAAAAAGGAAAGAAAGAAAGAAAGAAAAGAAAAGAAGGAGAAATGGAATATTTGTCTTTTATCCAAAGCTCTGCACCTTTCCCTCAGAAATTCTTCAGGTTTCTTAATTACATGCATCGCTATTATTTATGTAACTGTCACAATAATGTCTCACCGAAAATTTAAGTGATAAGTGGGTTGTGTTTTAGAAAACATGGGGTTGCTTTTTCACTAAAATCCTTGCACCAATTCTATTATAAGGATATCTTCTCAGTCCAAGAAATAGCAACTATCTCTGAAAATTTCATTTAGTCCTACCTAGAATTAAATAAGTTATTGGCAATTCCTTGTTTATTTTTTAAAAGGCACTTCAACGTATGTACCAAAAAATTAATAATCCATGTTTCTATTTGTCTGAAATACAACAGTTATAATGACACCATAAGAAGGGAAGGACTATGCCTACTAACTGCATCCAGTTCTGACAAACAGAAAAAAATTAAACTAATTTGGCTGGCATCTTGCTAGTTAGTTATGGTGTTGAAAGTTACACCTAGGCCATCATGCCTGCTTTGTATTCTCGTTTCCAATAGTGGCACTATTCCTATGACCACAAATGTCCATGAAACCCACCTGAAAGACCAAAGCAACTGTCCAAAGCAACAGAAATCTGCTCTGCTGCAAAGCAGGGCACTGTAGGGTATGTTCACAAGCCTCCTCACCAGCTAGCAACACAACAAGGAGCAGATGCAAGGATCCTCACACTCTTCATCACAGTATCACTGTCACACTGTGGAGGGACTGGTCTTCTGATATTGGAGTGCCTTGCTTATCAGCAGTACAAATTTATATTCCTCTGGACAGCTTTGACTTTCAAAGCCAGGCTCTGGCTTTTAAAGTAGGTTTCATGGGTTGGAGGTGGGCTTAAAGTACAACTATGACATCATGGTTTTGTGTTTGATACAAGATCTTGGTTTGTCTTTAATGCATGAGAATGGAAGTCTTAATTGATATTTGATATAGGCTCTGAATCACATCCACACTATCATACTTAGTTCTCCCGCCCTCAAGCACATGGTTTTTTTTTTTCATTTTCACAACAACTCAATGCATAGGTTGGAATGAGACAGAGTGATTAGTTTAAGGCAACCCAGTGGACTTGGTAGCCGAATGGGGATTTGAACCTGACTGGACATTGAAGCTGGTTTGTACCATGACACCACACTGGATCTTCTTTTTCTTTTCTAGTAACATGGTTTGCTATTAACTGGTAAACCATAATTAAAAAAAAATCAGTTGTTTGAAGTGTTTTTGCAAACAATGGTTTCTGTTAATTGCATTTTGTACAACTGAAAAATCATATTGATAGCAAAGGTTTTGTAAAGAATGGCGGGGTACAGACCGCCGCTTTGCGGCGGTCTGCTGCCGCTGCCAGTAGGTCCGCGGGGGAGCCGGAGCCTTCAGACGGCCCGACTCCCGCGCGGACCGAAAAAAGAAGCTCCAAAATGGAGCTTCTTTTTTCGTCGCGTTTGCGACGTAGTGAGGCGCCAGGGGCGCGCTCGCTACGTCAGCAGCGGCGCGACGCGTACGGACGCTAAGCGTCCGATACGCAAAGATGGCGCCGGCCATGTAGAAGGGCCGGCGCCATCTTGTACGGACGGAGTCCGTACTAGGCCATGGGGCGTCTAAAAGAGACGCCCCTTTTTTAAAATGGGACGTCCTCCGGACGTCCCAAATGCCGGTGAAGAAAGCCCCAATGTTAAACCATGAGAACTTAGAGTGAACTTATGAGCAATGCAATACAAAATTGGAGAAACAGCTGTAAACTATGGGTTTGATTGCTGCATAATTTAAAAGCTTACAAAGCCATGGTTTGGATGTAACATGTAGTTATTGCAACCCATGGCTTTGTATGATGAAGACCTATATCACAGTGTCCCAAAATGTATTTACATTCATGTAACAGAAAAAGTTGAATGTTCATCCTTCACTGGATGTTTGTCTTTCTCCTCTGCCTATGAACATTTCTATAAGATTTTCTTACAAATTGCCAGGAAAGAAATGAACCCATAAGTTTGGGCATGGCAACAAAAGGTAGGGGGTAGTTTCTACCCTAGGGTCTCCACAGGCCACAGCAACTCCATTCAGCAAAACTGAAAGGGATTGGAAGGCCAATATTATTCTCTCTCTCTATTTCCCTCTCAATTTCTTAATGAAACAGAGTTTTTGCTAAAAACAAGAGGGCTTGTTTTAGAGGAGGACTGTGTCTTGTGAAGGCTTATAGGGTGTGTGATCTTCTCAAAAATATGGGGACTGTAAAAAACAAGCTCGGAGTACATGTAGATAATGGGTTGTTTGGCTTCCACCCCGATACCAAGGTGAAACCCTCCCCTAAAGGCTGATAGATCTTCTCCCTGTTCTCTTACAGAATGGTGTCAGAAATGAGAAGCTAATGTAAATAGCACAATATCTTTCAGCCAAAAAAAAATGTTGGGGAAAGAATTGTTTTTCCACTTCTCCTGTGGCTTTTACCACAAGTCAGAACCTCTTGAAACATTACAATTACCTTTTTCTTTCTTTTCTAATTTTTCAGTGTATTCAGGCTTGCTTTTCTTTTCAGGCTTCTCTCTCTTTTCAGGTTTTTCATGTCTTTCAGGCTTTTCTTTGTGTACCACTACAAGAAAATAGACAGATTGATGTATGACACTAAAAATTGTGTTTTGGTAACATGGTACCAACACAACGTTAACTCGGGAATGTTGCCTTTTTAGACTATTTCAGACTAGCTCCTACAATCCCCTGCCACTATATCCATCACATTCCGAGAATTCTAGACTCTATCCAAGTTTATCAGGCATCTCTGCAGGTAACCTATTAGTTTCCATGGAACTTATATATGAGTCTTGTGCAAATCCCATTAATTTTTTTTAAAATGTGCAGCAACAGAGTTTACCTGATTGAATGTCCTCCTTATGCCCCATCTTTTTTTATGCCGACCTGCTGGATTTTTTTTAAAATACAGATGAATGGAAATTTAATTATCACTGTTTGCCATTTAGTAAAATTTGTTTTGACAATGTAAGGGCTTGGAGTAACCATTTTACTGACAAAAAGTAGCTGTCAACAGCCCATTTTAATTTAAGAATTATAACCATAGCAAATTTAATTTCAAAATTAGAACCACAGAACCACAAAACATCCATGGCAGATGTGCGAGTTAAAAGTTCCAGCAGAAACTGGCTAAGAGCCAGAACAGATGTAACACTATGGTCTTTATAAAATCAGAGAGAGAGAGAGAGAGAGAGAGAGAGAGAAGCTGCTGCTGAGTATAAGAGAAACACTTCCATTGGCATGAATGGATCCAAGCCACATGGCTAATAACAGCTCTGGTCACAAGCCATTCTTGTTGAGACTACAGTGTACTGATATTTTGCCTTCTAAACTTTGCAAGAGTTGTCTTGAAAGCAGGGCAGAGGCAGAAGCATGCCTATTAAGTGTAGCCACTAGTTCAACAACAAACGTCGTGCTCTTAGTGGATAGCTACACTCCACTATTGAATAAGAATGCCAGATATTTTAAAAACATGGCAAAAATTAAAATTCTCAAAGGTTTTCTCCCCACTGGGCAAAATTACCACAGATTTTGCTCATTTTTATGGGCTTTTTAATTTGGGAATTTTGAAAAAACAAGAACCACCACTTATGAATGCATGCATGAATAAATAAATAAGTTCCAAATTGGGCCAATTTTTAAAAAATGTTTTTGAGTAAAAATACTCATCTACTGGTGGAAAAGGTGTGGTGTGGGATTGGATAGGATATTTCAACATATCAAGGATGGAAAAATACATGAACATTCTTCATATCCCTGTCAGAGATGGAAACGTTTCTAAACTGCAAAAGAGTTGGTCCTTTTTTAAGCTTATGTGCAAAAGCTGAAAGGTTTTTTTTGCCTAGGACTTTAAGAAATTACCATGGAAAAACACTGATATCTGTAGGATTTAAATAGATATACTTAAGCCATTGAAGCCAATGGACTGGACTCCAAGATGTGCCTTTCATTCACAGAAGTGAATTCATATTCAAATGGGGGAATTTCAATAGTTCAATTAAAGTCAAAAGGGCTTTGGCAACTCAACGTGGGTATTAAGCCTGTGTATACTTGTTCCAAGAAACAGAATGCGAGAGTGAAAGTTCTAAAATAGTTTCATTTATGAATAAGGGAATCATCATTCACACAAGGACCCTCACTCATGAAAATATAAGAGAAGTGGCTCAGTATGTTGCCTGAGGATCATGGTGTGGCCAGCCTCCCCTCAAGCAAGAGACAGACAGAGTGTACATATGACTTCAAGCAATACCAAACTGTTAGTGCCTAAACAGATATATTTGTAGGGCAAAACATATCCCAGGGCAGAATTTGGGATTAAAATGGAGTTTCCAGGGGAGAAGAATGGGAAGAGAAATTGTGAATGGCCAGACAATCAGTGCAAATGTCCATAGACAAAGGAGTATTACTCCCAGAGGGAAGTGTACTTGGATTCCTGCTCACTTGGAAATACCAGGTTCCCTAGTTTTTCATGCAAGTCCAGAGCAATGCAGCTCTGCAGCTTCAACTTAAGTTTCAAAAAACTTTTTAAAGCTTAAATTTTGGCTGAAGAGCTCCAGAATTGCACAAAAATGGGTTTAAAAAAATAAACCCACCAAAAGGCATGCTGGGTAGGCTAAAGGGAGAGGGCAGGAAGAGAGCACAATGAGGGCAGCAGCCCCGGTTGTGCAATTTGCTCTACAAATGATATTTTACCATTTTATTTTACTTCCACGACTGCACCAAGAAAGGGGCTGGTGTGATAATCTCCAATGACTGCTTTTTTATGTTTCAGTACTTTGCCTTGAAATGAAGGATTTATGCTTGCTGGGAAAGGCTACATGTTTAAGACAGAAGATAAATGCCTTCTATGCCTGTGAGGCAAATGCATTGAGGATAAAAGACAGCACAGTGGTCACCTCATTCTCAGATGACTTCAATCAATTTCAATCAGATCTTGATTCAGAAAAGCAGCTTAAAATGTCAATAAGTGTTTTCCTTAATGAACGATCCTCTGCACTGTAGCATTATTGTGGTGGAAAGTACCATGCTGTTTTCTATGGAAATGATTCTCAGTAGGTAGGGTTTTCTGATGTCCAGGATTTTAAGTGAAACTCTGCCAAAGAAAATAGGTCTTTTCGAGGTGTATTGTCCTCCCTGGTAAGGAAAAGCATAGGAGGAATGACTGTTCAATGTCCGTCTTTGCTTAATAATATGTTGACTGTCAAAATATGCCAGAGTGTAAATTCTGTCTTGTTCTATCCAACCAAGTGGCAAACACTTATTGGGGAAGCTATTTACCCTCTCAATCTATTCTGCTTATTGTTTTTCTCCGTTCACATTGATGTATTTGCTAGACTGAAAATTGAAACCAACTAGTGTTTCCTTAAGGCAGTATTGTTAGAAAATGGAAATTTCTCAGTCTTCATACAGTGATATTCATCTTACAACAAAAATTATCAGTGTAAGAATGTAATTTTTTAAAAACAATTTCCCTTGCTATGACTTTCTCACTGTTGTATAGAATGTGTTGCCCAAAATCTCATATATATATATATATATATATATATATATATATATGAGGAAGGCACTGATAGTAGAAGGGGAAGCAAAAGACACTTCTCTTCTAATTCTTGAAGTTGCATGTTTCTCTAGCTATGTATGAAATGTAGACTTTGTGAGATGTGAGGTCTGCAGGCCACACACCCTACCCCCTCTTTGGTCAAAAGTGTCCCTCGGGATACTTATGCAAGCACCCACATCACCACAAATTGTTTAATTTTTCTCATTGTTCCCCTACTCCATTCCTCACAATGGCTGGAAATGAAATTGGAATATACATGATGTCACATCTGGTTGCAGCAAAGTAGTGTGCTACAGCTTGCTGGGCATATGCAGGAGTGGGATGGCTCAGCTCTGCCATAGAGATTTACATGATGTGGAATGCTGTGAGTTCAGGCTTCTAGACATTGTGGAGACCTATGTGTGTCAGATGTGTAAACAAGCAATTAGAAACATGAGTAACATTAAGGACAGAGCCATATACCCACTTCTCATTCTGCTTCTTACTATGGAGGTGATGGCACTTCTGATGTGGATCACCTCCATTTTCCTAATTTGGATTGGCCCCTCCAGCATTTACTTGAAAGTAAAACAGGAAAAAAGGAGATCTGGCCACTAGTTGTTTTTAATGTCTCCTTTGACTTTTGGTTAGTAAATAAAATCATATATTTGGGTTCAAAAAAGGCCTGGTGGAACTCTAACAGTGCTAAAATTCTGTGAATATATAAAAAAGCTGACAGTTTTGAGAGGTGAATAACAGCGACAATCTGCTTACCAAAGCTATACTCCACCAACCCATTATCATATACCTTTAGTGAGTTCCTTTTTTTCTGGTTTCTCTCTTTTCTCTGGTTTTTCAGGTTTCTTAGTTTTCTCTGGTTTTTCAGGTTTCTCTGGTTTCTCTTTGTGAATCACTACAAACAAGAACAGCAAGTTATTCATGCCACCATTGAAACACTAATGAATGATACAAATGTTAGGTTAACATCATGAAACTTGGCATCAATTATCTATTCCATTTAGTCTATGAATTATGAATTGGGGCCAATTTCATATGAAGGCAGTTACAATTGTCATACAGACAGCAAGTGAAAAAGTACTTGAATTGGCACAGTTATCTTTTAGTTCCAATATTTAGAAAAGATATATCATATATTTTTTGTCAAATTTTGGTGAAAACTACTGAGGTGTTATAATCAGGTTTATAGTGGAAGATTGTCTTCCATTGGTTTGGAAAAGTTCTGAATGGCAATTCAGAAGTGATTAAATATTTCCTTTCCCACTAAAACCATGGTAGGAATTGCTGGCAAAATTATGTTGCACAAGCTCACTTTCATTCTGAAGCTAGAATGTTGACACTACTCCAGTGTTTTCAGGGGAAACTGAGCATACTCTTTGTTCACATCTACTCTTTCAGTTATGGAACATGACCTCACAAAGTCAGGAACAACCTAAAACCTATTGGTAGGCTTTACCAGCATAGATCTATTGAATCAATGGGTTTTACATAAGTGTCAATTCACCATACAGTGATTGATTCAGTGGATATGCTGTGCTGTGCGATCAATAAGTTACCACATGGATTGGGTTAATAAGATGTGATGGAGCTGTACTTCTCTCTCTGGCCTGTAGTATCTCATGTCTCTTTTGTGTGTCTAAGGAGATTATCACATGCAAAATCCATGCTGGGTTACACGCAGGTTGTAACCATCAAATTTTCCAGAGTAAGATCATCACCCTACTGATGATCCCTAACTGATCGATGATGAACACCTAGTTGCCTCTGCTCTAGTTATTGTTAATAATTGTTAATTATTTAATTATTCATGGTTGTTTAAATGATTGATAATTTAATTGTATTTTATTTTTTAATGATGGGAGAGGTAGGGAGGGGTAGGGTTATAATGCTATTTTATGACATTGTATTGATATTGTATTTTTTTTGTTTTTTTAAATGTAAGCTGCTTCAATTGTTCAGAGAAACAGGATATAAATTATTATTATTGTTATTATTATTACTACTACTATTATCGCTTTGCCCTGTGCCTGGGCAGTAGGTAGCCCGTATCCAACCTGGGCTTCTCCTGCAGCTTTTCATGAACAATAATCTACTAACCTTCTACATATCCTTCAACAGCGACTCATTAAAAGCTCATCAAAAGCTCCTATGGGTGTTTGTTGTTGCTGTGTGCCTTCAGGTCATTTTCAACTGATGATAACCCTAAGGTGACCCTATTATGGGGTTTTCTGGGGCAGAGAGTATGAATCAAACCGTGGTCTGCAATCATAACCCAATGCTCAAACCACTACACTACATTTGATTCCTGACCCTACAGGAGCTACTGAGGGTCAAAATAACTTATACTCCAGACATTTTTAATTGTTATGTAAGCCGCCCTGATCCCTGGAAGGGCGGGGTATAAATAAAAATTTTATTATTATTATTTATCATGGAGATAAGTACACTTCTATAAACTGGTCTTCACTTGGCCTCAGGTGTCCATGTATATGCATATGGGTACTTCATCAAATCAGTGCAGAAATGATTGAGCATGTAGACATGTAAGCACTCGTTTTAACACATCACATTCAAACTTTAAACTTTGGGGCTGGAGAAAACATGGCAGGACTTGTTTCTGCCTCACCCCATGGGAACATTCTGCGATTGATACAGGAAAGAGAATCAGGTTTCTACTCAGCAGTTGTTTATTCTATAAGACTGACCTACTTTGCATCATCTAATTTTTCATATTACATAAGTAAACTGTTTTCCTTACCCAATGTGGGAAACTACTTTCAGACCTTAACAGAGTAACTTTCTATTCTTAACAAAAATACATTGCCTGCCAAGTGAGGCTTTTAAATTTTATTTTTGGAAGTTAGTTCAGCTGCAAGAAGATGAATTAGCAATGGTGTGTTTCTTTAGTAAGCATGTATATTCAGGGGGACTACATTTTTAAACACTGCTAGCTCATGGCCTGATTTCTGTGTACAGAATTAACACCCACAGACAGCTGCTAGCTCTGACTGCTGCTAATCATGTGTTTGCTTAAAAGGTTCATAAAATCCTCAGAAACTATTATGAGAAATTGCTCACTACAGTAGATGGTACAGAAAGGCCATCATGTATGATTTCAGGATAAATGTAATAGATGTTCTTCAGAGTTTATCATTATTCACTTTTACAATAACAATTGTCATACATATTGTAAAGTTAAGCCTAGGATAGAGTGGCACTTTGTGCTGGCCTGGGGCCGAAATTAGGGTTAGGTAGGGCTGGGTGTCCACACATGCCCAGCCCTACTATTGGCATGTGAGCACCATCTTGCCGCACCCCCATCCATACAGGGCAAACAAGATGACGTCCATGTGGCACAGCACCCAAACAGTGCTGTGCCGCATGGACATCATGATCATGCACGAGGGTGCCAATGCCACCCTGCACATGGTGTAAAAAGAACCCACCAGGAGCCGCACTGTTTGTCTGCTGTGGCCTCCATCCGGGGCAGAAAATTCTGAAAGGTTAGGCTAGCATTACTAAATTTAACGCCCCCCCCCCCAAAAAAAAAAATACATGTGTTTACAAATTTGGGATGGGTGTAGATCAATTGAATTGAGAAGCAGGGAGGAGGAGGAGGAGGAGGAGGAGGAGGAGGAGGTAATATCTCAGGAAGAGAGGTAGATTGCAACAGAAGCAGAAGAATATAGATATTTTTCTTTAGATTTTTAAAAAAAGCTGATGGTATCAGAATCTCACAGACACACCCCTCTGCTATTGCCAAACACTTTGAATATTTTTATACCTTCCTTGCTGATGCTCAGTAAAGTGCCTTCCCACATTACATTCTGCAAACTGGGTGGCAAAATTTCAGGGTCAGGTCATTTTGGTTCAGCCATACACCTGGTTACTTAGAAAATCATTTCATGCAAGCTTTTGACCCCATGGACCATTCCAATGAAAGCTCATGCTATAATAAATGGGCTAGCATTTGAGATGGCACCTGGCATTTTAGAGTGCTTTCTTGGTGAGCTTGTTTCATGTGCTCTAGTTTGCTTTTTAAAATGAAGTCCTCAAAGTTGCTTACACAGTTGAGACATCTATAAAAGTGCAATAAAATCCAAATGTAATGATCTAGTTTAAAATACCAAGACTAGCAACACATATATGGAGACAATCAAACCAAGTAATGCCTTAATGATCTAACAGTTATGCCTATACCCCAACATATTTCCGTGGCTTGTAAATATTCATTGTGACCAAAAAAGAGATTCAAAATTTTATTCAGCATATTTTGCAAGCACCTGCCATTCTCCGATAAGCATATAGCTGTAAGCCACAACTCTTTCGTGCCCTTATGAGGAAGTGGTGGTCACTTTGTCCTAAAGTTTGAGGTTAGCATATTTTGCTGTGAGTGGGCTGCCAAGACACACAGAGCAAATCTGGAAAACTAATTAGCACATTCAATCCTCCTATCTTTAGTGGTAGAAAAAGATATTAGTTCATCAAGCCAATACAGTGTAAACTTATCCCATCTGGTTAGCCACCTGATTTAGTGCACTCAAGAGATTCCGTGCTACATATTGTTACCTCTTGGACTAAACATAGGCACCTTTAAAAATGAATTATATGACTTGGAAATGGTATTGTAAAATACACATGTAAAATAAATACTTTGGCAGTTAGTGTATTAAGTCAACTCCCTAGGAAATATTGGGAGGGTTCATGCACTGGTACTACCCCACCCTATCCCCTGGAACAGTAGAATGTGTTTTATGTGGCCCTTGAAGATGACTCAGATATTGCAGCTATTTGCAGTACCCAGCAGTAGATTGCTGACAGACATCTTATAGAAGTCACTTGACACTGGTTTAAAAAGAATTGCTTCTAGTCTGAATTCAAAGTGCTACTGGTGACATTTAAAGCCCTGAAACTGCTTGAGACTCTGATACTTGAAGAAGCACTTCTCTCCATGTAACCCTGCCCAAAGACAGAGGTCTGCTCAGGGAAGGTCCTCTGTGTCCCACCTGGGATGGGGGCAATACACTGTGTGAGAACATGGATGAGGGCCTTCTCTGCTATGACACTCCAGTTGTGGGATGCCACCCCCCTATGACCTAACTGGCTTCATTCTAGATAAATTTTTTCAAGTGGCTTTTCATCAGTCTTCACTTTCCTAAAATTACTGCTTATGCTTTGAAGCACTGCACCCATACTTAGTTATTCTCATTAGCCCTCTTCTCCTTGTTATGGCCTAGGACCAGGAGTTAGGACCAGAAGCTGTCAGAAACTAAAGCCTTCAGCAGCAATGACATCAAGGAGGTTCCAAAACCAGCTCTTGATCCTTCTTAACTGAAGCTTGCTGCCTTAGATCTTACATCTCATCCATATGCCGTCCTGGTGATGCCATTGCTCCCTTCCTCTGAGGAGCAGATCTTTAGCTAACAGACTGACCTTGAGGAGATATTCCCTGGCTCCTCATTCCACCCAACTTTGATCTGCAGTGACTCTTTCATACTACATAATATAGCTCTCTGATTCACTTTAACTGCCATGGTTCCATCATATGGAATCCTGGGATTTGTAGTTTGGGGGATATTTAGAATTCTCATTCAGAGAGCTGCAGTGCCTTACCAAACATCACAACCCAGGGTGCCATAAGATGGAACCAAGGCAGTTAAAGTGGAATCAGAGTGCTATAATTGCATAGTGTGAAAGGTCCCCAGGAGAAGCCAACACTACATTTTAAAAGCTCATTACCAGACAAATGCAGAATGTGTGTGGATAAAGGCTTTTCTGGCCTGACAAAAAAATCGCTGCCAGTTTGCCATAAAAACCACCTGGGTGACCTTGGGCAAGTCACATACTCTCAGCCACAGAGGAAGGCAATGGAAAACCTCTTCTGAACAAATCTTGCCAAGAAAGCTCCATGATACTTTCACCTTAGGGTTTACATAAGTTGGAAATGACTTGAAGGTACACAGCAACAACATACTAGTATAGTACATGTAGGATTACTGTCTGTAAACTTGACATCAACTCCAAGTACTGGGCTGGTAATTAAAGAGCTGGCCATGGTACTCAGGTCCTCCTGTCAAACATGGCAGGTCATTTTGCCTGAGCTGTGGCCCAGACAACAACAGAGTCCCAGATGGAACAGGACACTACCAAATCATTGGTGTGTATGTCTTGATGTTTTTACATATGGCTATGCTGACACTAAGTTGTTAATAGAGCTTCTCAACAAGACATTGGTAGGTAATCTGCTAATAACTGCTAAAACGTTTCTAGAAAAAACTGTAGAAGAAACAACAAGCTATTTTGAAGTTTTGTCCTTAATGAGCAGTATTACTGATTGCACAATGTTAATTGGAAATATTATTTTCACAGACACATTTAGCCAAAGATCTTCATGTTTCTGTTGGAAAACGGGCAACCTAAATACCAAGAAGCCACCAACTTCCATCTGATATTGAAAGCTACATAATGGATAGTACTTAGAGAAGAGACTGCCATCGAGTACCAGAGGCTGTAGGCTATATTTCAGAGGAAAGCAATGGTAAACCACCTTTGAGTACTCCTTGCCTAAGAAAATTCTATGAAATCCATGAGGTTGTTTTAAATCAACAGACAACCTGAAGGCATACACATTGCATTTACATGCAACAGTACATCAATTCTTTTTAAAGTAGCTAATATAGGTAATGAATAAATGAATGTATAATGTAGGTAATGTATAAATGAAGATGGCAGCATACTTAAATTATAGTGTTAATAACACATTGTTGTTCTTTTTAACTTCCTATTTTAGTATTCTGTTTTCTATTACTTGGGGTGAACCCATGTAAATTAGCATCATAAATACAAATAGTCGAAAAGCTAAACTACCTAAGGTATAATGTTGGGCATGTCATGGCACTAACTCCCAGGTAACCTAGGTTAGGATGCAAGCTTTGATTTTTTTTTTAAATGGATGCCAACATTCCACATTATCTATAGCAGTGATTAAAAATTAAAAATTTAACATATGCGCCTCAGGCAATCACTTTGTTGTGTTGTTGTTGTTGTTGTTGTTAGGGAGTATATTAACAGTTGTTTGCCTCCTGCATGCTACTGTCCCCAACACATTTAAATGAGTGTTAAGGAAATTAATTGCAATCGCTGCAGCTTTCTGACCTTCTGAAACCAAGTGCCAAAAATTCGTTGAGGCTCAAGTCACTAAGTGGCAGACAGTAGCAGGTGCCATTGGCAAATGGGTCAGCCTGTAGCAATGCAAGGGAATGGCAGAGTAAAAAGTGCAGCTACTGCAGGTTTAAATGGTACTGTCAGTGTATTATTTCATTATTACTAATAGTAAAGGTAATGTTAGCAGTGGGCCTAAATACCCTAAAAGCACCAGATTCCATGTGATCTTAGAAGCTAAGCAGAGTCAACCCTGGACAGTACTTGGATGGGAGACCAATGAATACAGGTTCTGTAGGCTATATTTCATAGGAGGGAACTGGCAAAATCACCTCTGAACATTCCTTAACTTTGAAAACCCTACAAAATTCATAGAGTCACCATAAGTTGACAGGTGACTTGACAAAAAACATCCACACACAATGTTAGCAACAACCAAGACAGTAACATTATCAAGAGCCAGTATTTTAGTGAGAAGATTATGAATACCATCTGTTTGAGCAGCTGAAATTATTAGGATTATTTATGGGTGATAATGGCAACTTCCATGTACAATCTTTCCCAAGTAAGATGAGCTATAGATTATGTTTAAACAGTGCCTGATGATGAAGCCTACTCATTATACAATCTTCTCTACTAGAGTTCTGTGAAAAGAAATTGGCATTTTCCCCATGTGTATCTAGATAGCTACATATCTTGATAGTTGCTTCTGACTGCTAGATTATCTTTTGACAGATGGGTAAAGTTGTACTATCCAATTTCAGACATTTGTGTATGTGTGCAAAGGTTTCTGCACAGCTCTACACATTCCTACTTATATACAGAACAGAACCAAACTAAAATAATTAGAAATAATCACCTTTGGATGGTGGCTTCTTTTCAATTTTCTCTTGCTTCTCAGATTTTTCTATCTTGATTTCTGGAAGGAAGCAAATAATAAACAAAACAAAAACAAAAAACAAACCCTAAAACAATTTGTTATTGGAGAGAATCAATGTTATCAAAGGGAAAACACTGAAAGAAAGTTTGCTGTGATCCTATCAGCAATGACTTGCAAACAGAATACAGTATCTGAAAGTATGAATGCAAACAGTTTTGTTCATATGTAAGTCATTGCCTTCAATGTGTGATTCTGCAGTTTTGGTAGATACTGTTTGCTGTTATAATTCATTAATCATTTGAATATGTGGTGCTGGGAAATATTTTTAATGAAAATGGATGACCATAGCAATGTTAGCTGGACAGTTAGATAGCTAAGTATCAGGAAGCAATCTATTTGGATCACAAAATTTTATAAACAATGACATAATTAAAATGTAAGCTAAAATACAAAACTATGGCGAGATACAGACCGCCCAAAAAGGGCAGTCTGCCGCCACCACTATTTCTGCCGGCGGAAAGCCTCAGCCTCCAAACGGCGAGGCTTCCTGGTGACAGAAAAAGAAGCCACAAAAAGCGGCTTCTTTTTGCAGCATGCAAGTGACGCCGCAGTGCGTCATTGGTGCACTTGCGACATTACCTGGGCGCCATGGTGTGTGGATGCTAGGCGTCCATTATGTCAAAATGGCAGCACCTATGTGAACAGGGTGCCACCATTTTGTATGTACTCTGTACATACTAGGGTTGCAGGCATCTAAAAGAGATGCCCCAGGCAACCTTAGTACTTGGGTGCCCATTTGTTCAGGGCCTAAGTCTTTCAAGTAAATGCTGTAGAAAATATTTATAAAATTTTGAGCTGATTTACACTTTAAAATGCAAAAGATTCAACTATTTCAATAAAATCAGAAAGTTGTAGAAAGTAAAACAAACAGATTTATCCATTCAATTACTTATATGTTCACTTGTCGTCCAATAATTGATTCAATGACCCTATTCTAACTGAAGGTATCAGTGGAATTCAGGCCTATATGTTTTCATGCATTCTCACATGATTTTTTTGTAATTAATTTGTAATGCATAATTTAACATTGGGGAGGGATGTGGTGGCTCAGCGGTTAAGACACTGACTCTATGATTGCAAGATTGGCAGCCTGGCAGGTCGAGATCCAAGCGCTGCATGATGAGATGTCATTGGTTCCAGGTTCTGCCAACCCAGGAGTTCGAAAGCATGTAAAATTACAAGTAGATAATTAGGTACCACTTTGGTGGGAAGGTAACAGTGTTCCATGCAATCATGCTGGGCACATGACAATGTTGGCTCCCTCAGCTTAGTAACAGAGATGAGCATCACCCCTTACAATTGGACATGACTGGACAATTTTGTCAAAGGAAAATCTTTATCTAATTTAAAATTACCTTTGGGTGGTGGCTTCTTTTCAATTTTCTCTTCTTTTTCTATCTTGTCTATCTGGATCTCTGGGGAAAAAAGAAAATAGCAAACAATGATTAAAAGACAAAGAGCGAAAAGGTATGCTACAAACACACCAGTATTTACTACACCTTGATACTAGAATATCTGAAATTGGGATTGGAAAAGAATATGGCCCATAGGTCATTGATTTGACAGTCTTTTTGTTTTCAGAATTCAATATTCATTGCACTTTTTAAAAAAATCTTCAGATTTTTCATCTAAGAAGAAACTTCCAAATTCACATCAGAGGTCAATTTGAGTGAAACCCAGTTGAACCATCCTGAGTAATTTCACAGTTTTGGCAGATACTGTCTAGGTTTCCCTCAAAATTCCTTAAATGTTCAGACTGAAACTGAGTCTTTCATTTCAGAAGAATTGTGCTTAAAATGAAATTTTTAGTGGCATTTTTATTCTACATTGTGTGTGCAGTTAATTTGGGTCCAGCCAAGGACTCATCTGCCTTCTATCAGTGGGAGACATTTGGTCTGCTGGTTGAGTGGGAAAGGGAGCAAGCTGTGCTGATTTACCCCTTTTCCACTCCACTTAAAGCCTCTGAAAGTCTGCTCTAGAGCACTGATGGACCTCTGGAACAGTGTAGGAAGTGGTCTTGGTGGGCTGTTGAAAGGAAAAAAAACAAACTCCCTTTTTAATAGCACAAGCAAAGTTTCCAGTGGAGTTCTGGTCCAGGTCAACCACATCAGCAGAAAAAAAGTCTGAATACAATTCTGTAGTTAATGATACCTTGGGCAATTCCTTGTATCATGCAGTAATTACATTTCATTTTTATTCTATTTCCTCATCTTATTGGAAGTACCCACATTTTTTCAAGCACAGTTATAGTAGCAGAAATGCAACAAAGCAGATTAAGACCAATAACCAGCCTATAGACCTGAAACACACAGGCAAAATAGAGTGGCTTCCAGCTGCTTTGGGGATTTGGCGTGCAGATAACACATGCCCCCAGTTTGGCTGGAAGCCATTCCTGGGCCACCAGAAAAAGGTGCGGAAAAAGCGGTCAGAGTGGGCCATCCAGTTCCCATGGTCCTACACCTCTGGCCACTTCACGCCACTTGCAAAGCAGCTAAACTTGCAAGGCAGCTAAACTCCTGCTAGTCCGTCATTATTATACAGTTTAAATTCTCTCACATATAATCATAGAGTTAGAAGAGACTACATGGGTCATCTGGTCCAACACAAACATGAATGCATAGGTAAAGCACTCCTGAGAGATGGTCACCTAAACTCTATTTTAAAGATTTCCAAAGGAGTAGCCACCATTCATGCAATCTATTCCATTGTGTAGTACTACATAATATTTAGGTAGAATCTCTTTCCTTCTAATTTGAATCCATTGGTTCATATTTATGTTTCAGGACCAGAAGAAAACAAGCTTGCTCCATCTTCTACTTCCCATCCCTACAAACATTTAAAGATAATTATTGTCCAAGTTAAACATATCGAGCTTCCTGAACTACTCTTCATAGGGCATAGCAAGTTTATTCCAATGATTTAACAAAGAAACAACCACAGAACTGCTGAACTGGTCATCAAATACTCAAAGATATATTACATACACATATTTCATTGTTCCAAAAAACAAATTCAAAAGCAAAAAATTCCTTTCAAATGCTGATGGCATTTAACAAGACTTATTATAGAGATAGTCTTAGAAGCTTATTAAAGTTCCTAAATTAGTAAAAAAAAAGACCACATCCCCCGATGAAGCCTATCACAAGTCCATCTATATTCATCTTGTCAAAACAAACTGATCCAGTACAACTAAAATCAATGGAAAGTCTGTACATTTTACAATCTGACTTGAATTTGCATTAATTTCAACTCAGTCCAACAGCACACTATTAATATTAATACAGCAGAACTAAAAGACCAGGTGCATTACTAATTAGAAAACCCTCTCTTCCTGCAAAATATCCAGTTCTCAATGTTTTTTTTTTCCTTCTCTTTTTCACACATCCCAGCGTGACTAACAATTCAGTGGTGGCTATGAAAAACATATCAACCTCATTGAGATCAGGATTTTACAGTGAATTGCTTTTTGTTCTTCATCTTTAGGGGCAGCTGTAGCCACATTTTATTTTCCAGTTGATTTCATATCCATGACAATACAGACAGTAATAGACTTCAGTCCTACTGAGTTCTAGGAGGAAAGGTAAACAGACACTTTTGGGGACGTAATAATTTTGTTCCAGTTCCAAAATCTTCAAGATCACTGGGGTATAAAATCAGAGATTTAAGTCCCCCATTCCATTAAGGTATAGATGCTATTTGAGTTTTATGATTCAAACAATATGTTGCAAAGAACTTGTATCATTTAAAAGGCAGTGAAAAGATTCACATTCCTTGACATTTCAGATTTGTTTGTTTGTCATTCTTTTCTTTCTTTTTTTTTTTAAAAATAGCATTGCCTTAGCAATTTATGACAAATAGATTTAATTTTCAGATAATCATATAAGATCTTTTTGCTGAGTTGCCAAAGAAGTTGTATTTTCATAGAAGACTTACATGGCCAGTTGAAAGGATGCAATTTATCTTCATCAGAGAGGCATATTGTTAATAAATCCAAAATATTATGAATTCATCTTTAGGAAACTGACAGAATCCAGCAGTCACACAGATAATCTCTGTCACCAAGGCAACCATCCTGATTCTTCATGTGATGACAGCAGAATTTATTAAATTATTGCAAGAGAGTATGTGTTTTTTAAAAATGTATTTCATTAGCTACCAAAGAAACAGGGCAAAAACTCCATAGCTTTCTAGATTTGTGTTTATACAACAGTTTAAAATTTTATTCCCTTTACTCCAGAGATCACCTTTTCTCAAAATTATCAGTGTACTTTTTAATGGTGATTGAACAATTCTTTTATATCACTGAAGATTTTTTTTAAAAAGTCCAACTGGTAGTTCAAATTTCATAAGATATGTTCCTCTATAATTTGCTAGGTCATCAGAGACTTTTGTTGATTTGGAATCCCCAAATTACAAGGCAATGAATTTGCAAATTATCAAAATGTTGTTGACACTAAAATCTACTATAGATTTTGACTGATGCCTTTCTTTGAATTATTGTCAAGACTTAAAACACAATAGCAAGGAAAGCCTAAGAGTGAATGATGCAATATTAAGTTGTATATACGGTCATCACAATGTAAGTACAAGTTAGGTACTGTAAATTCCCTTTGGCTTCAATAGAATTTGAAGTAAAATTAAAGTTATGAATACAGTTATCAAATAGAGTTGAATTAAAAACATTTTGAGTCCCACCTGTCCTCACTGGACTACATAACATAACCTTTTCCTGTGTTCCCTAACTCTTGCTCACTCTGGAGGATCTACCAACCATTGGGACATTTAGTGAAGTTTTATGAAGCCACAGGGGTAGGGCAATCTGTTCCACTACAGAGTCTATTCCATTGTTAGACATCCACAATTGGATATAATTAATTGGTATAAATTTGCCAGTAAATTTAATGGAACTGAGAAAGTAAATTATGTGTGGATTCCTATTTTTCTGTACAAAAATAGGAAAGAGAAGAGTATGAATTCAAAGAGCTAAACGTGATTTTGTGTTGATCAGTACCTGCATTGTTGCCAGAAAAGTAATTTAATATTAAAGCTCATATTTGAACAGAGGGAAGTGGAAATCCTAACATATGTAGGAATAAAGATAATATTAAGCGTGGATAAAAGGGTGTATTTCTGAGCAATCTGTTGAGCCTAGACACTAGGTGACATCCTGAATGTCTAAAAATAAAATTGCACTCAAAATGGAAGAACTAATAACCCTAAGACTAAAGTCAGAGTGAAAAGGGAACTATAACTAAAGCAGAGATGAATAAAAACTCAGGGGCTGTACAGATTGGCAGAAAGGGGTGGTGAGACGCCGGCCCTTTCTGCCCCAGATAGAGACTGCGCCAACCAAACAGTGCAGCCTCCGGGAGACCTAAAAAGAACCCTCTTCTGACAAGTTCTTTTTGGGTTGTATGCGGGGTGCCATTGGCACGCTCACATGCAATTATGATGTTGGTGTGGCATTGTTTGTGTGCTACGCCACATGGATGACATCATCACACACGCTGCATGGACAGGGGCATGGCAAGATGCTGCATGGGTGCCGATAGTAGGGCTGGGCACTTGTGGACTCCCAGCCCTACCTAACCCTAATTTCAGCTCCAGGTTGGTGCAAGGCACCCATGTGTACCAGGCCCTAGTCATCAAGAAACTGGGATGGTTCTGTATAAGGAGGCAGACAGCTATAAGAAATGTGTTAGTCTTGTGACTTAGGACTTTATCACATACCAGCTAGATAAGCAGAATTTTAATAGATTTAAAGTCTTTGGCTGGTACATACCACGTAACATCATGCTGTTGCCATGCATCCAATTCTTTACTGTAGTACACCATTTCACTGATGAGCAAACTCCATCAATGGGCTCTCAGTCTCACTGTTATTCCATTACTGCCTTCATGCACTATACCCCTTCTGCTGCAGCTCTGCTTCTCAGGCAGTCACATCCTGTGAGTGGGTCTCATTCTGCTCCTCTCCCCCTCGCATGATCACAGAAGCCAATACTTTCCTGAGGGTGGCTTCTCTGTGCACATTCACACAACAGCCAGCTTCCAAAGGTGGTTGGCAGCTGTGGTTGTTAATTCCTAGCCTTCCACCTGGAAGGCAATGTTTGACAATGCAGAAAACAAATCACACAACCACTGACCACCAAAACAGTTTTGTAGGAAAATGTATGATGAGATATAATGCCAAACCAGTATGTTTTCTTTCTTAAACAAGTGTGATTATGATGGGACAGCAGGCTTGTGTGATAAAGTCCTTAGATGGGAGTCCATTAATGGAACAAGAGTACAAAACACTTTCATTTAGAAACACAAATCTTAGGACTGACTGAAGAGAGTCATGAAGATTAGGGACATAGAGTGGAAAATTACTGGATCTTTGACCACAGAATCTTTTTAAATCCTATTGTCAGTCCCAAATAGAGTAGAGACCTTGAAGATTTTCATAACTGGCTCAAATGTTGCTCATGCCCTCTTCCTGAGCCTTTTTTTTATTAATATATCTTTATTTTACAAAGCTTGCGTTTTTACAAGATAAATTTTTACAACAAGACATTTATACAACAGGATATATAAAAACATATCAACCTATATCAACAAGCTATAAATCTGTTATATTTTAGGCTTACAACTGAAGACTTTCGACAAGAAACTATATATTTTTAACTTATAATTACAAATAAAAAATCTTGACTTAGTTTTTTCATAAATTTTTTAAAAACATTTGTCGATTTTAACATTGTTTGTCACTCCTGACCATTCTTCGTCCCATTTATCCATATCTTTTTTATTTAAGATTGCTGTTAATCTGTCAAGTTCTTTCATATCAAATATTTTATATTTCCAATCCTCTATAGATGGTACACATGTGGATTTCAAATTTTTTGCTACTAACATTCTAGCTGCTGTTATTAAATACAATCCTACTCTCCAATATTTTCTTTCTCCTTCTACACCTAATGTTGAGGTTAAGGACGTTCCAGACACGTTTGAACAACATTTGAGCCAGGTATGAAAATCTTCATTAAATCAAGTGTATTTAGCTATCTGTTGAATTGCTATTCAACAACTGGTGAAATGGGTTTGCTCTAGTTGCTGATTGACATATAGGATTTAAGATGTGGTTTTCTACAGAAAGTGAAAGTCAGTGAAGACAATTACTGAGCAATCTAGATAATATTTGGATCACCTTCATTAAATCCACCTTTTCCAGTAGGACCAGATCACACATTGGGCTTTTTAAATTTGTTTTTGGATACATCTTCACTGACCCTCACTTTCTGTTTAGTCAATTTAGTCATTTTACTCATAGAAGTAGTTGTAAGCAATCCACAGGAAAAGAGATTCCACCTAAACATTAGGAGGAATTTCCTGACAGTAAGAGCTGTTTGACAGTGGGATACATTCCCTTGGAGAGTGGTGGAGTCTCCTTCTTTGGAGGTCTTTAAAAAAAAGCTGGATGGCTAGTTGTCAGGGGTGTTTTGATTGAGAGTTCCTGCATGGCAGGGAGGTTAGACTGACTAGCCCTTGTGGTTTCTTCCATCTCTATGATTCTGTGATTCCAAAGATTCTGCCTCTAGTGGCCTTGAATTGTCTCACAGGGAACAGATTTCCTATGAATGCAAACTTATCGTTCCCCAGGAGCGATTTAGGGATGCTAAGAGGGAGCCACGTTTTCATGGCGATTCAGGAAGCGTGCCTGGCTTTCAGACACAGGTGCTTCCTTCCCCTTTTAGGGATGTTTGGAGGACGTTTTAGCAGCGACGCAGCCAGGTATGAAAATTTTCAAAGACAACCCAGAATATTCCCCAACAGTGAATCTTTAGAATCATAGAATCATAGAGATGGAAGGTATGAAAATCTTCTTTGATTGTGTATTGCTGGGAGCAAAAAAAAAAAAAACAGATGCCGCCAGTATAAGAAACACGCATTGCTAGCAGTACTCATATCTTTTAAAGGACCTACACTTGTTGGACTACTCTTTCCATATGAGCAGTGCATCTTTAAACTGTTCACCAAACTATCCTAAAATGTTTTTGCATTTTGAGTTCACCAAATCCTAAATTCAGAGTAGTTCCAAGTGTGGTTGTTATCATGCTACTGCTCTGCTGTAAGAACAGAAATGTATAGGAGCTTAAGATGACACTGTCCAGGGTCTAAATAAAGGCATCAGATTCCATCTGATCTTGAAAGCTAAGCAGGGTCAGCCCTGATTAGTACATTGGTGGAAGAGTGCCAATGAATACCAGGTGCTGTAGGCTATATTTCAGAAGAAGGAACTGGCAAAACCACCTCTGATATCCCTTGTCTAAGAAAACCCTCTGAAAGTCATTGGGCCACCATAAGACACCAGGTGACTTGAAGGCACATAAACACATCCACACACAAGATGACACAGTCTTTCAGTCATCATCTTCCCTTTGTTTTTCCCTTTCTTTCCTTTTCCTTTTCCTTTCTTTCTTTCTTTCTTTCTTTCTTTCTTTTTTTCTCAAAGCAGTAAAGCCATTAAATAACAGATGGATAGAATAGCTATACAGTGCCTTCTGTTTCTACTGTGAGAAATTCATTCAGTTGGAAGCGTTCACAGGCCAAGGAAAAGGAGTGCTGAGGGTCTTTTTGAAATTATTTGTGGGGATTAAAATATGTCAATTACAATTCAAATTCTCATTGTTAAACTTTAAATTACAGTTAGACACTATATCTGATTTAAATGCTGACATCTTTATGCCTTAACATTTGCTGCAAACAAAATTGCATCCAGGAAAGAGAAGAAGAAACAGAATGAGAAAAAACATGAAGCCCATGTATTTAGCAAGCAGTGATTGGAATCATTTTTAGCTAACTATTGTCCTACTCCTCTCTTACAAAAGTATTGGGATCAGTGAGTGTGTGATGACATCTTTGTAGCCTAATTAGCAAGAATCTTTGGTAGTTTTAACTACAGATTAACAAGAGTTCATCTCTTTGCTCACTTGCTGCTTTGAAGTCTTGTCGTTTCTCAATTCAGACACAAACTACCCTATATTCACATCTACCAAGCATTCAGACTAAATACAGACCCTGCCCCCTTCCAAGACCAAAATCAGCTACCTTTTTGGCATTCTGCTGCCTTTCAACACCTCCCATTTGTTGCCATCAGTGGTTTCTTTCTGCAGTCTTATGATCTGGATTATTCAATATTAGTAGGTAGCCTAAATAAATAGAAAACATCACAGACTTGGGACAATTACTAAGGAAAGTCAAAGATGAGAGTGTAAAGGAAGACTTACTGTTGTACATTAAGAAACCAAAAGTAATTACCATGGAAGAAACAAATAAATTCAACCTATACAATAAGGAAATTGAAACAGTAAACGAGTTCTTGTACCTAGGATCAAACATTGATTAGATTGGAGACTGCAGTCAAGAAAACAGAAGACTAGGAATGGAAGGGGTAGCTATTAACAAACTAGACAAGATCATAAAGTGTAATGATATGCAAATGAATACTAAAATTATAATCGTCCAAGCCATCATATTCCTTATCACCATGTATGGATGCAAAAGCTGGACTGTGAAGAAAGCAGATAAGAAGATTATTAACTCATTTGAGATGTGGTAATGTACAAGAATGTTGAGCATATTGGACAATCAAAAGGACAAAAAAATGGGTCCTTGAACAGATCAAGCCTGAAATCTCCTTGGAAACCAAGATGTTCAAAGGCATGGCTCATTAGAAAAGACAATAATGCTAGGAAAGGTAGAGGGAAGACTGCATGCCAGATGGCTGGACTTTCAGGGAGGCCACAGGTCTGAATCTACTGTATATGACCTAAGTGGAGAAGTGGAGGATAGGGGGGCTTGGAGATATCTCATCAACATGGCTACCATGAGTCGGGATCAACTCAAGGGCAGTAAACAACAAGCACAAATAAATGACTAGTGTATGAACACACACTGCAATGACAAGCCAACCAAATGGCTCATGTATGAACTCACATTGCAATGACAAGTCATGTATTAGAGTCATTAGCAATCAGCCAGTGCACTGTGTAGATTTAAGACATAAAGGCAAAGAAGGAAGCAGTGGCATGAATTCTGACTGAGGACATGACATTTTAATTTCACTTCTTTGGCAGGCTGAAGTAAAGAAAAAGAGATGTGTAAAGATAAACTGATGTGTGGAAGAGTGGGAAGTACCTTCAAGAAACAAACTGAGAAACAGGAAGAACAAGAGAAATGTATGTGCAAACACACCTGTGTGCATGTGGTCTGATCTTCTTTGGGGAAATGTCAGTGCACTGTTTGCTAACCACTGCATTTACAGCTATACCAAACATGCATATTGACCTGGCATGTAATCAGTAGATTCACAGAAGATTTAATAAGTACATTTTATACCACTAGCAGAAGATCAGCTTAAATCACAAATGATTATCCAGGATCCCTAAGGATATACATTTCAATAAAGTAAATCAACAAAGAAGCAGAAAAGTAGATAAAATGAATGGAAGTAGCCTTGCTTTTCAGCTGATCTAGAATCTTCTCTACACGGTGCAATTCTCTGTTTGCCTCAGTATAATTGACTGACTGCATTCATTTTCTTGCTATTTGGCTTTGAACAAGACCCAACATAATGAAACTACATACAGGTGACTGGAAATTGTTCTCAGTGGATTCCTGATTATGGCTCTGTCTTATGATGCTAATTTCATGTCATTTATTTTGTGTTCCATACTAAACAAAAACACTACATCTAGGAGTCTTAACTGTTGTAAAATGTTTTTGCAGCAGTTCAGAAATCAGTTATATTTCCCCCACCCCTGCAACCCAGAATGACTTATTTAGATGCACTAAGAACTGGGGGGAGGGGGGGGGAGTTCCAGTAGTTCTGTGTTTACCAAGACAGGAATGGAAATAGGTTGATTTTATAATGCATTCAAATACAAGTCTATTTTGTTTGCAGGAAGAGAGCAATACAGACTTAGCATGGATTAAGGTTTTACTACTGAGAATGTTAAGTAATTTTCCCACTGGGGTGTAGCTCTATTGAAGCCCTCAGTGATGAAAATATTAGCCTTGGCTAAGCAAACACATCCTTTCTTCCCCATATCTGCAGGTGTTTTGATTTGGAAGATATTATTTTTATTATTTCTTTGTTGGGCAATAAAGTAAAAATGGGAGCACTGCATGAGAGTACTTTAAATATCATTTCCCATTATATGTTGTTGGCAAACAGCAAACATTATAGCTCCTTGCAGTATATGTTGAGGGAAAACCTTGATCATTTTTCCAGACAATGGAAGGTTCTTTCAAAAAAGGGGGGGCAGTCTCTTGCCGTGTGGCTCCCTTGGCATCCAGAAAAACATGCACAGAGGCTCCACTGGGTACGGCAGCTGGGTATTGCTGAAAACTGAAGATAGGGATGAATTGCAATTTGTTCTGATCCAGCCAGGTATTTACATTCTTATCCCAAGACCCACATGTTTATCACACTATCTGCACATATGCTGCTCTGCCTCAAGATATCCCCACTGAACACTTTGAGTTTCACAGCCCCTACAAGAGGTGTTCTGGAATGTGTTTTTCTGGCATATCCATATACACGAACAGTAGACCAGCCCTGTTAGATATGAAAGCACCATAACCATCTATTGAATGGGTCCCATATGGTTTCAACCCAACAGCAAACACTGGCCTGCAACATCTTTGCATATATAGCATCTTATCTAGAAAGATCATCTTGAATCTTTCCCCAGCTTCAGAATATCCAGATGACTGGTGGTTCCTTCCTTCCTTCCTCCCTTCTCCAGCCCCACCATACAAATTATCCTATATCATTTCCCCCTTTACCTAGTTGCAGAAAGGAATTGGAATGGTAGCAGCAGCATTCAGCAAATGATACAGAGGCAGAAATGTATTTCCCCCTTCTTTTTATTTCCGATGCATTCCAAATCTGAAAGGCTGCTGTGCTTTGGCTTTAGATGTATATTCTCTCATGAAAATATGTGTTCTGCACCTCCTGAGACTACCACAAGGATAGAAAGCATTGCCTTGAAAATCCAAACATCAGTGAGATTTGCAATGCTTTTCAGAGGGACAATGTGCACAAAACCACATGTACATTTCAAATATGTCTATATTTAGCAATTGTACACAAACTTCCTTTCAGTCATAATCAAAAATGGTTATTTTATGTAGATAACAAAGTAAAGTCTAGCTCAGGGGTAGGCAACCTTTTTGAGCCGGGGGCCGGGTTGCTGTCCCTCAGACAACTGGGGGGCCGAAGCCAAAAAATAAATAATTAAATAATTTTTTTTAAAAATTAAATAAATAAATAAACTGGGACAAATGTTGGACAACATTTTCAAATGGTGGACACTTTTTTTAAAAAAGTGGAGGACACGCAAAAAAATTTGCTGATTTTTTAAAAAATGTTAATATAAATGCAAGTTTCTGAGGCATCTATAGACAATTGCCCCCCTTGCCCCTGCGCGCGAGAGGCCAAAGGTCCCGGCGGCAATCGGCGACAGGACTGGGCGGGGGGCCGGTCCCAAGGCCTCGCCGGGCCGCATCCGGCCCACGGGCCGCAGGTTGCCTACCCCGGTCTAGCTCATGTGGCATAAAGGAGTACTTCAGGTAGCTATAACCCATTCCATTTTTGATGTTATCAGTAACTCCACTTTGAGTAATGCCCTGAAACAGATCATCTTCTGGTGTGGTTGTTGTCAGAATGTTCTTTATAGACAGACCCAATTAGTAATCTAGCCACATGATTTTGTACACAATACATATTTCCAGATAGTCTTCATGGGAGCTGTACAGACCGGCGAAAGCGCCAGGCTGCATACATGCTAGGGTTACCTCGGGATGCTGCTTATATATGCCCCGCAACCCTAGTACATAATCTGTACGTGAAAATGGCAGCGCCCAGTACATATGGGTGCTGTCATTTTGACGTGGCAGACGCTTAGCGTTCACACATCCTGGCGCCATTGTGACACCACAAGTGGGCCATTGGCGCATTGCAGCATCACAATGGTGCCGCATAAAGAACGTTATTTTTAAGGGTGGTCTCTTTTTGCTCCGCAGGGAAGCCCCGCGGTCTGGAGGCTGCGGCTTCCCTGTGGAGCAAACTAGGGCGGCAGGAGACCACCTGCTTTGGGCGGTCTGTATCCCGTCATAGATATCTCAAAAGGTATACATATCCCCAAGAGCAAAGATAGATAGATAGATAGATAGATAGATAGATAGATAGATAGAGACTATAGATATAGATATAGATATAGTCCTATCTCAAGATTGCCAAGGCATGGACATTGGTGTCAGGTTACTTCTATCCAAAAGGGTTTGTTCCTGAACTAACAGATTCCATTGTTAAAAGGTATTGTTTGCCACCAAGAAATTGTGTGTAGAGTCTCCTTCTTTGCATGCTTTTAACAGAGACTGGATGACCATCTGTCAAGAGTGCTTTGACCGTTTATTCCTGCATGGCAGGAGATTAGATTTGATGGTGATTACGGTCTCTTCCAACTCTATGATTCTGTGATCACAGGACCTCTGTTTTCCTGATCAGCTGAACCATCTACCAATAGCAAAGATGATTAAAATCCTGATCTAGTCAACTGCTGATGTCAAATTTGTATAGGCCAGAAACTGGAATGATGCAATCCTATAAATGTTTTTGGACTACAATTCCCAACATCCATCACCATTGGCTGCTGAGAGTTTTAGTCCAATATCTGGAAAGCTGTATCCTTAGCTCTGGTAGAGAGGAAGAGAACAATAAGTGCAGCAAGAGCTAATTTTTTCCGCACACAGCAAAAGGCGCATGTCATTTTAAAAACTATAATAATAATAATAGGATTTATTTATATGTCGCCCAATCACTGGGAATTCGGGCGGCTTACACAGTTGGCCCTTCTTATACACGGATTTTTTATACACGGATTCAAGCATCCACGGTTTGAAAATGTTCAAAAAAGTATAAATTTCAAATATCAAACCTTGATTTTCCATTTTTAAAAGGGACACCATTTTGCTATGTCATTATATTTAATGGGACTTGAGCATCCACGGATTTTGTTATCCACGGGGGATCTTGGAATCAAACCCCAGCATATAACAAGGGTCCACTGTTTGTTCAACAGTGACAATTTACAGCAAATTCGGATAATGATGATAACAGCAGTGGAAGGGAATATGGCAATTCAAAAATATCTGCATGCATATAATGGACCACTGTACACAACGACACCCCCCACCCCCACCCCCCAGCTTCCTTTCTACTATTTCGCAAATTTTAAGGTTAACATTTTCAGGTCTTCATAGTCTATTGTGCAGGAAATTAATCTCCAAATTCAATAAAACAAATTGTGTGGAAAAATTTGTTTAAATTATATGTTTGAGAGGGGGGGGGGTTGTGTGTGGGAGGGTCCATAATTGTAACCAGATTCTCAGAGGGGCCTTTGGCCCTGAAAAGGTTAAGAACTACCAGTCTATATAGGCCTAAATTCAGTTTGGCCTTGCTGTAAAATGACAGGAAACAATTTCTTGGTTAGCTAGCTGGTTGCTTATTCTTACTTTAGTTACCATACCCCTCCCAATTGTAGCAAAGGGTATTGCCCCCAGATATGAATTCTAATGCCCAATGAAATTATTTTTCAGTCTCCAAATGTCTAGCATTGCAGAAAGTTAAAACTTGAAACTGAACATTTAGAAACATTCAAAAATATTACAAATTAATTTCAACAGGGAGAAATGTAAAGTACATGAAATGCACTTCCCAAGAGGTATGCTGAGAAGATAGCTAATACAATAGGTTTCCAGGGACATGCTTCCCTTATCTTATCTGCTGTTACTCATTAATATAGTGAGAACTGCCATCTGAAGAAGGTTTACTAAGAAATCTATTAGACTTCTCAGTAAATTGACTTCAGATTACAGCATTCATGGAATATCATGTGTAAAACCATAGATTCCAAATGTGAAACAGAGTTCATGAGAACGTGGATGCAATCAGGAATACAAGTAATTTCTATGCAAATCAGTCTTTGAAGGGAAGTGGACTAGGTCTATGAAAGCTCATACTACAACTTGTTTCACAGTTTGTCTCAAAGGCGCTGCAAGATTCCTTTTGAGTACTGATATTCCAGATTTAGGGGATTATCGCACTGCTGAAAAATGCATCTTACTGCTGCCGAATTGAAGGCTGTATCTCACTTTGAAAAATGGCTGCTGAAGCGAGTTCAGGGACCTGCATTGGAGCCAGGCTGTACCTGGATGGCGGTTTTAGGAAGAAAAGCCATGCAATAACATCAGGGTACAGCCTAAATGAAACTTCAATTCGGCAGTGGTAAAACATGTTTTTTAGCAGTGTGATAATCTCTTCCAATGGCTATGACTCTGAAATAATTTCTAGTAACCCAATTTCTAGTTTCCCATATGGAACCTTCCCTTATGATAACTTTGGAAAAAAATCATAAATATGTCTGGGGGAAAAGTTTGAAAAAACTATCTCTCCCCCCTTTCTCTCTTACACACACACACACACACACACACACACACACACACACACACACACGGGTTTTATTCCTCAGTATTCTCTTGAATATCAGCAACAACTGCCAAGGCAGGATATTGAATAATGGCAGGGAGATGAGTCTTGTCACATCTCCCTCTTGGTGACTTGATGGATGGAGTTTGCTCATGCTCTAGATCATACCTATTGCTGGGTTTCCAGGGAGAAAAAAATATATTCTCCTCCAGGCCAACAATCCTGGTGATATTTTAAATTTAAATTTTCTCTTTCCTTACAATTCATGGCCATCAGTCTGTGTGAGGTATTTGCAGTTTCCACATCCCATCTGCTCACTGTCTGAAGCACACAGTAGTCTTGTTTATAGAGATGACTCAGTGGAGGCAAGTGGCAGATGGATGGTTTTGCATTGTGGTGTAAGTTTTACTAAAATTTTGGTTCTCAGCAGAGACATATTATATAAACTGCAGTGTAGTCTAGATCTAGAATTAGTTTTCTAGAATTGCTTTCCACCCACTTTGAACTCACCACCCCAAAGATGCTCCTTGGACTGTGTGGTACACTGTGAGTTGGGTGAGGTATGTTGCAGTAGAAATAGACTGTCAAAACTTGGGCACTCTGACTTCTGAGAAGAGACATGCTTACCACAAAGACAGACCACTAGTGGAGACAGTTCATTATGCATTGTCCCAGTTATGTTTTAGAGACTAATCTAAAGATCCATGGATCCTAATGATTACCCATAACAAAAGAAAATTATTACAAAATGACCAACATTATAAAAGAGCACAGGGGAATAGTTATGCACTTCAGGAATCTTCCAAAACAAAATTGTGCCTGTTTTAGCATAAAGTACTTTCTATAAAGATTCACAAAATACCTTCCAGTGAGAAGTGGTTAAGAAAGACAGCAAAGCCCCTGTTACAAACCATGGTAAAAGCAATTCACATTTAAAAAAAAAAAAAAAAGCACACTGCCATATGGAGATATAAAGAGAAAATCAGCTAAACTCTGAAAGCACTAAATATGCAAATAGGGATATCCTTCAGAGGGAACTGAATGGAATAACTAATTACCCAAATGGTGCCAAGATCAGCCATACTGGCAAACTCCATAAAGCCCCACAGGTTTTCAGGAGAGAATTATTCTAGTGCTTGTATTTTAAATAGTTCGTCAGCTTGAAAGAGTTTTTTTAAAAAATAAAAAAAATTGGCTGGTTTAACCATTTCCTAAAATATGAATATTACCAAAATGAAATCTGACTGTTGTCACTCTCAGTTTTATTTAAAGTTTATGGTAGCAAAAGAGAATAACAATTTCCAAGAGCAGGGAAAGAAAAGGACAATGTCCACAAAGTCATAACATTTATAGTAAGTGTCACGTGTTCAGTTTTGTGATGTATACACAGGAATCTTAGTAATGTTAAGGGCATGGTGATTTTACTTTACATTGTGATTTTACTTTCTCTTTACATGGTGATAACCCCACAAATACACACACACACACACACACACAGAGAGAGAGAGAGAGAGAGAGAGAGAGAGAGAGAGAGAGAGAGAGAGCTCTACCTTGGAATTAACTAGTTTACAAATAACTAGTTACTTGTAATTATTTGTAATTATTTACTTTCCCCAATAATTTATGCATATTAACTTACAAAGGCATCATTACCAGCCAGAGCTTAACACTTTACACACTGTAACTGAGACATTGCAGCTACTTTTATAGTTATGAGAGTGTGGCCTTACTAAAAGACTGAGAAGGACCATCAGATGGTTCTATTATTATTATTATTATTATTATTATTATTATTATTATTATTATTATTAACCTTTATTTATGAAGCGCTGTAAATTTACACAGCGCTGTACATACAATCTTTTTAGCTAGACGATTCCCTGCCCTCGGGCTTACAATCTAAAAAGACATGACACAGAAGGAGAAGGGAGTGGTGGAAGGAAAGGGTAAGAGGTCCAGCAGTTCCTCTCTACCTCCGAGGCCTGGACCAAGGCAGATGGACTGGAGGGAGGGCTTGGCTTCATAATGGATGGTTAATCATTTTCCACAGAAAATACATACTCTCAAGTAGGATAATGCATATACAGTACATAGCAATACAGGAAGTGGTTCGATAAACAGGCATCAAAAGAACATCAAATAGTAAGCGACAATTATGCAATGCCTGGGAAGGCTTCTCTGAACAGGATGGTTTTCAACTCCATTTTGAAGCTGGTTAAAGAAGTGATGGCTCTTGCTTGTGGGGGAAGAAGGTTCCAGGAGTGAGGGGCAGCAAGAGAAAAGGGGCGAATCCGGGATGGGGCAGAGGAAATCCTGGGCTGAGACAGCAGACCTTGACTACCAGAATGGAGGGCCCTGGTGGGAAGGTGAGGAGAAAGAAGGTCTGATAAGTAAGGAGGGGCCAGTCCATGAAGGGCTTTAAATGTCGACAGCAGGAGCTTATACTTAAAGCCCTTCATGGACTGGCCCCTCCTTACTTATCAGACCTTATCAGACCATTTCAAGTGCTGGCTTGCACTGCATCTCATGCTGCTGGCTGGTGCTGAGTTCTGGGTGTTGAAGTAACAATGAGATTGCTAAGGGGAAAGGCCCACAGCTTGTAGCATTCAGATTTTTAAAAAGTAACTAACAGTTTTGGGGAAAGGGGGAGCAAAGTGTTAAGTGTAACAATAACAGTAACTAACTACTGTACTTCTGATGCCTTGGAATCCAAAGTATTGTTTCTGAAAATAACATTTCAAGTTCTACATACACAGTATTCCCCCCCCCCCAGTATTGGGTTTAACAATATTATCCTAAGCTTTAAAGACTTCTGAAACTAATTCAGATTCCCATAAGGCTAAGAATTTTGGCAATATATGTGTTTTCAGTTTCCTCCCATTTGCTTTCCTTCCCTTGCCATTGCCAGGGACCCTTTCACATTATGCAGTTATAGCTCTATAGTTCCACTTTAACTGCTCTAGTTCCATCATATGGAATTCAGGGCATTTTTGTTTTTGTTTTGTCTGCTATTGAGGCAGTAGAGCTCTCTGACTGAGAATTTTATATACCTTTCCTGAAACTTCAGATCCTATGATTCCATAGGATGGAACCAGGGCAGTTAAAGTGGAATCATAGTGCTATAATTGTGAATTATGAAAGGGCCTCTGAACTCACCACACAGTACAGTACAGTATAGTACACACATACACACACCTTCCAAATCATACAGCTCCAGAATAACAATATTCCAATGCTGTAAACTCTAGCACTATTACTGATGAGTCAAAAGATCAACAAATTACAATTAGGACTATACATGGAAATTACCAGTTTCCAAAAAGTGAGGTCAAGGTCCTACACTATGTTGGTGAGGTATAAATAAATTTACTGGTGTCTATGGAGGATTCTCCCTCTGTCTAGGGGGCACGCCACAACATCATGGGGACACTGGGTAGAGATCCATCTCTGCAGCATTGTACCCAGGATTATTCTGGCTGTCCTTGAGCACCAAAGAAGGAAAGAACAGCTTAATGGTTGGGGCAGAGGCTACGTCTCCTTCCCTCCATACTCAAATGAGCCTAGGACAGATCTTCAGTCAATCAGTGGTGTGGGAGATGGACTTTGAGCTGCACCCAGCAGTTCCCTCAGTTTCATTTCCCTTGATCCTTGTCTCCCTGTCCATCTCTCCTTCTCTTTTCATCTCTCTCTGTCTTCAGATGTTTACATTCTTTTTACACACACACACACACACACACACACACACAGAGAGAGAGAGAGAGAGAGAGAGAGAGAGAGAGAGAGAGAGAGAGATCATGTCTTCCTTCTCTTCTTTCCTTTTCAGTTCTCTTCAGCTGTTGTCATTCCTGTAACTATGGTATGTGAGCCACTGCACATTTGAAACGTGTATTACAAAACTGCAGAAAGAAATAAGCTATAGCTGGGTGAGTGGCAGCTTTAATTTCTCATCCAAGTTGGGAAAGTTAATTTCCCATCCTCTTACTTTGGGGGGGGGGGGCTTGTGTCATGTAGCTTGTTGTCACCATCTTCTGTTTTTCTGGCCAGAGTCCTAGGCCTATTAAAGCTTCCTGACAGGCTGCTTAGCAATTGCTGTAGCTACTGTGGAATCTGCGGCATAAGTCAATTTAGCAGTTGGTGCAAAAAGGACAGAAGGAGAGGCATATCATAGTGGCTGGTGATGTCACACAACTGCCCATCATTCTTTCAATTCCTGGTGTTCCTAGCAAGTTGGAGAGTGCGAGGATCTTTTGTTTGTCAAAATTTGGGTATTCACTCAAGGAGGAGGAGGAGAGCCAATCCCTTTCTTATGCCCCATGGCAATGAAGCTGTCCAGAAAGATCCTCACACAAAGAGAAATTGAGAGTAATATGATAGGAGATGAAAAAACAATATTGCTTTGAAATTGCTTACCTTTCTTTTTGACCGGTGGTTGGACTTCTTCTAAACCAGAAATAAAAACATACATAAAGTTACTTTGTAATTTGGGTATTTTCCACATAAGAATGACATTTCTTATGTGGTCCAATACTACCCAGTTTCAATAAAAGCAGAGCTTGGAAGAAAAGGATTATAATGTTGCAAATAATATGATGTTCCTATCTGTAATTAGTTATCCTCTTTTTAGTAATAAAGTGACAGTGAAGGGCCCATCCAGAAAAGAATAAAGGTCTCTGAAATTATTGAGAGTTTCTGTTTCTTTTTGTTTTGATTTTGCATACATATTTCCATGTTCACATCTTAACTCTTAATTGAAATATCCCAAATTTTTCTCATTCCTTTCTCTCTTGTGTTCTTATTCCCGCTTGCCCCACTGATCACCTGTCACATCTAGGCTCATGCAATATTTGATTTTCACAAATTTCCATTGAGCTTTCATTGATGTTGTTGTTGTTGTTGTTGTTGTTAAGTCAAAGTGGTAAAGTGGTGTAGGCATTTTACACTAGTAGTAATCCTGAGACTGGAAGTTGAGAGAATGGCATCTAGAATTCTCAGCCTTAGGTCTCACTAAACTACCAACCCCAGAATTCCAAAGGTAGCAGCAATAGCAGTTAAAATAGAATAATAGTGGACACTGTCATTATATACCATATTCATATTAAAAAAAACCAATAATATTATCTCCTGGGTGACTGAATAAATAGAGTACCTAGAAAGATCCAGCTTGGTGTAGTGGGCTGAGTGTTGGGTTAGGACACTGGGAGAACAGGATTTGAATCCCTGCTCACCCATGGAAATCTACTGAGGAGCTCTGGTGGTGCATTGGTTAAATGCCTGTACTGCAGCCATTCATTCAAAACCATAAGGTTTTGAGTTCAAGACCAGCAAAATGGCCCAAGCTCTACTCAGGCTTGCATCCTTCCGAGGTGGCTAAAATGAGTACCCAGACTGTTAGGGGTAAATTAGCTTACAGTTGTAAACCACTTAGACACTGCTTAGGCGGTATGAAGTGGTATATAAATGAAGCTTGTTTGTTAGATCCATGCATGCCAGGGAAGAATCACCCCACAACACTCATGGATTCATGCATGCCAGAGAAGAATCTGCCATGGCATCCAAAGACCCATGTATGCCAGGGAAGAATCTCCCCACAGCACCCATGACCTCCCTGCTGTGAACCCATGCAAATGCAACAGTCCACAGAAGCTGTCAAAGTTTTTTTTAAAAAAATATGCTGCACCATGATCCCCCCAAGGAACCACCACCCCAACTTCCTTGACCTCTAGTGTGAATGAGGCACCTATAACCTAGTTTGCAAACTAGGTTAAATCATAATGTGAGTGAGGCCTTCATTGATTCAACGAATTTACTGTGATTGGGACTAAAATTGGATTTTGTCTGTTGTCTGCCTTACATATCAAATGTATTGTACAGTAAAATAATCACTGAGCAGTACAACTTAATACACAATGTAGTGATTAGGAATAAACCTTTTATATGGCTTGCAAATTATTTCTATGCCAAGATGTAAAATTAGTAGAAATGAATATAATTAGCAATACAGTACCACTGGCAGCAGAAAAATGTATCTTTTTCTGCTTAATTCTTGCTTAATCAAACAAACAAAGCAGGTGACATTTTTAGATATAAAGATGAGAAAAACCAACCTTTTACTTTCAAGGGAGGCTCTGCTTCACCTAGGCCAAGAACAAAAATAAAAATCAGAACAGAAAACAGCTTAATAACATATTGACTATACAGTTGTTGTTTTCTTGCTGCTGGTTAATTTTTATGTTTAAATGTATTCAAGCAGATTGGCTTAACAATTAAAAGAAGATACTGTATTCTAAGATATTTTAGTTATACACATTTCTGTTTTTAGAAACAGATCAGACTGTTTGTCATAGCTGATTTGGTCCACACAGAATGTGAGGTTTGCTGTGAGTCAACACAGTCCATTCATTTGTGTCAAGGACAGTTTGGGAATGTTACATTTTGGAACTGTAGCTGCCAGAATCCCCCCAGCCAGAATGGCCAGTATTCATGCTGCTCACTGGATTCTGGGAGCTGTAATCCAAAAGAACTTTTCAAGGTATATGCACATATCCAAGCTCTTCTGCTCATGCACTGTGACATCTATGATTTCCTGTTCTAGTTCCATTGCTTGCATTTAGTCATATACTACTCTGTTATCTTTCTGAGTCTAAAGGAGCAAATCTACAGGTAGTGTTAAAGACTGCAGTTGAATGAATGGTCATCAATACACCCTTTATCTTTGGATTCTAAAGAATATATCTACCATTGTTTATAACTGGAACAAGTGAACATGCTGATGGGAGTAGCAGGCCAACAGCATTTGGAAGATCATATTATTATTCTTGCCTTTCAAAAGAAATCACAACACTACCTGCCCACACTTTAACATATGTTCTGCATAATTACAAAAAAATGTTGTTGCTGTTGTTGTTGTTGTTGTTGTTGTTGATGATGATGATGATGATGTGTGCCTTCAAGTAATTTCTTACTTACGGGGACACTAAGGTGAAATTATAATGGGTTTTTCTTGGCCAGATTTGTTCAAAGAGTTTCTTTTACCTTCTTGTGAGGTTAAGAAACTGTGACGTGCCCAAGGTCGCTCAGTAGCTTTCCATTGGAACCCTGGTCTTCCAGCTTCCTACTCCAACACTCAGATCACTACACCACACCGGCTTACCATCCCATTCTAAATTATAGCTCCATTGTAAAGAGAATTAGGCTAGGAAAATTCATTTCATTTTGTATCTTGTTCAGTGGCTGGAGTGAATGATCTGGCATGTACCAGAAAACAGGACCCAGTGTTACAATGATATAGACTGGTTAGTATTCACACATGCAGTACTAATCTGAGAACCCCCACGGTGGTGGAAATTAGGTGCTGCTTCAAACTGACAGTTGCATTTGAAAGGAACAATAAGTTGGTTCCAGCTGGGTTTTAATTATATTTGTTAAGGAGTGCTCTGTGAAATGACAAAGCAACAACAAAGATAGAATAGAGACTTCACAGTGGAGTATATCAAACCAAACATCAGATAAGCAACAGGCAGAAGAACAGGAATCATGCATGTCATCTCACACCTATTGTCACTCAAGTAACTATCCACTACAAAACTGATTATCTTTTGATGCTTCATTAGCAGAGGCCACAGCTACAATTAACTGCACTCAGGGGATGTGTTTTAATTACAATTCTAAAACCATGGAAGCACAAGCCCAATTACATTTTTTATTGTTTTGTCTAAACAAGAATCCATGCTACTAGCATTGTGTGTGCGCATGCACAGAATTATGTTAAAGGGCAAGGAGCAAAAATCTGGTTATGTGTTAGGAAATACGATGTGAGTTCACAAGGGCTAGCCCAGTGGTGAACAATTGTGGGTTTTGAAACATGCTTGGAGTCAGCCTTGATTATTATTCTTGATTCCAACAACACATCCATCAACTGTTCGTTGTTAAATTTGAGGAGGGCCAGGGTCTGACATTTTTAATACATCTGATGTCCATTTGCTGTGGATTTTATTTTCAAATGTTTCTGCTCTTTCCCTTATCAATAGCAGCTATTCTCCCCTGAAATTAATTACTTAGCAACATTTATTTATTTTATTTAATCATAAAAAACATTTTAGGTAGGCTATAGTGATTTGAGTGTTGGACTACACCTCTGGAGACTAGGGTTCGAATCCTTGCTCAGCCATGGAAACACACTCGGTGACCATGGGCAAGTCACAATTTCTGAGCCTCAGAGGAAGGCCAAAGCAAAACCTGCTCTTAATATATCTTGCCAAGAACATCCTGTGAAAGTTTCTACTTAGGGTCACTGTAAATTGGTAATAACTTGAAGACACTTCACAACAAAACCTATGTCAAAAGATATCAGGGCAGTGAAAAAGTGAAATGAATGCAATAAATAAAACAATAGAAATAATCTAAATAGACTAAAAATCTGTCAAATACAATTAGCAAATTGTCTATATTGTGGTTCTCCAGTTCCATACCTTAATATCTCTACAGTTTAAGTAAAAGTAATGGTGTTAACATTTTAATTCCAGTATCTGCTCCATAATAATAGATTAAATACAATATGAAACCTATTCAACAAGAATTTTCATGTTGTAGTGGCCATTTGATGAATTCTACTGTCTAAAAAGTAAAGAAGGTCATTTCTTATTTGTCTTGCTGAATTACAAGACAAGAATTCAGCAATGCAATTATGATCACTGGAAAGCATCAGAGCATGCACAGAGCTTGAGAATACCTTTTTCACTCTCTTCTTCATCTTCAAATATGAGGTCTGACATTAATGAAAGGAAACCATAAACCCAACTGGTAGTGTCTTCCACAGCACCGTGCACGAGTCTCAGTGGATCAGTAGTGAGCTTGTTTACAGATTGACCTGAATGTAAAATATAAAGATAAAGAGATTTTGGATATAAAACTTGTGAACTTTTAGCTGAATAATGGATGTATAATGATATTAATATAAAATATAAATTTTGTTGGTTTTCTTAGAGCAATTCTAAATAGTTCTCTCCAAACAAAGGTCCTGATACAGAGAGATGTATGCACATAGAAAGATACCAACACTTTGACTCTAGGGAGATGGTTTGGATATACAGACAGCAGAACCACACAATAAAACCTATTTCTGAACAAGAAAGCTAGAGTGCTTTAAAGCCCTAGAGTGCTTTAAAACTGGAGGGCCCTAACAAGTAATATGAACTACTGATTAAGGGGGGATATAGATGCTGCGGCAATGATGCACCTGGAAAAAGGAGCCGTGAAATGCGGCTCCTTTCTCGGCTGCTACCAAGGCACCAATACAGCCCTGCAGCGGCATGGTGATGTTCGTTATGTGCCACACAGTTTGGATGCGACACACAATGCACATCCTCGGTGCAAGCACCATCTGGAGGCACATGCACCACAATGGTGCCGAGAGAACATGAGAGGGCTCAGGAGAATGAGGACGCTCCGCTCTCCTGAGCCCTAAATCGGTCCCAGGCCAGAACATAGCGCCAGTTTGTATTGGGCCATAGTCCATATGAAAGCTCATAAAGCATCATCAGAAATCCAGAACAGACCAGCAAAAAAAGCCTGCTTCTCAGTGGCTTGGGAGTATGGCATACACATGACACATGCCTCCAAGCCAGTAGGAAGCCTGCATTGTGCTACTTGGCCATTTACACGGCAGCTGCTTTATGGCTCTCTGGCAGCATGGCGTTTAGATGCTGCACACTGCAGGAGTGCTGGAAAGCCACCGTGACAGCAGAAAAGTTGGCTCTTTGCTGGCTCAAAAAGGAGCAGCTTTCTGCCACCTCTTTTTGCATAGGTAAATAGCCAGATCAGGATGGTGGCATGTGGCTGCTGCGGCCTCAATCCGGCAGCGTCAATCCAGCATTTTTGGGCAGTCTGTTTCACCTCTCTCTCATCTGGCAGTAGTTAAGATGAGAAGTGAACCTTTGTAAACACTTATTGATAGATTGGCACTTTTAACACACACACTCAAACCATTTTCTGTTGTATTTATTTTTCATCAGTGTTTCAGGAAAGCAATTCTCTGACTTACCAGTACACAGCTCAGTACAAACCAAATCAATCTGTTGTTTAATGAAATATGACCTGCCAATAGCAGATGAATTCTCTTTGCTCCATAAAGGCAAGATCTTGGCCTAGACAGCATGCATATATTTCTAATAGAACTGAGTTAATGATGGACTCTTCCAGAAAGAAGCGAGTTCTCACAGTATAGCTCATTGGGTTCTGCCAGGTTTTGTCAGTTGTTATTGCTTCAACATCCATTCCTTTCATTGTTTTTGGGAGAGGCTATTTGTACCAATGGTTTTGCACTGGGACTCTTCTAAAGGTGTTTTTAAACAAACAAACAAACAAACAAACAAACAAAGCAACCTCCCCCCTCACCCCCCAAAAGGGCATGGTTTGCTGAGATAGTCCTATGGTCTAAAGAGCAAATTTTCTTCTCTCTCATATGTTAAAAAAAAATTAAGAGTTAAATACAAAACTGCCATTTCATTGACACCACACTAAAATGTGAAAAAGTAAAGAAAAAAAAAGAAGGGAACGTTTTTTCTGATAAGTTTTGCAATAAGAAACAAACCCACGTGGAAATGGAAATGAAAGGTTGCTGGGAACTGCAATAAGATAATCTACACACATTGCTTGAATATATTTTTAGAAATAAAATCTCAAGAACTTTGACAACAAATATTTCAGCCTCTTGACACATTTGCCTCATTTGGAGGAGCCCTGTGCTTGTTAAGTTTTAGCTGTTTGTGAAATACCATATGAAAAGATACGGATTAAAAAATAAAAGATGAAATATAAAAAATTCTGATCCAACCTGAGAAAGGAGGAATCTGCAGAAGGTGCAACAGCAAAAACTAAAGAGTAATGGTACTCATCCAACAAACATGTCCAACAATCTTCTTCTACTACAAGTGGCAAATCAATATGCACATGGAAACATTAATTTATGCCACTCAGTAATGTGGTTTGCATTGCTTGCTCCAATCCAAAACCTTTTAGGTGTTCATAGTGAATGCTCCAAAAGCCTTGAAAGAGATTTCTAGTATTCCAATGGGTTATTCATATGGACCAATTAATGCAATTCCTTCACCAGATACTACTCATCCCCTAAGGGGGTGGGATCAGCATGAGCTAAGGACATTGGGTAGCATTTTGATAGAGCCAGTCATCTTGGAAAGACATGAGAGTCCCATCGTTTTCTTGAATGTTGGTTGGTGCTGTGACAAGTATTAATACTGTTATATTCTATCCAGTATCAAGCATTTTTCATACACAAAATGAGGGACAGCTGAGGTTTACGTTTAGAAACCAAGTGCATAGCTTCAATTTCTGTATTCTGTAATTCTTTAATAATTTGATTCTCAAAGGAAGCAACAAGTAATTTTATCTACTTTTCCCTGATATAACAAAGTTTTCAAAAACTGCAAACCTTTCAAGGACTACTTGCAGGTTAGCATTTATTCTGCCACTGTGTGTGTGTGTGTGTGTGTGTGTGTGTGTGTATGTGTGTGTTATTTGCATGGAAAACATTTCCTGTGCAGGAAACACCATTTTCTGCACATAAAATATTATTTCTACACAGAAAATTCTATTTTTGTCTAGAAAAACCACATGCAGACTTTTCAGAGACTACGCTATGGGTTATGATGATTCTTTTCAGCTGAGGAGTATCCTCATTAGCATTTCCTGACTGGTGAGGATGAAATTTTCCAATATTTTTTAAAACATTCTTCCCATCTCTATACTTTTATGATGTGCTGTCCAACCTTTTGGAAGATATGAAGTGAAGCACAGTAAATGATGTGTGAGCCAGCAAGGAAAGAAACAAGCAAAATTCTGGATTGGTTCCAGAGGACTGGGACAATCATCCGTAACAAATCATGTTTGTACCTATTTTCTACGAAGAGTGCTAGCAATTAAAATATTGGTTGCATTAAAAAAAATAGTGCCAGTGGATGCTTTCTGTAAGTTCAGTAGTCACCACCCTACACTTAGAACAAAATTTTGCTCTCAAATAACTCAGAGTAGTTTATATACAGTTCCCAAGTATTCGTTCTCTTCAGTATTCATACCACAATTTCTTTGTGAAGCCAAAGTCCCAGGTTGCTGCCATATTGCAGAATTAATGCAGTTTGACTTAGCTTTAATGGTCATGGCTCAATGATATGGAATCATAAGATTTTAGTTTGTTGTGGCACCAGAGCTCTCAGACAGGGAAGGCTAAAAACTCACAAATCTACAAATCTCAGTATTCGATAGCATTGAGCTATGGCAGTTAAATTGGTGCCAAATTGCACTCATTCTGCAGTGTAGATGTAGCTTAAGTAACTGTGTTCACACAAAAGATTTCTTTTGATTATAACATGTTGTGGGAAAGAACACATTCTGTTTGAAGTGATATGGAAGTTGGTCTGTGTTTTTGGCTTGTTATGGCTCATTTGCACGTGCAAGCTATTACTTAGTTTTACAGTTAACAAACATAAACATGTGTGACCCAGCTGTGCTAATTAAATTCATTTTGATTGAACTCAAAATGTTTAAATCTTTCTTTTAAAAAAACACCTCTTGATTTGGAAATCAGCACTTATGTCAGTTTGTAAAGTTGCTGAAAACTTCTAAACTGATGAATAACGTTAACTCCCCCAATTACTGTGCAGGAGCTGTGCAACTTAATATAACCAGAAAGCATGCCAGACATGTTTCAAATGTTTTTTTTAAAAAAATTATAAAATGGGTTCCTTGCCTCCATGGATCTCTCTTTTCCCCACATCTTTGTCAATATCAAGTTGATGTACTCCTATGAGAACAAAATATACATGAAGTGAGAAAGAGAAGAGGAAAGGTTAAGCTACACATATTTCATAAATGTCACTGTCCATACCTGTTTCTTAAATTCTAAGAGGCTTTTTACATTTTCTTTGTGAAGACAATAGTTCTGATTTACAGAGCCTTCACAGCTGCTGCTCAAATATTCATTATACATTCAGCCCCCCCCACACACACACACATTTTCAGGTTTGACTCTTGCATTTGCTAGTATTCATGGATTATTTGCTGCTGCCACCACTGCTGCCCTATGTCAGTTTTAATAGGCACCAGAAGCCTTGTGAGACTGAGAGACGGTGAACATGTGGCTAGGCTTGTAAGTCCCCATTAAAAGCCCCAGTAGCTGCCTGCTTTTTTCTTATGAAGGAACCCAAATACCTTGAAGGCATCCATGGTCAGTTGAATCTGTGGATCATACTTTTCTCTGCGTTAAATTTGGTTGTGGGGAGGTTAGAGTTAATTGTGTTTTTCTATTTTCATAGGGTGCGTCCTTAACCCCAGTGAATGTTGAGGTCTGACTGTACTAATAACCTCTTTACATTGAAGGCCTTTAGTGCCAAAAATTAAGTGTTCTTCATATGTTACAGAAGTCTGACATACACCCATTTCTCTTATAACTTAAGTGACCCTAAATCAATCAATCAATCAATCAATCAATCAATCAATCAATCAGTCAGTCAGTCTAATTCACTTTTAAAGAATAGGTTATATTGCCCTCTCATTTCTCTGCTGTAGCTTTTATTTGAGGTGCATCTACACTGTAGAAGCAATACAGTTTGATACCATTTTAACTATCATGGTTCATACAGAATCCCGAGAGTTGTAGTTTTATGAAGCACTAGGACACTTTTGCAGAGAGGGCTGAAGACCTTGTAAAACTACAAATTCCAGGGTTCCACAGAATGGTTCCAAGTTAATGTTGTGTCAAACTGCATTATTTCTATAGTGTAGATGCACCCTTACACCTTCTTCTTTCATATATAAGGATTCGACTTCTTTATTTCAGTTAGTCTCAAAGATGCTCTCTCTCTCTCTAAGGATTCTTTTGTTACATCACAAAACTAGCTTGAGTTAATGTCTCTTCTTGAGTAATAAATGATGTGTTTCTATCAAAGTGGAAAACATTAAAAGTACCAATTGATTTCAGGCAAGAAATCTGAATAGGTATTTAACTTTCTTGTTGAAAACAAGGGGAAATAAAGACGCTTCATAGTTTTTTGTGGGGCTTTGGGGCTATATGACTATGTTCTAGAAGAATTTATTTCTGACGTTTCACCTGCATCTTCAGAGGATGGTGTCATGGAGATGAGTGGGGTATATATACTGTGTGAACCTCGGTTGAGAAAAAGTGATTTACATGTTAATCTGTGATTTGGTCTGTTGGTGAAGGGCAAGACCCTAGGAGGGAGAATATGCAAGAAGGCTTGTGTCTATTTAACTAGTGATCCATTAGACACAAATCCTCCTTCATATCCTCCCACCCCATGGCCTTGCCATTTACCAACAGACCAACACACAGATTAATATGTAAATCACTTCCTCTCAACCAAGGGTCATTTCCATGCCACCATTCTCTGAAGATGCCAGCAACAGATGCAGATGAAACGTCAGGAATAAATTATTCCAGAACATGGCCACATAGCCTGAAAAACCCACAAAAAATTATGGATACCAGCCATGAAAGACTTCGACTTCACGAAGGTGCTTCACTTTGGATGGAAAGGACACAGAGGATTCTTGGCCAGTTTTGAAAGTTTGGTACACTAACCTAGTGTGAAACTGAGAGGCAAGGCAGGTTTAATTTTCCACAGGCTTTGCAGTAGAGAACTGATTCAATCTTTTCCCATGGAAGAAAACATCACATCATATATACAAGAAAAGTGCCGTGACATCACTACCTTGAACTACCTAAGAATCTTAAGTACCTACATTCATACCTGAAATTGCATTTGAAAGTCACACAACAAAGTTCAAAATTCGTACAAGACTGTTGTACCCAGATTTTGAACTGTAAGACCTGGGTTTTGTATGCTGTCACTTGAATCCAATAATAATAATAATAATAATAATAATAATAATAATAATAATAATAATATATTTTATCCAGCCCCTCTGCACAACGCAACCAGGGCAGCTTACAACATTAAAATAAGCATTACATACATTACATACATTATGTTGGATTTTAATCTGTAAGCCGTTTTGATCATCGTGGAAAAGCGGGATAACAATAAAATTTATTATTATTATTATTATTATTATTATTATTATTATTATATCCCTCAATCCCTCCCCCCTTAAAATGCAATTAAACAATTTACAGTATAAAACATAACTTCAAATTAAACAGTATACAAACAAACAGTGACTGCAGCAAAAGAAGGGTTCAACAAGTTAAGTTTTCTTCTGGTGGCCAGGCATCTATTCAGGAAATGCCTGCCAGAAGAGATCTGTCTTAACAGCCTTTTTAAAGCTGCTTAAGGTGGTTATATGGCAGGCCATTCCATAATCTGGGAGTGGTAGCCGAAAAGGTTCTCGGGGCAGTCGCAGACAGCCTAGTTTTTATAGGCTGCAGAAAATTCATCCCAGAGGACCTAAGTGTGTGGGGTGGATTATACAGAAGGAGGCAGTCTCGGAGATAGGTTGGGCCCAAGCCATTTAGGGCCTTAAAAGTGATAATCAACACTTTGTTCTGGGCCCGGAAACTAATGAGCAGCCAGGGAAGTGATCTTAGGATCGGTGTTATATGGTCCCGCCTAGATGTACCTGAGACCAATCTGGCTGCCATATTCTGTACTAATTGAAGTTTCTGGACCGAGCACAAGGGTAGCCCCATGTAGAGTGCATTACAGAAATTGAGACAGGAGGTTTCCAGCACATGTGCCACAGTTTCAAGGTCCCTAACTTCCAGGAAAGGGTGTAGTTGGCGTATGAGCTGAAGCTGATAACAGGCACTCCTGACCGTTGCATTTACTTGATTCATCATTTGGAGCGACGGATTCAGGAGCACCTCCAGACTGTGAACACAGTCCTTTGAGGAGAGTGTGAATTCTATGATTAGAATTCTAAAACTGGAGCTTTTAAAGATTATTAGACAGATCCATATTCTGGTCAAACAGCCCAGTATTGGACTTTTGGTGTATTAAGTTTCAAGGTTGGCTCAAAAGGAGAGGATTAGCTCCAAAGATGCTCTTCTGTTCTCAGGCGGCAACATTCTGCTGATAGAAAATGCAATTTTGGATTTGATCCATTATTTTAGAATGGAACATTGCAGCTACCTAAAATATGCCATTTGATTATATCCCCCTATATACCACATCTATTTATAGTCAAAGATCTTCCCAAATCTTTTAAAACAAGGACAACTGCTTTTGTGTTTTTATCTATATTTTAAAGCTCATTTTTAAACCAAGCTACTTAAATTGAAGTTGACTTGACAGCCATTAACAACAACACTGTGTGTGCTTTTAAAGTCTGTAAACATTTAATATTGGAAGCCATCAAGTGAACTGCAGACGATTCAAGTAAAATAGAAATGTTATCCAATATTTGGAATCATTTCCTAACCAAATGAAAAATTATTCCTCTAGAGTTTTTACAGTGCCCATTTCCGGCAAGAAAGTTGGGTGTCTACTTGGATTTTCTTTGATAATCACATTCAACATGGCAACCAGTTTTCTTTATCTTCTCAGAATTGCTGTGAGGATTAAACAATGTTAAATCTCAAGAAGCCCCACATGGATTTCAAAACTCATTCTCATGCTTATTATATCCAAATTGGATTAATCTAATTCTTTGTCCTTAGCTTTCAAGCACAAGTGCTGTAAAAACTGCAGCTTAGTCCAAAATGCACAAGCAAAATAAATAAATAAAAATAAAAATTATATATACCCAAAGGAAGTGGCCACATGGAGTACACTTCTTTAATTGCAAATTATCTTTGGTTCATGCCCACTTTCTTTTCATGCAACGCAATTCTAAGCATGTACTGAAAATAAATTCTAACTGTGCTTCCTGGGACCTATTCCCTAATAACTGTGTTTCAGAATTGCAGGTAAAGCTATGGAATCTTAAACATTTTAGGTGGAATAGCACAAAAGTATAGAATGACACAGCAGGATTTCATATTTTGGGATGAAAATATATGCACTGCTAAAAACATTACCAGAAGATTTTAATACAAACACTATGCTGTTGTTGTTTTCCATTTTGTCTCCAGTCAAAATGTCATTCAGACATGAAAAACTGTTTCTCTTCATCCAGGATGAGCATGGATAATGACATTCTGTATTCTCACTCATTCCATATTAGAAAGATTGCACAATACTCTGGGCTTGTCATCAGTTTTTCAGATATCCCATTTGTGATCTACACTGGCCATACAGAAAAGGCGGTGTAAAGCAGATCCACAGACACAACATACAGAGACCTTCTTTTATATATCAATATGGGCACATATGTGACTCTGAAAGACAGCATGGAAGTCACTGTCACCCATAGAGTAGAGAAGAAGATGACTAGATTCCCATCCTCAAAGAGATTATAAAACATATCAAGAGAGATTCACTGGGTTAATAAACTTAAAGTGAACAAAATTTGGCTACCAGTCCTGAAGAATAGCAAAATGAGGACTCAGCAAATGCAAATGGGAAACCACTCAGAGTCAGGGGCTATCCCAGCAGATAATGATCACCAATTAGCAGACACTAATCCTCTTTTGCATTAGCCTCCCAGCCTGAGGCCTGCCAACAGCACAGAACAATACACATGCAAATCACTCCTGCATTCCCAGGCTCACACATTTTATGTGTGTGTGTATATACACACACACACACACACACAACTTTTACAGGCGAAGCATTCTCTGAAGATGCCAGCCACAGATGCTGGCGACATATCAGGAAGAAACTCTTCTAGAACATGGCCACATGGCCCAAAAAAACCCCCCACAAAAAACCACCTCTCTGTATTCCTTGCCTAAGAAAACCTTATAACATCCATGGGGTCACCATAAGTCGACAGACAACCTGAAGGCACACACACAGAATTAGCAACAGCCCATCCTGGATTACAGAGTATATGCCAAGAAATTTCCCAAACTTTATGAAGAAGGGATAATCCTTGTTTGATTACATAGAATGCTGAGATAAAGATGAGACAGAATCTTCCTCCTAAAAACTCTCATGTGACAATAGTAACAATCTCATGCTATCTCTGCCTACAGTCAGATGAACAGTTAGAGGACTTGCACACAGCCTATAAAGCCATTGTGGGATTAATGTGACTCAAGGCTGCATGAAGCCCAGCAGGTTCCTCCATGTGATCTTCAACATCTATAAACAATTGTGCCCCCAGAAACCTCTGAGATATGCAGTTTATTCATTTAAAATACTTTTTCAGGGAGGCACTATTTAGGGCCTGGAATAGCCTTCAGATGACATTACTGAAGGCCCTCTGAGCTCTCATGGGCATCCAGTGGTTTGAAAAAAATACTTTCAGTTTAGTGTTATTTATTAAGCTATTTGATGAAAAGCTCTCTCTCGGGAAAGCTTGCTGAATATGTCCATTTTACTACAAATTTTTAAATTCACAAAAATTCAGGCCACCTCTAATTAATTATCAGCCCTAATTAATTATCATTGTTTTGCATGGAAGAGACTAACAGATTCATCTGTGCAAATTATTTCGTTTAGCTTTCCCATCTTAATGAGAAGACTGAGGATTAAACTTTGGACTCCAGTTCATCTCTGCCCTTGTCAAATTATGGGAATCATATTTTAACTGGCTTTGTATGGATCACAAGATTTGTTTCATAATTGATTCCCCCCTCCCTAATTTTATATGAAGATAGGAGTATACTCAGTGCAATTAAAAATAAATGTGCAAATGAGGGTAAGTAATATATTCAGGGTTATTTATTAGCTAGTGTTAGATATTAGATATTAATAGATAATACAGTATTTTTTAAATAATGGCAAGCTATTGAATGTCTGAGAACACTTTCATACCAATTTTGGTACATTAATGATATTTTTACTCAAAAAGCATTTTAGTAGAGCACATCTGCTTACCTGAACAGAATAGGCATTTATTTGATTACTTTGTGTCATTATAAGCATTACATGGCATCATTAATGGTATTTAAAGTAAAACACATATTTCTTATATGAGGTTCTTAAATTAGGCAGCTCATTAGACACAATCATTAATGACACCGAAACTAGTTGAATACCATGTACTTATATAAAGATGTATTTTTTTGACATGAAAAATCCAAAGAATCAGACCACTTTGCAGTTAGCAAACATGAACGAAGTTTAGAGAGACAATCCTCTGAAGCTCTTCCCTTTACTTGATTAATTGAATTGAGGTGGAAATGTTCATGGGCAAAGATTGCTATATTCTGCTTATATTAAACTAAAAGGTATGGGGAGAAGAAATCAGTGTGCCTAAACACTGCTTTTTTCATATGTACACATACATGTAAGTAATGTATAGCAAATATGTACAGTGTTTGTGTTCCAAGTTATTTATGATTCCCCCCCCCCTTTTCCCCTCTGTTTTGTGATAAGATTATTAAGTCAAAGCTTCAAATACAGATGAAATAGCCTGTGGGCGTTTGTAGATTACTGCACTACACTCTTATAATGCTGCTATTCCACTTTTACTGCTCTGGCTGCCTCCTGTTGCATCCTGAGATTTGTAGTTCAGTGAGGCCTAATTGCTTTCTGGCTGAGAATTCTAAATGCCCCTCCTTAAACTGCAAGTCCCAGAATGCAACAGGAGGCAGCAAGTGCAGTAAAAGTAGAACAGCAGTACTATAACAGTGCAGTGCGGTGATCTCACAAGAATCTATATATACATTGGATGAGCAATTCCACCAAACTGGTTGACAGAGCCAGAGACAAACTTTCCTTGTTCTCGGGTTAACATTGCAGCTCAGAACTGGGCACATAGTCATTTAATCTAGCTGGGGAAAGGCTGGATCAGGCCATGGCATGTAGTTACCATGGCCCCAATCCAGTGCTGAAAGGGATGGCAGGAGGCTGCTCGAATGGTCTGTTTAGCCCCTGAGTGAAAGATATTGTGGCATAAATTTTTGTAGACTTGGTCTATTTCCTACATGCATCTGAGGAAATAGACAAAGGGGCTGTCCAGATGGCCTCTAAGGGGTAGGGGGATGCTGCCCCTTTCCTTGCTGGATTGGGCCCATGGCAACTGCACGCCATGGCCCTGATCTGGGCTTTCTGCTGCACAAAAATGAGCCATAAAAGGTGGCTCCTTTTTGTGCCTCAGAAAGTGTGCCATAGCTGCCAGCGCCATGGCTTTTTGGTGCTCCTTTGGCACAGCATGTGTACATGCTGCACCAAGGGAGCACCATGCTACCTCTCACCATGTGGTGGAGCACAGAGCATCACGCTGGCATGGGGGCAGAGTCAGGGGCATGCGGCATGCAGTCGCCTCCCCCACACACTGCCCTGGTGCGCCATTTATCACCAGTCTGTTCAGTGCCCAAGTCTACAAAAGTTTAAGCTATATCTTTCACCTGGTAAGTCTCAAAGGTGGTACAAGATCCCTTTTCATATGGTATATATGAGTAGCATTGCATTGCATTATCATGAAGCAGAAGATGGTAAATTCTATGCAACAGATTTGTAAGCCAAGACTTGGAAGTATTTTCGCAATTGTTATCATCCTCAGTGAGGAATGGATTGCCCTCCTGCTAAGGAATATACCAAAGGATTATGTTGGTGTATTAAAAGTACAATTTCTCCAATGGAGCAACAAACTTGAGACACGTGGTGGCGCAGTGGTTAAATGCCTGTACTTCAGCCACTCACTCAAAACCACAAGGTTGCGAGTTCAAGACCAGCAAAAGGGCTCAGGCTTGACTCAGGCTTGCATCCTTCCGAGGTTGCTAAAATGAGTACCCAGATTGTTGGGGGCAAATTAGCTTACAGTTGTAAACCGCTTAGACACTGCTTAGGCAGTATGAAGCGGTATATAAATGAAGCTTGTTTGTTTGTCTCATGCTCCACAGGGTAAATACCACTTAGCTCGGAGACAGGCTCCTGGCCAACCCACTTTGCCATTACCTCTTTGCCATGAAGGCAAACATGGAACTCCACTAGAATATTGATTCATAGGTGAAAGTCTTCTTGAGTACTCTTGAAAGGAGCACCCCAGCCAGGGCAAGGGATGGTCTCCAAATATAACCTCCCTTGACAGCTGCCTGTACAAACCATGGATCAATATCACCCCTTATCAGTGCATCAGATAGATACCCATAAATCAGAAAAGCAATGAGCCAAAGGGTAAATATATAGCATGGATTAGGAAAAAATGGTGTCTAGAACCAATTTAGATACACAAACAGAATTCCTACTCACCCTCTTAACCAGTGACTGGATAAACCCAGGCTACAACTTGAAGAGACAGAGAGGTGCACTTGAGTGAAAGAGATCACAGCATACTTGTGCCAACCCTTATAAGAGTGTTTGTGCCCTGCCATTATGTAATGATGTCAGTGCTTCACAAAGCATTCCAGTGTCCACCTTCCACTCACTTATGGGGGGAGCAAAGACTCTCCATAGTAATTGCTGGAGAAGGAGATCAATGGGAGGGGTGACACCATGAGTTACTGGACTGGGTTACACCAACTTTAGTGATGCCACTGCCCATGACCACACATGGAAAGGAAATAGCTGACTATTATAATCGTAAGCAATTGGCATAATTGATAACTAGATGGAGCAAATATTTTAAAATTAGAAATATGAATATACAATTTCAGGGTTTTACTCTGCTAGTTTGGAAAGAACAGTCATTTAGTGGTTTGAGGAAGGAACCTCCCAACAGCATCCACTGTGATAATGATTTGTACCTTTTGTACCATATAACTGAATCTCACCTGCAAGGGTTTTGTAATCCACCAAGTCAAACATGACAATAGCCACAGCTGACCAGGTAACAATAAGTGCAGCAACAAGGAGCCAGGCTGCTGGTGAGCTGAATGTCGTTGCAAAGTCTTCTGATACTGACTTTTTGGATAACTTCATGTGTGGGATGGGGACCGCTCCATTTTTGTTGTCTATCACTGTAGTGGTGGATGCAGGTCCTAAAAAAGGTAAAAGAAATGAAGTCAGTGTATCAAATTGGCTTTGTAGCTCCCAGAATTAGAGTAGAGATCATTTGATACAACTATAACATTTCTTAAAACTGTGAGAAAGAATATTATTTTACCTTAGAACTTAAGGACAACCAAGCTGTAGCTTAATTAGGTAAACCTTACTATCAGAAAAACTGATATATTAGGACTTAACTAAAGCCATGGCTTATGATTGTCTCCAGGATCAACGCAACATATCTCTGATGATCTGCCTCTCAAAAATAACAGCAGGAACGGGCTGATGTCTCTAATCCTTGTTGTAGAACCATTCCTTGATCCAGATCAAGTTGTCAGAATGTCCTGGGCTAAGCTCTGATAACCGAGTCTAGGACTCATATTGGACTAGCAAGGTAAAGGTGGTCTGCTTGTGCTGACAGAGAACTATCAAATAAACTCTGCATCCCCTATGCTTAGTGAAAATCCAGAATCTTATTTCCAAAGTCCCAGGACTGCAGAAAAATCATTGCCCTGACAGCAGGTGTTCGTCCATAACATCTGAGGACCTATGTGATCTATGAGACTACTGGTCTAAAGCTTGGTTTTGTATTTTTTTTCTTTGTTTGTTTTTTAATTTAGCCAGCCTTTCACATTTAAATCAATTGTGGATATAGCAGCCCTGTTGGAGGCAGCTTTCCCCCCCTTTATTCTGATAGTTTATTACCTATGGAGACATGAATCATCTAAATCAGCTAACAAATTTCATCTGTTTTCTTTGAATGTTGGGGTTCTCTTTGGCAACCCGTTAGCCAAAGACACACACCTATCCAAGAGGCCAGAGTAGTTTAAAAAAGAAAAACAGCTACCACAACTAAGTCTTCATGGGTATCAACCCTTGAGCTTTATTTAATTATCAGATTCTGCCATCTGACCAAAGGAAGCCAGATGGAGTTTATATTTGTTTTTAAAGCCTTTAATGTCTGCAGTTGATATTAAATGTTCCCATTCTCAAAATGACAACCTCTAACACTTTTCAACTTGTTCCTTTAAAAAAAAATGATGATGATAGTGAAATCAATCTTATGTACTTGTTTAACTAGTAACACTGCATATTTGCTTTAACTTTATTCTGTTACATTTGTGTTTTCTTTTTTCCAATGAATTCTGAGTTATCCTGACAGCAACACTTTGAGGTAGATTAGGATGAGAGGCAGTAATATGTCTCACTTTCACCTCTAAACAAAGAATATCACAATATAAATGTGTACTAGGCCTCATTGGTCAAATACCCAAAGTAAGAAACTTTTGTAATTGTAAATCTCAATGTATGAATGCATAGGAAGCATCTGGCAGCTGGTGGGTCCATACCATTGGGACAGTGAATCCACTCCAGATTTTAATGTGAATTTTAAAGGGGCATCCACAATGCTAAACTTGATCCTCAAAATATGTTCAGCACTTTTGATAGTTCTTGTACAACTCAAATTAAAACCTGGGGTGGATTTACTCTCTTGCAGATATGGAAGCTACCATCTACTACTGTATGGCCATCCAGCCACTTGGAGTAAAAATTCACACTCCCAAAACATATATTCACATTGCAACTATTTAAGCATCTGCCAAGACCTGAAGAGCTAAAGAAGCTACAAAACGCTAGATTTTAACCAAATATTTATAATAAGGTGCTCCCATATGCCAGTTTCAAACAAGTCGTTGCCATCTGCCCACTGGCTAAGTGATAGCTACATTTCCTTTACCACAGGCATTTTAATATACTTCCATTTCAGCAATTAAGAACATTGTAGTCTTTATGCAGTTTATAAAGGAGACATAGCATTACCTATTTTCATTTTCTAGTATTGCATGCTACTAAAAATTAAAATTAAAGCCTCCCTGAAGCAAGAGGGCACTTTTCACATTTTCTTCTCTACCAGAAACAGCTCTTTGGTCTTTTTTTGTAATTTTGAGAGAGGGTGTTTTTCCAGACACATATCTTTTCACAGAGACGTGCAATTTTGAAAAAGCTCTCTGACAAACAATCAAAAAGTCTGTGTCAGTGCTCCCTAGAACAGGGCATTCAGCTGTCAATCTCAGTGCTCCATTTTGAGCCTCAGTACAGCCCTGACTGGATACAAGGTGTCACAACTGGAAAGAAAAAGACAGCGAATTTGAAGGCCAAGTTATCACCAAAGTTTGTCAGTCCAAACTGTCTATATGGCAGAGAAGCCAAGGCAGAAAAAGGAGGACACTGAGATCAGAGGAGCCTAAAGAGAAAGAGAAGCCTAGGCAACAAAAGGAGGACGTTGAGAGAAGAGGTATCTATAGAAAAAAAGAGAAGCCAGGGTAGAAAAAGGAGGACATTGAGAGGAGACATCTATAGAGCAAGAGAAGCCAAAGCAGAAAAAGGAGGACGTTGATAGAAGAGGCATTCATAGAGAAAGAGAAGCCAAGGCAGAAAAAGGAGGACACTGAGAGGAGGCATCCATAGAGAAAGAGAAGATAAGGCAGAAAAAGGAGGACATTGAGATCAGAGGAGCCTATAGAGAAAGAGAAGCCAAGGCAGAAAAAGAAGGATAGGGAAATAGGAGAAGACCTATAGGAAAGATTGTGAAGGAACAATAAATTTCAAGTTGATAAGAAAAAAAAAAGCTAGAAAACAACCCATTGATTGGAAGATTTTGAGTCAAGAGGTGGTCTACAGAGGGGGGAGAGGGGAGGAAATAGATTTAAGAGGCACCTTTTACAAAATAAATTGAGAAAGACAAGAGATAAACTGAAAAAGACAAATAAAAAGAAAGAAGTCACTGTATAGCAAGTAAGATATTGGGAAAAGAGGAGATTTCTAGAAAATAAATTTAGGAGGCTACCATAAGAGGCGGAGCAATAGAGTGAGAAATAAAATTCTCAAAAATGAATACAAGAAAAACTAAATTAGATTCGACCCAACAAAGGAGACATCACTGGAAGCGAACCCCAAAACAGATCAAGCATCTATATTAGAAGAATTAAAGGCAATGTACTATGACATGAAAGAGGATATAAAAGCACTTAAAAAAGATATGACTGCTATGCGGAAGGAGATAAAACAAGAAATTCGTCAAGAAATAAGGTCAGAATTAAAGGACATAAAGGAAGCATTAGGTAAGGCAACAGAAGACATAAGACAAATGGAGGTGAAAATAGAAAAAATTGATGACAAAACAAATAAAATTAATAAAAAAGTATTAGACATAGAGAAAAATTATGAAAAAGATACAGATGAAAGAGCGTTACAAGATCTGAAAAAACGTGAAAATTGCATCAAAATCAGAGGATTAAGAGAAAAAGAGAATGAGGATCTATACGAATATTTAACACCATTGTTGGCTGACTACATGAATGCAGACTTAGATCAATTTAAATGGGAAATCAGTAAAATTTTCAGGATTAACTCCAAAATTGCACAACAAAGGAAATTGCCAAGGGACGTGGTAATCTACTTTACTAGGAAAAAAAATTAGGGACGAGATCATACAATTAAATTACGAACATAAACTAGAAGCAGACGGAGAGGAATTAATTATATATAAAGATATCCCAATTAGAATTTTGAAAAAAAGAACGGATTATAGACCCTTAGTTAATCTACTAAAGAGAAACAACATCAATTATTAATGGGAACGATTAGAGGGAGTGACATTTAGATATAATTCAGAAATCTTCAGGATTACTTCAGTCATGAAAATGAAAGACTTCATCAAAAAGCACAAGAAGAACCTAGAGACAGAAACAGATACACTGCAAAAAGAGGAAGAAGAATCTGAAGATCCTGAGAATACATCTGAACCAGAAGTAAACGATCCCAGAACAGAGGAAGAAGGAAAACACCAGGAGGAAGAATAATAATAAAGTATAGAAAGCAAACTCAGAAGAAAAAACAAATTAAAAGTAATAGACTAATAAATGAAAATAATGCAAAAAATAAAAATATTATCTTGGAATGTGAGGGGAATGAACTCTCCCCAAAAACGAAGAAAGATTTTCCAGTATCTGGGCAAATACAGACCAGATATAGTATGTATTCAAGAAACCCATATAAACGAAAAAGACATTCGATTTTTGAAAAAATAAAAAATTGGGTAATGAATTTATATCGGCTAGCTCACAAAGAAAGAGAGGTGTAGCCATCTATGTGAATGACAAATATAAAGTAAAGACTTTATTTGTTGATAAAGATGGAAGATATATCGGAATAGAAGTAAATTTCTTAGAAGATAAATATATGATTGTAGGATTATATGCACCGATAGAGAAAAAAGATCCTTTCTTTGTAAAACTAAATAAAGAACTAAGTGCATATAATTATGAAAAAACATTGATAATGGGGGACTGGAATGGGGTAATCTGTCCAGAATTAGATAGAAAATCTGAAAAAAAGATAAAGAAATCACAAGGAAGATTGCCAAAATCTTTTGAGAACTTAATGGAAGAACAAGTACTTATGGATGTATGGAGATTTAAATATAAAAAAGCAAAAGAATTTACTTATTTTTCCGAAAGACATCAAAGTTTGTCAAGAATAGATATGTTTATGGCTACAAAACCTCTCTGTAAAGACATTTTGAAAATGGATTGCCATCCTAGGGCAATATCCGACCACAATCCTATAGAGATAACATTAAAGAAAAAACAGAAAGAATTTGCTTGGAGACTTAATACATCAATACTTCAGAAAGAAGAAATACTGGATAAAGGAAAAGAAATATTGAAATTTTATTTTAAAGAAAATTTCAAAGAAGAAACTGAAATAACTACTGTATGGGAAGCATCCAAAGCTGTTATTAGAGGTTTCTTCATACAACAAAGCATTATTTTGAGGAAGAAAAAAAGAGCAAGGATAGAGAAACTGTATAAAGAGCTACGACAAAAAGAAAAAGAATTAAGCAAATTAAATAAGAGTAAAACAATCAAAAAAGAAATTAAAACACTGAAAAAGCAAATTGAATTTGAAGAAAATGAAGAACTACAAAGCAAATTGAAGTTTATGAAACAAAGGTTTTTCGAGCAAGCAAACAAGCCTGGAAGGTGGTTAGCCCACAAGATTAAAAAACATGAAGAACGTAATATCATCACGGAAATAAGAACGAAAGATGCAAAACTAACAATGGACCAAACTAAAATTAAAGAAGAGTTTCAAAAGTTTTATACTAAATTATATAAAGGCCAACGAATATCAAAACAAAAGATTGCAAACTTTATCAAAAAAACAAATTTAAAACCATTCACTGAACAACAAAGGAACCTGCTTAATGCACCGATAACAACATCAGAAATAACAGAAATAATAAAAAGAAGCAAAAAAGGAAAATCACCCGGGCCAGATGGTCTCCCTATGGAATATTACCAAAAATTTGAAGATCAACTAACTCCCCATCTTAAATCAACCTTTAATGCTATTGGAATTTGCAAGTTCCGAGATACATGGAAGCAGGCCAATATAGCCCTTTTGTTAAAAGAAGATAAAGATCCAACAGACACTAGAAATTACCGTCCTATATCACTGCTGAACGCAGATTATAAAATATTTTCTAATATACTGGCCGACAGGCTTAAAAAGATTCTCAAGGATTGGATACAGGAAGATCAAGTGGGTTTTCTCCCACATAGACACTTGAAAGACAACATCCATAACATTATTAACGTGCTGGAATATTTTGAGTATCACAATGAAAAGAAACTGGCTCTTGTATTCATGGACCTAGAGAAAGCATTTGACAATGTAAGCTGGGACATATTACACAACATGCTAGAAATGATGGAAGCAGGTCAAAAATATTGTGGTTGGGTCAGAGAAATTTATACAGATCAAAAGGCGAGGCTGATAGTGAACTATGAGAGAACGGAAGAATTTAAAATATCAAAAGGCACCCGACAAGGTTGCCCACTGTCACCCTTATTATTCATTTTTGTTTTAGAAACTTTAAATAACAGAGTTAGAATCGATGAAAATATAAGGGGAGTAAGAATTAAGAAATATGAGTATAAGTTAAGATCTTTTGCAGACGACTTGGTATTTATTTTGGAGGATCCAAGCTATAGCATGAAAGCATTGATAGATACACTTTTAGATTTTGAATTGATTTCAGGGTTAAAGGTAAACAAAGACAAAACGACAATGATAACGAAAAATATGTCGAGAAGGGAAGAACAAGTTCTGGAACAAATAAGTGGCTATAAAGCAGATAAGAAAGTAAAGTATTTGGGGATAACTTTGACAAACAAAAGTACAGATCTGTATCATAACAACTATAAAAAAGTGTGGAATACTGTAAAGAAAGATCTAGCTAGATGGGAGAAGTTACAATTGTCTTTGTTAGGCAAAATTTCAGTGATCCAGATGAACGTTCTCCCTAAGCTCTTATTTTTATTTCAAACTATTCCGATCCTACATTCTTTCAAACCCCTAAAAATTTGGCAAACAGAAATCTCAAGATTTGTGTGGAATAACAAAAAGGCTCGAATTAATATGAAAATAATGTGTGATAGCAAAACAAGGGGTCTAGGTTTACCGAACTTAAAAGTATATTATTTTGCTTCTGCTTTGAATTGTATCTCTGATTGGATTCTGTTAAAAGATGAAAGGCTGTTGAATTTGGAGGGAGGGAACATGAGGTATGGCTGGCATGGCTATGTATTCTACAAGAAAGATAAAATACATAGAGACTTTAAGAATCATGTTATTAAAAAAGCTTTGATGAATGTATGGAACAAACTTAAACCTAGACTATGCATGAAAATACCCTTATGGTGTTCCCCACACGAAGCATTTTTTGGAAAAGAAAAAATCCCCAAACAAAATTGGTTACGATATTCGGATTTAACAAAGGAAATACAGGATGACATAGAAATGAAGTCTCAGGAAGAACTTAAGGACTCAGGAATCTTTTGTCATTGGTATTTATTTAGACAATTGAGGGAAAGGTGGAGAATGGATAAGAAACTGGTCGGAATTCAAAAGAAACGATCAGATTGGAAAGAAAACACTTTAAAAGGGAAAAAGAAACTAACCTCAAGATATTACAAGATGATAATGGATTGGGAAACGGAAGAAGAAATAGACATTCAATGGTGAAATGGTCTCAAAATATAGGGCATAATTTGGAATATAAAAAATGGGAAAATATTTGGACAAGAAGTATAAAGCATACAGTTAGCCAGGAGCTCAAAGAAAATGTATATAAGATGATTTACAGGTGGCATTTGTCACCACAAAAATTGTCTTTCATGTACAAGAATAGCAATCCCCAATGTTGGAAATGCTTGGACAATGTGGGTTCTTATTTTCATATATGGTGGACATGTGATATTGCGAAAAAATTTTGGTTAGAAATTCACAAAATCTTAAATGTAAATATGAATATAAAAGTGCCCTTTTCACCAGAAATCTTTCTTTTGGGTATGTTAGATGATATTCTAGAAAAGCAACATAGTAAATTTCTCTTTTATTGTTTCTCTTGTGCTAGAATAATTTATGCAAAATTTTGGAAAAAACCACAAGCTCCATCTATAGATAAATGGCTTTGTAAACTGTATGAAATGGCAGAGATGAATAAGTTAACATGTTGGATGAGAGATAAAACTGAGGACTGTGTATATCAAGAATGGGAAGAATTTTATAAGTTTTTAGAGATAAGATGGAATAAGGTATTGATAACCAAAAAGATAGGGATTTGAAATATATAACAGCACTTAATCTTGGTTACAAAACACTCTCTCTTTCCTAAATATTTAAAGTTCTTGTTGGCAGAATGTTATGTATAAGAAGGATAGTATACGGTATAGAGCTACTCTAAAGATGTATATTTCTAGGTAAAGCGAAGAAGATCAACAATGTTTTTTTTGGGAATCTATATAACATAAGGACAGATCCAGGTGAAGGAACTAAGAAGGAGAACACTTCAAGATAAAACAAAATGGAAGAAAACATCAGATCAAGCCTCAAGTAGTATTAGGAAGCTCAATTTATGTTATATGTAGTTTTAATAATGCAGTCTGGGTGTGGGGGTGATCTATTGTCAAATTTGTAATGTGTGCAATGTTTTGTTTTGTGTGGAAAAGTTAAAAATAACAATAAAAACAAACAAACAAACTGTCTATATGGCAATGTGCCTGGTGATGACAAAGCTTCTCATTGGTTGTACTGCCATGTCTCTGAATGGTTCATCCTCTGGGACAAAATCATGCAGCTAAATGAGATTGGCTATTGCAACAATGTTCGTGTCACTGGAACAAAATAAGGCAAATTTTGAACAAACAAACACAATCCATTGTAAAGCAGTAACTTCAAAAATCAATGAATAGATATGAAAATGTTTCCTCCTATCCTTTTTTTCTTTTTCTTTTCATTGTCTTTCTCAAAATATTTCAGATTCTAGGCCCACCTCCCACCTCGTTTTCAAGCTTAAAATGTCTCTTAGAGAACATTTGCATCACTCCAAAATGTTCTGAGAAAAATTAGTAATCCTCAAATAATAAACAAATAGTGGTTTCAACAACCAAAAAACTGCCTTCAAAGCTGCAAAAGTCTGAGGAATTCATGCTTCCCTAGTAATCGGTGTCCTCAGAGCTCAGTAATGTTTTTACAGCTACAACTTAACAGGGAGTTGTAATAGCCCAACATGTTTCTGTATTAAAAGAAAAAATACTAGTGGATTATATAAAATATTATTTTTTAAAATGGCAATTTCTAACTGTAATTGCATGTAAACTGAGTAAGATTGGCATACTATGTAATACTTGTCACTTCTGTGAAATGTGGTCTTATTTATTAGTGATGTATTCATCTCATGAATACTCTCTGATATACTTAGATGCAAGATGTACACTTTAAATAAATATATATATACATACATACATACATACATACTTCTTCCATTTCCTCAAGTACATTTAATTCAGTCAAATAACCCCAGGAAACATAATCTGCCAAGTAACAAACAATTGCAAAGCTCTATTACAAAAAGCCAAATTCCAAATCAGCAACACTGGCAATAATTTATTATTTCAAGAGGTGATGCACCAACCCTTCTTTTCCTTGTGAAATTTCTGCAGTAACTACAACTACTCTATAACTGTGACACAGTGCCAGTAGTATGAGAATACAGTACTATATATTTCTACCAATGCCATGGACTGCCAAAAAGACAAATGAATAGGTCCTAGAGCAAATTAGGCCTGAACTCTCACTAGAAGTGAAGATAAATAAACTGAAGCTGTCATATTTTGGACATATCAGGCGACAACATGGTTCATTGGAAAAGACAAACTGATTGATAAAATGGAAGACAGTAACAACAGAGGAAGACCTAACTACATGTGCATTGATTCAATCAAGGAAGCCATAACTGTGATTTGAAAACCTACACAGAGGAGTTAATGAATGAGGTTTTAGAGCTCACTCAGTCATTGCTAACTTGTGGAAAATAATAACAAGAAGCATTGAAACTACACAGATGTACATCCTGTCCACTGAAGTACATCATATCCAGAGGTTTTGCCATCTATATGAGTCATATCTGAAGCCCCATGTCAGTTTTTCTAAAAGGAAAATTTAAATCTGTTTCTGAAATTCTCCCAATCTGAAATTCACCTTCTCTCCCAATTTTGAAGTTTAAATAATTGTGTCTTGCTTCTGGCAGTGATTTTTTGCAAGAGCAATCCCCTACCTTAAAAAAAAAATTATTGGGCATGCTTCAGAAATTTGAACTATGCAGATTCTGATATGAACTGACTGTTTCTTCTTATTCTTTGTAATTTTACTTTATTGACTCTTTCTACTGTAACATGAGCCTTTTATCCAAATACCTCTGCAATAAAGCTGCTTTGATTGCCCTGCAGCAGAAAAGCAGGATACAAATAAAAGTTTTATTATTTATTATTTTTATTACATTGTAAATGTGAATGGTTAAAATCTATCTCTCCTTCTCATCTGATTCAAAGGAAGCTGTGTCTGTACTGAACCAGTGTCTGCTGTCAGCAATGGACTGGATGAAGGCAAACAAATTGAAACTTAATCCAGACAAGACAGAGATGCTCCTGGTCAGTCGTAAGGCAGATCAGGGAATTGATTAACATCTATGGCAAATGGTTTTCCAGGAAATAAGGTTAGATGGGAATTGCAATAGATGTATTGATTATTGTTTTGCATATCTTAGCTAAAAGGTTGATAGCTGTAGTAAATCTTCAGAGATTGGTATAACTTCGTCATACAAAAGGCAAACTCTAGACCTTGCAAGAGTATCCCCTGTCTGAGTAGGCACCACCATCTCCTATGGCCAAATCTCATTGTAGTGGGTGCCTTGTTTTCTCCCTTGGTTGCAGCCAATTGGTTTGGGCCAGATGTGGGGGCAATCCCAGGTCACCCACAGGTCACCCTCCTCAGTGTCCTGTGTAATGTTAGGATATCAAATATGAGAGAGATGATTTTGGGGGTCCAAGCCAGGGGTGACAAGTCATTTTGGTAACCTGGGGGGACATGCTTTTTGGGGTGGACAAAATTTGTTGAGAAGGGGTTTGACATTGTCTTCCTCTAAAGCTGAGAGAATGTGACTTGCCCAAGGTCACCCAATGGGTTTCCATGCCCAAGTGGGGGTTTGAATCCTGGTCTCCTAGAGTCCTAGTCCATGCTGGCTTTCGATAAGGATAAACTCTATAAGCTAATAGTGCTTGTACAGGGCTATGCCCTATGTCTCAAGGATGAAGAAAAATTCTGAGTAAGATAGGAAAAAATGTTAAATTTCTGCTTAACTTGGATGTAATAGAAACCATGTAAAATTATATACAAAATATTGCCTTACATAAAGACCAAATAGCAGAGCTTTGCATTGAAAAAAAACCTGCACAAAAGGAATTGCAGGATTTCAGTCTTTAAGAACAAGAAAATTACAGAAAACAATATTTAGAAACAGTTTGCGACCTGTTATTGTTCCTGTCTTCTTTATTTTGCAAAGGCATTTTAACATGGAAGCAAGGTCTCTCTTTAAAGAGTTCATCATCTCCTACTGCTTACATCCACCTGGAGCCGTAATCCTGCCTTTGTGATATTATAATAATTTCCACATCAATCTGTTGGGAGGATTATTATTACTTTAACTGAGAGTGAAACAGCAGGAAAATCTGAAGAAATCCTCTAAATAAAATGTTTTTCAAAGGTGAAAGCACTCACAAACTTTTAAAACAAAACTAAAGCTAGATAATACAAAAATAGTTTCTTTCCCAAATGATTTCTATCAGAGGCATACAGGAAGGGGTTTTGAGAAAATCTGTCAGACTCAAACTCATTGGGTTGCTCATTTTTCTAATTCCAACTTCACTCCAAAACAACACTGGGTGACAGTGGATGTGGATATGTGAATACCTTTTTACAATTTTATGAACATATTAGAAGTGTCTAAATTTGTGGATTTCCAGTTGCAATTTGCATATATTTTCATGTTCCATTTGGAGAGGTGTTGCCACAGGAGGTTTGTGGCAGGAAGCTTCCCTCACTAGGTAATTTCATGGCCAATTTGCATTTAAAAAATTTAAAAGCATTGTGAGTTTATTGTAATCTATATGAAAAAGAGTTCATATCTTCATATAAGACATTTAGTGGCCCTATTTTTATGCCATTCCTCATTCTGTAACGTTTTGTGAAAGCACTTTTACAAATTCCAAATTTATTCAAGCAGTACAAGAAGGGAAAGGGGATTAGCATCAAAAAGTCTTCAGAAAGTATTGCTGAATCTGTCAAAACACTCTCACACAATTCTGAGTGTATTGTATTGCCCTATACAATCATTTCTGCTTTAAATGAATGTGAAGTGATGAAAGTCCTAAAGCTCAGGTTTCAAATACTTAAGAGAACAACACAGCTGACTTTGGTAGGATATTGTCATTGTGTACAGTAGATGTCATCTGCAGCTACATCACCTTTGTGCAGTAATCTCCACAAAAGACCATGAGATCAGCAGGATTAACAGTAGTTGGGCTAAGTGTCCTTCATGGTTTTTCCAGTACGATGAATTACTGCTACATGGCTCTCAGGGAGCAAACAATTTTTTATTGCACTGAAGCTAATTTCATGTAGAATAAAAAATCCAGAAGTCTGAGGAAGAATAAACGGAGGCTCATGGATTCAAACATTGTCATGTTAAATGACAGGTGTCACTTGATTTGATATTCTACTACTTTTTTGCTACCAATCTATGCCAATTGCTTTAGATACCAGTAGTTTGCTTTACAATAGCAGTAGATATCTTTGTGGTGCCATATGACATTAGGCATCAGTCTTCTCCCTTTTCTCACCCCATGTCATAAGGAGTCTGCTTTTAAGTTAGCCATATGCACGTATGAGCTTGAAATAGAACAGTTTGTTCCCAAATCTAACCAAACAGTTTTACTTAATAGAGATACTATAGAGATAGTGTGGTACAGTGGTCTGACTGTTGAACTAGGACTTCATGAGACCAGGGTTCAAAATCCCACCCAGCCATGGAAACCCACTAGGTGGCCTTGTCAGGTCAGACTCTTTCAGCCTGAGAGGAAGACAATGACAGACCTCCTCTGAAGAAATCTCGTCGAGAAATACCTTAAGACAGAGTCACCATAAGTTGAAGTGGACATAATACTATATGATGAAATGATTAACAATCTTTGGTCTATGTCACATTGGCATTGCAGCACTAACATGCCTCCCTTCCTTTCCCTCCTCTCTCCTCTTGTGCTCATGATGCTGACCAGTAATGGAAAACTGATGCAGGAGGGTTTCATGTTGTCTTGTACAGATTTCTGGATGCAGAGGGTGCTTCAGTGGCAAATAAAGATTGTTCCATCACTGTTCTGCTGTTTTACATTAGCAGATATCCCACACTGGACTTAGCACTTCACTATTTTGAACTGAAAATACCTTCTGTAGCCCAATATAATTTGATAGTTTTTCCTTGATATTAATACAGTGCTTTCATTATAATAACTTTGTCATTGTAATAATGTTATCCAGATCTTAATCAGCCTGTTTGATATATGTAATAACAATAAAACATCTACTTATTTATTCCACCTACATCTCTGTTTTTCACAGCCTACTGGATTTTAGTCATTCATCATGTCACCTTTCTTTATTAATTTCCTTTCCTCCTATATAAATAGTGCTGCACTTCGACATTAATTATATTAGCAATAATCATAAAAAATTGCACTTCCATTTTTACTGAAATTGAGTATTTACAATACAGTTAGCATTGCAGCTTCTTGTTGCTTCTTGTTATATTGCAAGCTTTATAATCCCCCCCCTTTTGCTCTTTATTATTTCCTTAGAAGAGCAAAAGGTAAAATAATTATGAGATGAAAAAAACCCACATAGTCAGAGTCCAACCCAGATTAGTTCTTGGCAAAATAAAGGGTTTTATATGGATGACATCACTTAAGTTATTAGTAAATGAGCTAATCATACCTACAAAATAAAATATTAAGTAATTTGATTCATAAAAGCACTCCTGTTTTAAAATAAAATTAATGAGCCATTAGTTTGGCATTATTGTGGAAGCTACACAGAATCATGTAAGATCTATAAATTCTTCACATATGCAATCTGCATCCAATACAAAATGCAGTACTAATAAAGTCACACCTTCATCCACGTTACTTCTGAGACTGGATACAGACTCATCTAGAACTTCAGTAGTGAAGGAAAGAGGAAGGAAGAATGGGAGGCCATACGCAGGATGTCCCATTTGGATTACATGTTCAGCAGTGGCTCTAATAATTCTCATAACTAAGGGTATGTAGGATGTGAAAGGTCTTCAGAAAACACACACACACACACACACACACACCACACACACATATATTCTAAGATGAAAAAAGGGAGATGAGATGTAGCTAACACAGTAGATGGTTCTTGCGCATTATCTCTTTAGCAGAAAAGTTGGCATCAGAGGCAGAAATAATATTGAAAGAAGAGCAACAAGTTCTCACACTACAAAAAAGAAGATCAGCTCAAAATGTTTCAGCAAATGTTTATTCAAAAGTAGCAATATGTACATGCGAAATGAAAGAACCAGGTTGAATCTTGCCTAAGTAAACAAAACAAAACAAAAAATTCTAAACCTTCTAGACTAAACTTGAAGACTTCTTCTTCATAGATGTATCCAGGAATAATGTTTTCTTTCACCAGCCTCCAAATTTTTTTTAATGTTTTCCATTTCATGGCCAAACTTATAGATGAATGTTTTTAATATGCTGTGGATAGGTGGTGAGGCAGGCTTATCTGTTCTCTCCTTTTCTCTCTATTTTGCTGTTCATATATGCTCAGCAAAGGAGTCTGGACACAGCTGCTGTCTTGCTTGCCTATTGTACACAGTCACACCTGATTACAATATCAGCTGGAGTAGAATTCCATTCTTTACCAGCACAAACTTTTGTTGCATTGTTCACCACAGACAGACTAGTGCAACACACCAAAAGTCTGTATTTCTCCAGCTCTCCTTCACCATCTCATAGTGTCAATGCTGCTTTATAAAACAAAAACAGCACTTCCAGCTAGAAAGAGGACAAGAAGGGAAAAAGTGGGGTGGGGGATGCTGGACAAGCCTAAAATTTTTTTTGTAAAAAGGATCTTCACAGTCAGAGGTTTTGTTAACTGGCATATAGCTGTAGTTAACGAGCATGAAATAGCTGGTGGGGCAAATCAATCAATGCAAGAGAGCTTACCTCTATCTTTTCACCAACTGGGGAGAGGCAAATTGTAAAACTGTTTGAATATCCTCACAGAAACTGTATTCCTTGCTTTAAAAATGTATGAGAATTTAAAACTCTTCATGATGAACTGGATTTCACAGCTTATTGTTTAGTTATTCCTTGATTGAATGATACCTTGATTGGATAATTTAAGTAAATCTGTGTAATCAGCAGACCAAAATAATAATGAACAACTCATTACCTATTCAACTTGCTGATAACAAAATTCAAGGAAATTGTGCACAGGTCTGGAAGAAGAAGATGGTATTAGAGTCTAAGAGACACATGCATAAGACCAGATTTAAGGATATATGGATCATCAGTCTTTAGGATCCAGATGAAATGACTTCAAATAGTGGGGAAGAAGTTGTAATCCTTATTCATTTTGACCACTGAAAATGTATCCATGAATTTAATCTGCAGAAAACCATATTCAAATTAAATTATATGTAAAAATTAAATCTGAGCAAGATAAGATGCCTTTATTTTATTTTTACAATACTTTTTATCCAAGGCGTTGAGGACCAGCTTAGAAATGGGATTGGATCCAGTTCAAATTTTATGAGTTAGACTTCCATTGAAATCTCTACAAGGATGACTTACTTGATTACATAATTATGAGCCAACGCATCTGAGGAAGTAGACTTAAGTCTACGAAAGCTATGCTGTCAACTTCTTTCTTTCAGTTAGTCTCAAAGGTGCTACAAAATATCTCTATCCTTAAGATTAGTTAACTTTCCTCAAAATCTATGTGTTATCTGTTGACCTGGACAGGAGGAAACCTTATGTACAGGTTTCCATATGAATTTGAATCCTGATTGCAAAGGATTCCAGATCTCAAAGATGCCAAAGGGAGTTGGACTGGATGGCCCTTGTGGCCTCTTCCAATTCTATGATTCTGTGCCAATGCATGTAGAGATCAATATCTAGGAGTGGTTAAGGTTTAAGAGAATTTTATTTAGACCTGTACCCAGCCTTCTCAGCTTCATTGCTATTGAACTAATACTCTCAGAATCACTAATCCAACAGGGCGGTACATGGAAATGTTTGGTCCACAGATCATCAGCTGTCAGTCTCTGGAGAGTTTCCAGGAAGGAAAGAAACAGTTGTAGTCAACAGGCTGAAATATGGTACCAACCCCTGGCACACTGGGAAAAAATAACTACCAGTTGCTCACATCTAGTTTAGACCCTCCTATGGGCAGCAGAAAAGCTGGTTTGGAGCACGAATGGGCAAGTCTGGCCCTCTACTTGTTATCCTAGCTAGTTCTGATAGTGATTGCAGTTCAAGAATATTTGGGATGCTACAGTGTTGGGGGGTGAGCCTAATAGTGGTAAATCCACTCTATTTTGTATTCCAAGCTTTAAAGGGATATCCAAGGTCCTGGGCTCATTTTTGACACAGGGATCAGTGCCTTGAAAAGCTTGTTTATGTATGTACTAAAATCTAAGCTACATTTACCATGCTACTGACACTGGCTCTACCCACGGTCAATGGAGAGCCACCAGCTTCTCTTCCCCAGCCGAGAAGTAAGGAACAAGGGGATTCCTTCTCAGTGGTATAGTTAAAGCATTAAAGAGTGGGAAGCAGTGATGGTGGCTAAGTATAAACTAATAACTCAGACCTCATTCTAGACACATGCCACCATGCCATGAATAAAAGTTTATGAGTCATAAAAGAAAATTTTCTGTTTTAATTCTTCAGTGACATTTTCTTTATTTCTGAAACTAAATCATGTCCAGGACTTTTCTACTACAGTATGCCTGGCTTCTTGCTAGTTTTTCTTAACATATTTCTCTCTGACAAAGAATTATCCTACAAAGCGTGTTGACTATTTCTTGGTTGTTCCTAAAAAATAAAAATCTTATTATTGTGTTGATATTTTTAATTTTTTTAAAATAAAAACTAATTTAGCTGCAATGAATGCATCTGTAGCTATTAATTTCCAAGTTCTTTTTGTCTCTCTGTTTCCCTAATTTGCCTATTTCCCAAGCCAAATTGTAGAAAGGCTTTGTTTGCTTTGAAATATTTGAGGACCGATTGGAATCCTTTCCTTCTTTTAGTTTTTGTGGGTTGGTTTGTTTAGCCTGTTTAAATTTGCATAAACTAAAAGGAGAAGATTTATACATAAATATTAACTTTAGTAAATATTTTTGAAAGGTTTTCTTTCTTTTGGGAAAACTGTATTGAAGAATAAATCAACAAAAGAGCGATTTGGAAATGCTGAGGAAGCAATTAAGTAATTTAAATCAGTAGCTTCTGTACTTAGAATATCCATTGAAAAGTAACTGAAGAGAAATGTTTAGTCCATTTGATTTTTGTATATCGGAGCTAGGTCCAGGTAGTACATATTGTTTGCTTTTTTGAAAAATTACATTCTTTGTAGGGACACAAGAATTGCTGACTTCAAATTGTGTATGTGTTTCCTTGTATTTATAGAAATGTTTTGACTGCACTAGACCATTATGTAAAATTGTATAACACTTATATTGCCACAGCTTTTGGAGAGTAAGGCTTATTAGGGGGCTTATTTATGTTTTCACATCTTTTGTCCGGTCTTCTTCGTGTCTTCCTTAGACTGTAATACCATTTTCTTCCAGACCTGTATGCAGTTTCCTTGATACTGTAGTTCTTGAGTGAACATTTTGTAGAAATAAGTACACAGCCCTGTCTCTCTGAAACAAAAACCCAAGTAATTCATTGTTTGCAATGTTGTTCATTCTACACTTCACACAGCTTCTGTTTGTTTTCAGAAAATATGGAGAATATTTATTTATTTAAAGCATTTTCCTATGATCAGGACTCCTGATGCATAGGATAAAAATTCCAAAAATATCCTCAGACATGACCTACAGTTCAGCTTCTCCTCCTGCTCATGACAAGAGATTTCAAATATGAGTTTCTAGGCTGCTGTAAACTATTTCCTTTCCATCAACCTCCATGCATGTGTCCTGGCCACCCAGTGGTAGTTGATGGGACCTTCATTTCAGTGGGATGGTCATATGCTCCTAGTTTTGCTCTCATGTTTATTTTGGTTGATTCAGTTCCTCGAACAGCTCTTTTCAAATTCAGACCAAAACTCATAATAGATTCACTGTTCCACTGCCTGCCAAGACTGTTTCCATTGACTCACCTATTTTCAGAAATGGAGAAAGACTGGACCATCAGTCAAATGGGACACCCTAATCGTGCTTCACAGACACAGCAACTATGGGTTGGAGGTGGCATCAAATAACACCAAAGCTGCTGTTTTCTGAGTCTAATCACAGTTTAAAAGCCACATATAGTAATCTCCTTGGTCTTAGGAACTTTGGCATGGAGGTTTTAAATTAGTTTGGTTCAGTGTTTACTTTTATTAACCATATATTACACTGAAGTTTATTATTGGAATTTTTTTTGCAGTTGCCACCTCAAGTGACAGCAATGTGTCATGTAAACTTTTAAATAATAAGGAAATAAAGAGGACTAAGGCGGGATACAGACTGCCCCAAAAGGGCAGTCTCCCACTGCCCTGGTTTGCTCTGCGAGGGAGCCGCAGCGGACAAACCGCGCGGCTCCGTCGCGGAACAAAAAGAACCCGCAAAAAGTGGGTTCTTCTTGTGGTGCCTTTGTGACGCCACAAGGCGCCAATAGCGCACTTGCGGCATCACAAAGGCGCCAGGATATGCGGCCACTAAGCATCCGTCGCATCAAAATGGTGCCCCCCGTGTGTAGAGGGCGCCGCCATTTTGACGCCCGCATCATGTGCTAGGGGTGAGGCCAATATGGACAGTGCGTCCTCAGCCAATCCCTAGCACATGACGGGGGTGGTGCAAAGGCCCATGTAAATCGGGCCTAAATCACTGCTGAATAGATTTGTTGTTGTTGCTATTGTGTGCTTTCAAGTCATGTCTGACTTATGACTTATCATTGGGTTTTCATGGCAAGTTTCCTCAGATGGGGGGTTGCTATTGCCATCCCCTGAAGCGAATGTGACTTGCCCAGGGTCACCAGTGGGCTGACATGGCTGAGCCAGAATTTGAATCCTGGGATCCAGAGTCATAGAAGTTTATCACATGGAAAATGGCGCTGATGCCACCACTCGGCTGCATCCCACCTAAATCCTGGCTCCTAACCATTCTTAGTCCTCCGCTTTTCAAAAATGGGAAGCTCCTGACTTTGCAAATCAGCCAGCTGAGTGCAGCTGGGAGCTGGGATTTAGGTGGGGTGCAGTTGGGTGGTGGCATCAGCGGCATTTTCCATGTGATAATTCCCAGCTGCATCCCATAAGTGGCTGTAAAAACACTTTTTTTTAAACTTCATAGTGCAACATTCATACCACTACACCTCGCTGGCTCTCACTGAATAGGGAGGAAGAGAAAATATTTAACCCCATCACTTTTTTTGTTTGTAGCTTTAGATATACATGCCTTCAGCACCTCTCACTGTGAAATGCATTAGATCTGCCTTCATTGACAAACAAAAGTGTGGCAAAAATAATCAGCTTTAATGAGGGAAAGAAACCCCACAGCATCGCTGCCTTGAATAATTGCAGAACTAAGTTTTCTTAAATAAATGTATGCTAACTAAATATAATTTTTAAACCCCAGGAACTCATATCTTCATACATTTGTTGGTGCATTTTCCCCAAAGGCAATTTTCAACATCAAAAGAATTTTAGTTGATAAAATTGTTGTTGGTGCTGCTGTCAGCACAGCCTTTAAAAATAAATTAAATAATACTTTATTGCTATGTACAAGAAAAAGGAAACAATAATCAACACTAGCAGCAATTCTCCAATAACAAAATAAAGCTGGGGGGAAAAGGAGACAATGATGTTCACTTTGGAGACTGAAAAATCTTATAAATACTGATAAACATATGAAAGATAATTCCCTCCAGTTTGTTAAGATTCTTTTTCTCCAGATACAATATATAAATTCACTCATTTATTCCATGACAAACTGGGATATTTATTAAGTTAATATTTATATACTCTTTAAAGCCACAGTACAAAATCACCAGAACTAAATACAAACCACGATATAAAACCAATACAGTGGTACCTCGGGATACGAAATACCCAGGTTACGAAATTTTCGGGATACGAAAAAATCCCATAGGAAATCATTGTTCCGGGTTACGAATGTTTTTTCGGGATACGAAGAAAATTTTTGGTGTTTTTTTCGGCTTTTTCGCACGAAACGCGGCTTTTCCCCATTAGCGCCTATGGCAATTCGGCTTACGAAGGCTTTTCGGGTTACGAAAGCGGCCGCGGAACGAATTAATTTCGTAACCCGAGGCACCACTGTAATTTATTATTTACATCCACAAACAAAACTATATACAGGTTGAGAATCCCTGAAATGCTTGGGACCAGAAATGTCCCACATGTCAAGGATTTTTGTTTGTTTGTTTGTGGTCCAAAACATACTGCAGAAAAAATGCAGTTTGACATCACTTTAACTGCCCTGACTCAGTGCTAGGGAATTCTGGGAACAGTAGTTTTCTGAGACATTTAGCCTTCTCTGTCACAGAGCTCTGGTGCCACTACAAACTTCGAATCCCGGGATTTCATAGGATGGAGCCATGACCATTAAAACCATGTCAATCATTGGGTTCGACAACTGTATGGGGCCCTGGGGGCAAATCTTCACCAACCTCACCATGGATCACACCAAATACCAATACCAAGCCTGAATACCATTTTATTTCTCTTTGGCAGTCTCTCCCAAAATAATGACAGGAAGTAACATAATTTCTGAGCTGTTTCTGGGTTTCTGGGTATTATTATTATTATTATTATTATTATTATTATTATTATTTGCATATGTTCACACATTTGTGGGGCTTTTCTGTGTGCATTGGGGGCAAAGCCTGCTCAAAAATTGCACTGAGATTTTTTTAAAAAATGTATACATTTGGTGAATTTGACCAACTTTGAGGGACTGGTGGTAGGCTTTAGGGGCCAGAAAAGTGGACTCCAGGCATGCATGTAGCCCATGGCTAACATTTTCCCCATCTCTGCTATAAAAGGTATACATGGCAGGATTCTCCAAGAAATGTTTATCTGAAATGTTTCTTCATACCTCTATGACACTTGCTTTGACATTCAAGCTATGGATCTGTAGAAGGTTCCTAGCTAAGGCAAAGGAACTTGCTTCCCCACCTCTTCCTCCCCAGTACAACCCTTGATGCCATCCAAAAACAGGTTCCAAGTAGTTTCCCAGACCTAGAGAGTGCAGATGTTGTTTCTGCTGCTGTTATTGTTGTTACTGTACTTATACACCACCCTTTCCCCCCAAACTTACACATTAAAACAAATGCAACATAATTTAACAAAAGGTCACCATGGAAAATAGAATTAAACCATTACGAAGACTACAAACAATTTAAAACACAACAATTAAAATGTTTAAAAGCATTTCAAAAAAACTACAATTAAAACAGCACCCTTCTTTTAAAAACCTTCACTTCTCAAAAGTTTCTTAAAATAAAAATGACTTTGCCTGCCAACAGAAGGAGAACAAGAAGGGACCCTTCCTTGCCTCCCAGTTTTAGGGTGCATAGGAGGCTGCAGTTTAAGAATAATGGAGTTTATGGATAAAATTTGGAACATCTTCCCCCCCTCAAATTGTGTCACTGGATCTACACTTACAAAGCAATAAATCAAAAATAAATAATTGTACTGAAGTTGTTGAAGTTGAAGTTGTTCGTCTCCTCCTGCCCCCCTCCCATGCCCTACCCTAATGCATCATATTTTTATTTGTGTTTTTTTCCATAAATACCACACAGAACTCTGTTCTAAACATATGACTGTATCAGATTTATACACGCTATTAGTGAATGTACTATTGAATATGAATACAAAATGTTCCAGGGCTCCATTAATTTTAGTCTTTAGAAAGCAGCTGATTTCAGTCTCCAATAATACTTAATGCAAATCCTCTTATATGAAACATATTTTGCTTTCATATTTAATTAATAACTGCAGTGGCTTGGGGCACAGTGTCTTGGTTTGGTGAATAAAAGCTGCAGAGAATATTATCTGAGAGTCTTTCCTTTATAGAAAGGACAGTAATAAGCTTGGGGAAGGAAAATGGAACAATCAACACTGGAAAAGGCTGGTTTGGGATGCCATTGTTGAACTGAACATTTGGTTTTTGTAAGAAAAAAAAGTCTGATTTGACAAAAAAAAATCCTTTTTTCATTGTGTTGGGTAATATATTATTTGTATATATTAATGACCTGGACATATTAAATTTGTTCATGAATGATTCATACTTTTCAGATAACAATTTCTTTATTTATAGGATCAAATCCTATTCTTTGTAGCTGTTCCTTAGGCAAAGCTCTCATGGGCTCCCAAGAGTGCACTAGCTGTTAAAGGTTTCCGAGATTAATATAATGGCAACTGATCCATCCTGCAGTTTCATTTTCTCTAAGGTGTGTATGCACTCTTTAAATCAGTGGTGGGGAAATGTGGCCATTGTGTCACATACATTCCTTGGGGGCATTTTTATAGCTCTGCAATCTTCAACCAAATTACCTCATCCCAAATTAGGGTGATAATTGCTCCCCAAATGCCAAATTTTTTCTTGGATGTTTTCAAGGTAGCAGAAAGCCAAGTTCCCACTAATGCCCTCCCAAACACAAAAGAAAGAAATGGCTGAAAATTGTCAAAAGTAAAACCAGAATTCACTTGCAGTTTTGTGTTTAGGCATACTAATTTAGCAGACAATGTTGGTGCAGATACCACCTGCTGGTGATGTACAGAGGCATAAACTGGCCCCTGTGACACTGCTAACAGTTTCAGTTATAGCTGCAAGTTGCAGACGTTTTGTGCCTGGATACCTGCATTTTGCGCCACCTGTTACATCATGTTAAGCATTTGGCTAAGTCTTGAAGTAGACATAATAGGTAGAGATGGAGGAGCTGAATGTGGCATCCCTATAGTGGAGTGTCTATTTATTTCAGAGTCCTGATGGCACCATGGTTAAATGCCAGTACTGCAGCCAGTATTGCAGCCACAAGTTTGTGATTTGATCCTATGACTCCAGGGTTGATTCAGCCTTGCATCCTTCCGTAGGTCACTAAAATGAGTGAGTATTCAACTTGTTAGGGGCAATTGGCATACAGATTGTTAAGTGCTTAGAGACTACTTAGTTCAGTATGAGGCAGCATAGAAATGTAAGTGCTATTGATATTGCTATTTCAAAGTTAAATATTATTTATTTCAAAGTAAATATGACAACAGGTATTACAGAATTACAAATGTTAAAAAGTACAGTACTATATAAATAGACCATAAGCACAGCAAGAGAAGGACCCTCAGTCTATAGGAATACAAGAACACACATGCCAGTACACACTTGTCCCTCCGGTTTTGCAGACTTGGAATCCACGGTCTCATTCTTTGTGGAAGGGACAAAAAGAGAGGGACAAAATGGCAGACTGTGCCCTTTACATGCACACACCATTATTTTCAATGGGACTCGAATATTGGTGAGTCGCCATTTTCGCAGGATGGTCCGGAACAGATCCCCCATGAATTGGGAGGGACTACTGTATTTGTAGACAGCTTATTTTTCTTGAGAAAACCTCACAGTGGGAGAATTTAAATGACACAGAGGCTATGGGGAAGGAATAAAAAGCAGCATGGGGTATCTGTCATAGCTGAGTACTGGGAGGAAGGATAACAGAGCTATGGAATGGAATGGAATGGAATCTTCAGTTTAATCAACAAGCATGTCTTAATCATTTGGAGAAATAACTAGTAAATCTTCCTTTCTCCATGTTTTTGTTTCTTATTTTTATTTTTGTTTTTGCCAAACTACAATGCTACTGAAACTGTAGTCAGATTTAATTAGACAGTTGATGAAAGATTAAGGAGCAAATATTATTTTTATGGAGTATTAACTATAGCTAATTTTGCATTTTTCCAGTCTTGTACTGAGCAGCCAATTAGTTTTAATTCAGTTTCTGTATTGAGCCCTCATTGAATCATTGTGTTATATTTTCTCTGAAGTTCATTTATTTTCCTGCACTTTCTTTGATATTCTTCTTTCATGTGACAGGCCTGATTCCCTGCTTATCTACCGTGATTCAAACACATCTTAAAATACATCTTTAAAATACCAGACCTGTGAACAGCCCTGGTTCTCACCAAGTAGAGGAAATTTATGATTTCCATCAGTCCTAGAAACAGTTCCAGGAAGAATCTGAAATCACAGTTTCAGCTGACATAAGGTAAATTGAATGTCTTCACAGTCCACTTCTCCTATTTTGTCTCAAGAGACAGATATTTGAAGACTTGTGTATCTTAGATGAATTCAGCACCACATACCACTACCACACATAAAAGTTTCAGATTCTGTTTCTCACGGAGAAAACCACAACTTTATGTGTATGTGTGTGTATTTCTGTGTCTGTGTCAGTGAAGTTTATCACACGGGCCCTGAAATGGGCCCGTTGCGTTCCAAAACGGGGGCGCGCACGGGTTGCATGGAATGGGATGGGGCTAAGAACGGAGTTTAACACAAACTGGAATGCTGCCGCTGCTGCCAGGTGTTCCAATCATGTCCTACATCTGTTCCAGAGGGCGTGATTTCTGAGAACGCTTTGGAACAGTTCTCAGAAATCGCGCCCTCTGGAACAGATGTTGGGTGCAACTGGAATGCCCAGCAGCAGCAGTGGCATTCCAGTGTGCGGTAAACTCCATTCTTAGCCCCATCCTGTTCCGTGTGCGCCCATGCATGCTCCCATTTTGGAACGCAATGGGCCTGTTTCAGGGCCCATGTAATAAACTTCTGTGTCTGTGTTTTTCTGTCTGTGTGTGTGTGTGTGTGTGTGTGTGTGTGTGTTTAAATATGTATGAAGGTTTTTTTTAAATGACAACATAATTTACCAAAAATAGAATGTATGAACATAGCAAACTGCATATGAAAACATAGCTGTGCATATTCTGTGACAAACCCTGAATTGAGGCTACATAGTATATAAAATGGCATGTTGTCAAATAAGAGGTGCAAGGTTAGATTTATCAAATGGGAATAGGAATGTAAAGAGAGTTCTAAAAAGTTCTTCAACAGGTGGTAGATGTTTCAAAAGGGGGAAAAGTCTTATACAAGAATGAGCATTGCTCCTAAAAAGGATTTTTCTTGAAGACATGTTGAACAAGTTAACAACAGCACTGATATTTAAAATTTTCCATCCTTGGATATATATTATAAACATATATAATTTCTCTTTACATGACTCCTCAGACTCTCACTGTCTCCCATTTCTCTCTAAGATAGCATTGCTGAGGTTAAATGACCAAAGCTATTTTTAGAGGTGTGCGATAATCAAGCTTTACTAACTAGTACAAATTCCAGCTGCGGCACAAGGGCAGCTACTTTCCTGAAAACTTGCCCTATAGCAAAACTGCAATTCCCTTTACAATCCATAGATCACATTCATAGACTATTAGAAATGTGAAGGCAGAAATCTTTTTCCAGACAATTATAGCATCAAGATTGTTACAGTACCTTCTGTTGCAATCTCAGTCATAATGGTGACAGTAAGAAATCCTCTGGTGAAAAGGTCAAAATATATTGGCAGACTATAACAGGGTCAGTGTTGGCTTGTACAGGAGGCAGCAAATTAAAAGATGGGAAGTCCTCTACAGTTGTGACTTTCTTTGGGGGTCTTTTTTGCCTTTTCTTCTGTTGAGATATCTTCTCTGCAAAGCCTTGTCCTGCCTGCCCTCCCCACCTCCCAAGATACTAACCCCTTTCCCAAGGCAATGCTAGCAGCTCAAACTAAAGTATCAGCTTCTAACAAAAATAGCCAGGGCTCTCAGCAAATCTCTTGCATGGCTTTTTTGGCATCCCAGGCAGCATGTTCAGGGACATTTTTTTATATATATAAGAAAGTGTCAAGCTCCAAATGAAACAGTACAGCAGGTAAAAGGAATAGCAACCCAAAAGGAACTGAAAAGAACTGTTAGAGCTCTTGCATTGTCTTTAATATGATTGCAGTTTTGTGTAGTTTTTGAGATCTAGGTCAGAAAATATGGAATATAGACTTGGTAATCTTATCCAACTGAGCTCAAATGTATTCTTAGCACACTCTTACCACATTCTTTCCGGACCTTATTTGGGTTGGGGAGGGCTCTGTGAAGTCAGCTACAAAGCCCAAAGAAGAAAATGAACTTAGGTAAATTACACCCTATTAAAATCATCTCACCCTCTCCTTCTCTTTTAGTGGCTGTCCTTGGTGGATCAAACTGAGGCTGGATATTACTCAGCCATCTTATTTCTTAATTCTGTGAGCTTGCATATTAACAATGTTGGCAAGCTGGTTAGTATAAGCTATAAGCATGCTTTTAAACAGTAATTCTACTGGTACAGGGGAAAAATATAATTCACTTCTTTGGGTTTCAAGTGCACTTGTATTCTTGTTTCATTTTGCTTTTAATTAAAAAAAAGCAAAGTGTCTGAGCAATGGCTACAGATCTGAAGGATACTTTACAGTGTCACAAAAGTTATGGAGTGCAAAATCCACAAATCAACTGAACAGTAATATAAAAACAGTAGAATTGAAAGCACAATAAAAAACACAATGACAACCAGAAAGAAGCAAACAAACACTGCATGCTTCCCAATTATTGGTTCCAGGTTCACTCCTTGTCAATGGCATAACTAGGGGGTGTAAGGAGTGCGGAATGTGGGTGACACCTCAGAGGAGGAGTGACATCCAACTTCTCCCTCTTCCTACTGCAGGGGCAGTTCAGTGCTGGTTCAGGGGCCGCCACTTCTCTGCTGCTGTGGCTCTCAAGGGAGCCAATGTGGTAGAGAAGGAAGGATGAGAATATATCCCTCCCTCCTTCCCTACTGCCCTGGCATTCTGTGCTGAGTGAACCAAGGCAATGGGGAAGGAGGGAAGAGTGTGTGCATGCTCTCCCTTCCTTCTCTGTTGCCTTGGCTCACTTGCCAAAGCTTGCTCACTTGCCCAAGCTGGCCAAGGCACCGGGGAAGGAGGACTAGCATGCACACACCCCTCCCATCTTCCTCGGTGGTTCACGCCCAGCCACCCCCCAACAAATTACAGAAATATCTGCATTTTTCCATGTTCCTTTTTGAAATGTGCTCATGTTTTCAAGCATATTACCAAACATTAATAAACTCCAAAATTTATGGATTCCCAGTCACAAATTATATTCCATTCCTCATCTAAATCTGGGAGGTACAGTGTGCATGACTGCATGAAAATGTTCACTGATCCCCCCAGCTATCCCTACTGTAAACCCACCTTTCCTAGACAATATTGGACTATGTGGACATATGCTCTGATTCTACATAAAGCTGCTTCATACCAATGTATCAATCCATCTGTAGTCTGCCCTTTCCTTAGGCGGAGGATCTATTCTAGAGACACACCTGCGTGAAAGGCAAATTGCATGTATACTCAAGCCCCATTTATTGGAATGGAGTGTGGTCCCCTGGCACACAGCACGGTGTGTGCCCTGGGCACACACCCCATTCATTGTATTAGGGCTTGCTGTTCGCGTGACCTTGAGTCCACATATGGTGAGCCTGCATACCGCATGGGCATACTGTAATTTATCATGGTCATAGACCAGCATTAAAAAAAAACAAGACGATTTTTACCATAAGGTATACGATGTACATGATGAAGTGGCAAAAAATACAATATATACATACAATTCAATTTTAATTATAATAATAGTACAATATTATTAAAAAATAATGTTACAGTATAGTACAGTACAATAGTATAGTCTTCCATATCCATGGCTTATTTATCCATAGATTCAACAATCCACAGCTTGAATATATATATGTATGTATTCCAAAAAGCGAAACTTGAGTTTTCTACTTTATATAAGAAACACAATTTCACTACGCCATTTTATTTAACAGGACTTAATCATCCATGGAATTTGGTTCCAGTACCCCAGACAATCCTGAAACCAAACCTCAGCAGATACCATGAACCCACATAATAATAATAATAAAAACCAAAAGGTAGGACACAACATTCCACCAGATCACATGGTTTGTACATAATCCTCAGCCTCATCTATAATACCTGACTACCTAAATATATCTAATAATCTCTTCATTGTAATTTTCTACAGATTTATAATCTGCCTATGAGTCACAACAGCATACATTTATATCAGTTTTCATAATGTATCTGGGCTCCTCTTTACCACTGATGACACCCAGATCTATCTCTCCATGTCTCCGACTGATACAGTGACTAAGGATGGCGTATCTCCTTTGGATGCCTGCCTGGAGTCAGTAATGGGATGGATGAGGGAAAACAAACTCAAGTTGAATCTGGAGAAAACAGAGGTACTTGTGATAGGTACCCCAGGTCCAGGCAGGGAAATTTGTCATCCAGTCCTGGATGGGGTCACACTTCCCCTAAAGGACAAAGTCCGCAGTTTGGAGGTACTCCTGGATTCATCGCTGCAATTATCATCTCAAGTGGATGCGATGGCTAGGAGTGCCTGGTACCAGCTTCGGCTGATGCGCCAACTGTGTCCCTGTCTGGACCAAAAGGACCTTGAAACTGTAGTACATGCACTGGTAACCTCTCATTTGGACTTCAGTAATGCGCTCTACATGGGGCTACCTTTGTACCAGGTTTGGAAGCTTCAGCTAGTACAAAATGCTGCAGCCAGATTGGTTGCTGGAACTTCCAGGTCAGACCATATAATACCGGTACTAAAATCTCTACAATGGCTGCCTATTAGCTTCCGGGCTCAATACAAAGTGTTGGTTATTACCTATAAAGCCCTATATGGCTTGGGCCCGAGTTACTTGAAGGAACGCCTCTCCCCATATAGTCTGCCCCGCGCTCTCAGAACATCGTGAAAAAATTTATTAGTACTGCCTAAGGTGAGACTAACAGCAACCCACCAGAGAGCATTTTCATCAGCTGCACCAATGTACTGGAATAAACCTCCAGAAGAGCTTCGTACAATCCCTACATTGGACGCCTTCAAAAAGGCTTTAAAGACCTACCTCTTCCGATTAGCATTTCCTTCGGACTCCTCATAGAGACTGTCTCCCCTGATGCGAATGATTAACCACAATTGATAGATTCTTTGCCAGTTTTATTGTTTGCATGTTTTATCGATGTTCAATTTTATTGGTTTTTATTGGTTTTTATTGATATATACATTGAGATGCTGCTTTTATGATGTAAAAGTTTTAAATGATTCTGTGAACCGCTTTGATCGCTTCGGAAGAGCGGTATATAAATAAAGCATATTATTATTATTATTATTATTATTATTATTATATTTACATTGCATTCAGCCTCTGTTTCTTTTTGCAGACAACTGCATGTACCTTATAAACATGTATACAGAAAAGGATTTGGGGATGAAGAAAGGCCTAATAAACATACCTAGTGTATTGATCCATTAAAAAGAATGAATTTAAAAGAAACAATTTCAAAGCAGGGCAGGTCCTTTCCCCCCCTTTGTGCAGTGTTAACAACTACATTCAAATAAACAGTGAGGCAGCTCTTCCATGTGTCTTTTAGACAAGGCTAACAGGACAGTTATTGATGATTTAAAATGTACCAAGCCAGTAATTAAAGTACATTAATTGCATTCATAATCTTGTGCATGCCACATGCTCAACAGATAAGAAAGAAAGCTGCTCAAATAAGCCCCCACGCAACAGTTATCACAATGCAGATGTTAATGGGAGAATTTTGGCATTTGAGAAAAGCTAGATTTCCTCATTGACAATATAGATTTCTCTGAGTGAGTGAACACTGAAATGGGTGCTCTGGCAGAAGGAGATAAAATGTCCACATACCCAGAATCCTGGGTTCATACTGCTGGTGAGTGTGGGACAATCATTACACAGATTCCCAGATTCACATGATCAACATTCCTAAAAGATATGTCTGGAGAATGAGGAATTGATTATGGGGCTGCTGATCCCTCTGGCTTACAAAGATGGATGAAGAAATGTTGGTGAGAGTGAGGATTTAGTTTTTTGTGGGTTTTTCGGGCTATGTGGCCATGTTCTAGAAGAGTTCTTCTCTGAAGATGCCAGCCACAGATGGCGGCAAAACATCAGGAATAAACTCTTCTAGAACATGGCCACATAGCCTGAAAAACCCACAAAAAACTATGGATGCCGGCTATGAAAGCGTTCGACTTTACAGAGTGAGGATTTGTTTCTGCTTAAGACTGTGGTTGTCCAGTGTCTAGCAAAAGTAAATTTTAACTCCTTCTCACACAAGATTTGATGCCATGTGAATTCATGCTGTATACACATATTTTGACTGACAGTAAACAGGGTGGTTTAAAGCTATATCTCTTTGGGTTTTGATGCCATCTTTTATAGCCAGAACATTTTTTCTATACTTTTTCTTTCACTTCTTATAGCAATCATCATTCCATTCAGTGATACAAGCTGGAGGTACCACCAGGAACCAAATGGAGGCATCAGATGGAGGTCTATCCCAAAATCCTCTTGCTCTTTCCAGCCCCTCTCCCTCCATTTATTCAACATGTAGACTCTTGCTGTTGCCCTTTATTTCACCACCACCACCACCACATCTATGTGTTCTCTCTTTCTCTCTTGTTGTTGTTTCCAATCAGCTATGCTACTTCTCTGGAAAGAGATAAGAGAGGGAACATGCCAAGGAGGGTTTTTTGTTTTTTGTTTTTTTTAAAAAAAAGAAAAGATGAATGAGGTAGAAAAAGAGGGATATATGACACTCAAGTATGTTGGAAAGGCATGCAGAGAGTGCCCTGCCTAATGTCCCCTCTACTCTGGCAACATGCCTTTTGCAAGTGTATGTAGTAGATCATACTTCAGGATATAAATCTTCACCAGCATACCTACAGGAGGTGGCAGAGTAGTGATGGGGAAAAAATTAAAATATCCCCTCCCCCAATAAACCTGAAAAACAATCTGCAGTGTTGACAAATCCTGGTGAGAAGAATCTTGGACTGGTGAGAATCTTCACAATTCAAGATTCATTTGCACATGGTTATTTTGCTCAGATAGCAGCATTTTCTGTGCAGAAACATTATATTCTGCACAAAAAATACTGTTTTGTGCACAGAAAATGCTATAGCTGGGAATTTCATCTGTGTAAATTTTACACATAGATATTTGGCACAGTAATGCATAGAACTTGGAATGTTTTTTTAATGTAGTTTATTGCTTAATCTCTTTTTATGTATTGTTTATGTTTTTATCATTGGGGGAAGGGTTGAGATATGGGGTTGTTTCTTCCTTTGATTGTAATTTTAACTGTATCATGTTTTATCATTAAACTGCTAGAATCCACTTTGATTACTTGTGAAAAAGCAGAATATAAATAAATTGTATTATTATTATTATTATTAACTATTTCTCACACAGAAAATATTCTTTCCTTTGTAGAAAATGCTGTGTGCTGAGCAAAACAATTGTATGCAGATGGCACAATTTTTGAAACTTTACTCACAGTTGGAAGACATTTCCTCAAATTATTTGTTTCTTTTAGGAAGAAGTTAGCAAAGAAATGTATCTCTAAAAGGGAAGCTGTTTCCTCTGCCTGGCTGCTTCCCACAGAATGTAACAATTACCTGGGGGCTGCCAGATTCAGCCCCACCTCCCTAGTCACTGATTGTGTATGAGCATTTTCCTAGTTTCATGCTGGCTACTTTTAAGTGCAAAGAGAAGAAGTCTTCACCTCAGTGTAAGGAGCTTATCGCATGAACTTTAAAACCAGCTCAAGCCTCCTGCACTGCAGCTGGGATACGGGATGGAGACAGGGATTATCACATGCTAAATCATCGCCTAATTGCCAACTGCCATCAGCCCAGGTCCAAGTCGGGTCCCAGCTGGACTCCGCCAGCACTTTTTCAAATTTGGAAGCTTTCCGGCTTCTAAAAAGTGCTGGTAGAGTGCATCTGGGATCTGGGGTGATGGTGGCCAGCAAGTAGGCAATGATTTAGCATGTAATAATTCCCACCTCCATCCCATGTCCTAGCTGCAGCCCAGGAGGCTTGAGCTGGTGTGTGGGAGCAGGAGCAGGTGTAAATCATGGGAGGTCCTAGTCCAATTATATACCCTTCTAAAGATAATCTGTACAACAGTAGAACTATCCATGAACATGTAATACTAGACTTTCAAGTTTAAGTATGCTACTGGAATAGAATTTCTACTGACACAAAGAATTCAGTGTTGGTGATAACATAAACTGTGGGCGATGCCAGTACATAGATTTCATCACTTCAGCAGCAGCATTTTAGCACTCGAGTGAATTTTTGATACCCTGAAAGTATGGACATTTTTAGCCATCACTATATTAGTTAGGCATTGCACCATGACTTAGCTTTGAGATCTGTAGACTTTTTTCTACTTTTTATAGGGCTGATGGCAGTGGACTGTGCAAGGCTGAAAACAAATATCTAACTGATTTCTGAGCTGCTTAATTAAAGCTTATACTACCAGCATGAGGCATTTTGTAGCTAGAGCTGAAAGGCCTCCTTATAGGTGGGGGGGATACTGTCATGGCCAGCCAAGATCAGCTCTCGGAGGATGAGGAGGAGGACGAGCCTCCTGCAGAGCAAGAGCTAATTGAGGCTACACCAGGTGGTAATCCTGCTCTGCCAGGTCCCAGCTGTGATCTCCCAGCCCCAGAGGAGGAGGCCCAACCAGGTCCTAGTGCTAGTGAGAGGTCTTCTATGGTGCAACAGCCTAGTGGTGACTCTGGGGAGGAAGCTTGCCTGGATGTGCCTACTTACAAACAGAGAATGGCTGAGAGTGCTTGCAGGTGCAGATCCAAGAGGACTGCAGAGAGACAATTAGCCAACCAGCTTCAGGTGGCATGGGGGAGAGTTTCCCTTACTTAAGCTGTAGAGAGGCCTCCACTCAGTGCCAGAGTTTATTGCATGATTCCTTGGTGTGATTGCTGCTGGCACTGGCTCCTTGTATCTTGAGTCCTTGTTGCTTTGACCTCAGACTGGACCCTTGTTATCTTCTGGCTGCTTTGACCTAGGACTGCTTTGACTACTCTGACTCCTGGCATCTAGACTTTGGCTTGGCTTTTGGACTGCTTTGACTTCTGGTATCCTGACTTCGGCTTGGCTTCTCGGACTGCTCTCACACTTACTCCTTGCAAGGTCTGTGTCCTGCTTCCACTTGCTGGGCTAAGCCATTCTTATCAGTGTGGGTCTGTGTGTGCTGGCTGCAGTCCAGGACAGATACTAATCTCCCAGCACCTTTAATTACTTGGGGCTATATGGATCTGGGTATTGTATTTTGGTTTTTCAATATTTTCTAGGTCAGTGTCAGAGATGCTTCTCTCCCCTATGAAAGAGACATATACCCATATAATAATAAGGCCTTGTCTTATGATATTACAATTGGTTAAAGTGCTTAGCTGCTTGGTCATTGTACGATATCTCCATGGGAAATTGTTCTTACCTTATGAGATTACACTTTCTTGTCTCATCCCTACTCTTGACCTGAATTTTCCACACTGAAACTAGTTTTTTGTGGGTTTTTTGGGCTATGTGGCCATGTTCTAGAATAGTTTTTTTAAAATAGTAATAACATTTATTTGGTCATTGACTAGCATAAAAACAAAAAGCACACAAGCAACATATCAATATAACAATAACAAATTAAAATATAAACTGATGGTAGACTATACGTGTACAGTATCAAACATTTCTACACATTAATAAAATGACCATTTGACAGTTGAGGGTGCAGTTTACAAAGAATATAACAAAATTTAGCCACCTTAAGGGATACTGTAGAATCATTGTTGTCCAATGAGAGGTGTAAATAAAAGGAGTCAGTTTTGCCTGGGAATTTACTCAGTAGTGGGCTTCTAGAATAGTTTACATAGCCCTAAAAAACCACAAAAAACTATGGATGCCGGCCATGAAAGCCTTCGACTTCACATTGAACTGTAGTCTTATGCAGTCCTAGTTGGCATAAATATGTTAAGGTTGGGTGCATTCAAATAGTTTTGCACTCTGTCATACAAGATATGTGCACTGATAATGTTACAAACACCCATATTTGACTGTACACAAAGTTATTTTTGATAGCACTTGTATCATGTCAGTTTACATTGGTAGATATGTTTATGTTCCATTTATGTACACACTTCCTGTGTACAACATAGAATTTAAAAATGATTCCCCAGATCAAAGTCTATTTAGAAATTAACAAGCAGTACTATGAAGGCACATGAATCTGTTGAAGTTTAGCATGTTTAAGTGGGGATACCTGCCATGGAACCATATGCAGCTCTGGCAGAATAGGATTTAACAGGTGGAGGAATGCATTAAAAAAATATTTTTCTGGACAGGATGCAGGTGCTCAGGATCAGAGGTGAAACTGTCCATGTCAGGAATTCATTTTCACATTTGTATTGAAAAACCTGAGTGACTCTTTAAAATCTGGCAAATTTTAGTCTTTGTTTACGAAGAATAGGAGATGCAGTTTAGCAGATCCTTGGTTACTTATGGCTGTTGCAGCTGTTCTGAAGAAGGACAGTGAATAAAGGACATTTTAAGAGAGGAAGAGAAAGGAAAAAAGCAGAACAGGCTCTTCCTTAATGGCCCTGTCATTCAGCTTGGCTTGTGTATTTCATTTCCCTGAACAATATGTCACCACTTGTGATTGTCAGTCATGAGATTCTTGACCACACTCCAATGTACATCCACAGTCAGCTCTCTAAAGTACTTGAGAAGGTATTTTATAATCCTGAAGTCTAAAGGAACAAACCATTTATTTTTCCATCTGTAAAATCCCAATTGGAAGTGAAATTTCAAGAGCTGTCACAGGCTGGGAACAGAACCCACTACTCTTTTTTTTAAAAAAAAATAGTGGTTTAAACTTTAAAAAAAAGAAAAAAAAAGTTAAGCCAGAAACCTATAGATCTCAAAATGTGTTACACTCCAGGACACTGCTTTAATATATCATGTCTTATTTACATTTACAGTATTAGATATCCTACTTTACATATGAGACTTCTATCTGAACAGTCATCAAAGTACAGTCCTCTGTTTGAAGGTCCAATGTAGGGCAGATCCAGTCTGTGCCATTCATTTAGACTATTAGTATATTCTACAAGGAGAAAATACAGGTTAAAGGAAAGTGGAAGAGCAGCTCTAGTGGGGACAACATCATTAATGATGATCATTTAGGACAGGGGTGGTTAAAGTCAGGTACATGGGCTGCATGCAGGGACTCCACAACCTTTTCATTTCTCACCCCAGCTAAAAAAATGTAGACCCTAAAGGGTAAATCATGGTCTCAGAATCCCCTGAAGGGCATGATTTGCACACTAAATATAATTTCAGAAACACCTTTTCTACATTCTCTCACACTCACTCATTCACACACACATGCACGCACCAAGGATCTGGGAATTATATTTGGAGGGCAAATCACTCACTGGAGGTTTCTTGGGAAACAGACGGAGTAAAGGTCCAGAATTTAAGACAGATTCAATGGGGGAAATGGTGGGTCAATACTAGAACTCAGATTAGGACTAATTCACATTAGTTCTGTCTCAGGACTTCTAACATTGTTTCTTCAGGTATATAATGAACCACTATAGTAAACTTTTTGGCTGTTTCAAAAAAAAAAAAGCTAAGACTTACCAAACATCAAACAATAATTCTATTTTATTGAGCAGGTCAGTATATGTTTTGCCCTCATACCATCCTCATTATTAACTTCATGGTTCTGTCTAGACTTTATTCTTTCTGAATAACTTAGGCTATGAGTTAAATTACAGACAGAGGTTTAAAAGCTGCCTTTAAGAAGAATGACAATATAGTAGTCCACCCTTATCTGTGGTTTTGCTTTCCATGGTTTCAGTTATCTGCAGTCAACCACAGGTCTGAAAACATAACATAGTTCCCCCCTCCACATTCCACTGCTTTGCTCTCTACAGTTTCAGTTACTGATCTGAAACATTACTGGTATAGGATTCTATAGTACCCACAGGCATCCTCTGGGGACTTTGAAAGTATCTTATTTGGATAAGGAAGGACTACAGCAATGACATGCTGAAGTCATCTATGACTGAGAAGTGGTAGGATGATACTAGCAATCCCAACCGGTCCCACTGGTTGAGTTATGGGTGGCATCAACATGCCATTACTGTATAGTTGTTCTTTTTAAATATAAAACTTTTTTGTTTTTAATAATATATGTATTAATATATATATAAAACTTACAATATGACATTATACACCTTAGCAGTTTGTATACTATAACAGTAAAGTCATATATATTTTAGTGCACAGCATAATAAATAACAGAATCAAAAAGACATTTTTATATAAAAGCATTTTACTTCCCATTCTTCAAATCAAAGACAGTATATACATTTCTACATGTTTCCAATATAACTTAGTCATTAGTCTAATTTCTGACAAAATAACTGTAAAAAGAAGATATGTTAGTCTTCAAAGCCTATTACCAATTTCTTCCCTTCTCTTTTTTTCTTTATGCAGACTATAAAAAATCCACAATGTTTTAGGAATTTTTCTATTAACTTCTCTCTAATCAATGTAGGCAATTTATTTATTTTTGCTATTTGGATAACATTTAGTATCCATTCTTCTTTTGTTGGTAACTATATGCCAGTTTCTGGCATATAGCTGTCTTGCTGAAAATATATTATGTAGTACAGTACGCCCGCGCCATACGCGGCTTTGAGCATACGCGCTCAAGCCGCGGGGCACGCGCGGGGCGGAAGGGGTGGCGCGTCCCATTCAATTGAATGGGTGCGCGCGCCCGCGCACGAGCCCCATTGTTTCCAATGGGGCTCGAGCATAGGCGGAATTTGCCTTACGCGGAGGGATCCGGAACGGATCCCCCGCGTAAGGCGAGGATGAACTATACCTTAAAAAAAATTTTTAGATCTTTTCCCAGAAAGAGTTTTGTCTTTAATTGTAATTTTACTTTCAGAATATCTCGTATTGACTTTTTATCATTTCCCAGTATGCCTTCACCTTTCTCACATCCACCACATACGGTAGAATAAGCCTTCATGCTTTTTACATTTTCAACATGTGTTTTTACTTTATGTATAAATGTAAATATATTTGAGACTCCAAATTCACTGTGAATATCATCTTACTTTCAATCCTGATAAAATCAGGCCAATGTGATTTTACTAAGGCCAACATCCTATGCCTGATGGAGATGTCAGTAGAGTTTTGAAAACGTGTATGAAGTGTTTTGTGCATTTTGGCTGGCCAATAAGGTTATCACTTTCTTGTGGATTTCGTTTTATCTTACTGTACGGCCAACACCCCTGAATATGCTCCATGGTTATGTCATTAGAAGATGCCCTCATGTGGTGAACACTGGAATTTACAAGATATGTGCATTTTTATTTCTTCTGGAAATCTAAAAAGAATAAATGTTTTAAACTGTGAATTGTTGAATTGTTTTTTTTTGGGGGGGGGGAATACTGGGATATGGGATTGTACTGTTTTAATTTATAAGCCGGGTATCTACAAAGAATAAATAACATAATGTTATTCATAATTATTTCTGATTTAATACAAATTAAAGGATTGCAATTAACTGATCAGAAGGTTGTTTTTTTTAAAAAAAAATTGATCCCCTTGTTTGAACTGTCTTTCTTTTGGACCAACTCCATTTATGAAGAAAGCAATTTTTGATGGTTTGCAGATCAAGACTATGTTGCTACACATGGGTGAGTTACAGAATGAGCAGCCATAACTATGGCTGCACAGTGGATACAAACATGAAACCAGCTGGTGGAGCAAAGGAGGCTCTTTTTTGTTTTGTGGATGCCGTCTTTCTTCTGGAAGAGATCAAGCTGCACGTCAATAAATATCCTTGAGTAGGGATGCAAGCGTATTAGTAAATTCTCTTGCCAGGAACAAGAATGGGCATCCCAATATGTGTTGCAATATTACAAGATTTTGGATGATTTTTCACATTTTGGAACTCTTTTACAAAAAATAAGATTGTGCTAAAATGCAATGATTTCTTGTTGGTTTTTTTGTTTGTTTGCTTTTTGCAAAAATGTCCTAAATGCAAAAAGTGTGTGTGCACGCGCGTACACGCACGCACATGCAAGAAAGCTAGTAATCTTGACTAATGGATGAAAAACTTTGTAGATGTTTTGTATCATGTTTGCAAACAAAATAAGCAAAGATTTGCTTTCCTACTCTCAAGCCACCAAAGTCCTTGGTGGATGTTGGGCTATCTGGCCATTGCCTCACATTTGGGAATTCAAAAGCTACATGGTTGAAATAGGCAGATGGAGGAGAAAAGCCGACCTACTACAAAAATTGTTGGGTAATGAATGGTCTTTTATCTTTCACCAGCTGATTTCACATGTGCAGCCTTTCTTTTCCACACTGCAGATGGGGTTTCTGAAGCATGATGGGAAATCTGAAATACACAATTACTTAAGGTCAGTTGTGTAACTGTGCATTAAAATTTTTACAAAATAGATTACAAAAATATTGCAACTTGGAACCTGTTTCTCCCTGTCACAACAAAAGAGATTGTTCATGAGAAAGGGTGCGAATGCGAGTCATAATTACTTCTTGTATGACAGAAATTATCCTCACCAATTGCAGCTTCTGCTGACTGAAAAAGGGATGAGAGGAGTATCAGGCCAGTATTCACTGTATTGCTACATAACTATGTGGCTTTAACAGACATGATGCATGTGTCTTAAGAGGCCAAAAGCTGCACCAAAGCCACACTCCAGTGTTAAGTGGCCCAAGGGAGTGTTGGTACAGCTTTTGGCGTCTTCAGATGTATGCAACATTTAAACAGTATACCTCCAAAGTGACCCAACGCAGCTTTATTTTGGCCTGTCTCTTCAGGTTCTATGGTTACATAGCAAAATAGTGCATAGAACAGGGCTGGACAGCTGTGGAAGGCTAAGGGGCTGCAATAGCCCCCTAGAAGACCTTGGAGGACTGTACCTGCTCCCACAAACCTTTTATTTTGCTGTCAAATGCCTTAGTCGTGGTATGGGGGCATTTTCACTATGTTCTGGCTTTTTTTTTTTAAATGCCTTTCCTGGCTACAAAGGTTAACAAAATATAGTGAAAATGCACCCCACTCCCTCAGTGGACACTTTAGAACACTGCAGGGTAAAAAGGGTGCTTTAAAAATGCAATTTTCTTTTTATTCCTGTGGGATGTAAACTTGGTGGAAATGCCCTTCACATAACCTAATGTATAGTCTGGGTCATTCTGGACCCCCACAAAAATGGCCCTGTGGACTGCATGCGGACCATGGGCTTCACTTTGCCTACTCCTAGTACAGTATAGAGGATTCTGACAAGATAAAGAAAGGCAACATGTTTACTCCAAACAGGTGCTTTTCATCAACTTTAGTTAAAGCTATTGTTAAACACAACGTTTACACTCATTCCCCAATAATCACTCTCACACGATCATTACAGTTCTTCAGAAATCTACAACTGTTTGTCAAAAAGCAAAAATAGGTTTATATAACTGTTGTTGTTGTGTGCCTTCAAGTTGCTTCCAGCTTATGGTGACCCTATGGCAAACCTATCATAGAGTTTTCTTGGCAAGATTTGTTCAGAGGCCTTCCTCAGAGGCTGAGAGTGTGTAACTTGCAGAGCAGAAAGTCCATGGCAGAGCAAAGATTCAAACCCAGGTTATTTCCCTGAAATGCCACAATCGATTCTATCCATGGCATTGATTTGCCACGATTGTGGCATTTTACCCCAGGATTCTGTTCACATTTGGCAACAGGGTAAAATGCCACAATCGTGGCAGAAGGGGAGGGAGGAGGAAGGTGAGGAAGAGTGGAGGTGGCTGAGGGAGAGAAAGAGGAGGAATGACAAGAATGGAGGGGGCTGGGAGGAAGGAGAAAGACTGAGGGGGCAATCGGAGGCAAGATGAGGCGTGATGGAGGAGGAAGGAGGAGGAAGAGGAAGCACAAAAACAGAGGGGACAATCGGAAGTGACTGGAGGGAGGCAAGAATAGGGGTGGCTGAGAGAGAGGAAGAGGAAGGAAGAAATTGGATGGGAACTATTTCCCATTGGCTAAAAACCGGTTCTTTTGAAAAGAACCGCAAGAAAATCCATGGCCAAAAAAAACCTTGGTTAAGGGGAATTTACACCTTGCCTCCCCCCCCCCCCCAATTTGGGATAGAAAACCCCAGCACAAGTATGAACAACCCACCGGTTTGGGTCATGAAACCCCAGCACAAGTATTAATGACCCTCATTTAAATCGGATTGGAGCCCAGGTTAAAATGCAGTGTGGATGGACCCTAAGTCTCCAGTGTCACAGTCCAATGCTTAAACTCACACACCATGCTGGCTCCTAGGATTATAATTTTGATCTCAAATTCTTGCACTTGGAAAGATGGGCTGATTTACATTTTCATGTACATCACTGAAGAAGTCACCATTTGATAATCTAAAACCTCAACTAGATGATACATTTGCCTTTATTTTTGGCTTAATTGCATGTGTGTTTGTTTTGTCTCCTGCAAGATAGCCATCCAACCTCTATTTAGAGACCTCTAAAGAAAGATTGTCCACCATGCTGTACAGAAGACTATTCCACTCTTGAGCAGCTGTTACAGTTAAGAATCTTTTTAGGTAGAATTGCTTTTCTCATGCAATAGTTTCTACTGGTTCATGTTCCTGTCTCTAGAGATTTTCAGTCCCTTTTTGTTTGTTTGTTATTTTAGCAACAGTCGCTAAACACATGATTCATATGAATGAAGGTGGATGGATATTCTGGAGATTCTAAATGCTCTGACACATTAATGCAAAAAAACCAAAATAACCTCTCTTTCCAAACTACAGTTCAGGTTATTAATGTTGAAGATTTTACCGCTAAAATGATGATATTATCCTTTTTGAATGTATAATTAACCCAGTAATTTGTATAACACTTCTACTTTAAATTAGCTTTTTAAAATATATTTTTTCAAATAAAGTTAGGGGTTTTTTTGTATACATACAGTAGGAAAAAATGTATTAACTGCAAAGAGTAGTTAGATGTTATTACCAACCAAATTTGCTTAATTCACAGTCTAGTCCTACTGCAGGATACTTTGCCTAGACAATGATGTTACTGCTGCTGAGCTGACATATGTTCTTAGCAAAAATTTGGAGCAAAAATGGGGTAAAGGTATTGGTTTGCAAAATGACTCCACCCATCTCAAATGCAACTGTGATTTGCTTTTTGTCTAATTTTCACAGCACGTGACAGGAAGAGATAAAGACTTCATTGGCCAGACAAGAGGTCAGCTCTCCACTTCTCAGAGCTTATCTCAGGTCAACAGTTAGGGATGAGCCAGAAATAAGAAGCTATGGGGGAAAGACAGCAGTCAGACCCAAGGTGTCAGACAGGATCAAAGAACATCCAAGAGGCTGGGCTGAGAAGCAAGTCAGGACTCAGTGATAAACCAGGGACCCATTCATACTACAAAATTATAACACTATGATTCCAGTTTAAGTGACATCACAGCATTCCATGGAATTCTGAGATAGGCAGTTTAGAGAGGGGTGACCTTGGATGAGTTACATTCTCTCAACTTCAAAGGATGGCAATGGCAAACTCCCTCTGAAGAAACTCACCAAGAAAACCCCATGACAGCTTTACCTTAGGGTCGCCATAAGTCAAAAATGACTTGGAGGTACATAACAACAAAAACAAAGCTCTGTGCTGAAAGGAACTATACTACCTTGAGGGCTGGAAGCGTAGGTTTCATGGCCAGTCACGAGGAGGATTCGGAGGATGACAAGGAGGACTTGGCCCTTCAGGTGCAGGGGGAACGTGAGGCTGAGCCAGGCCCCAGTTTTGCCCTGCCAGATCCCAGCTCTGCTCTCTCAGCTCCTGGAGAGTTGGCTCAGCCCAGCCCTAGCCCTGTTGGATCACCTCCAGTGGACCTGTGGCTCAGCAGCCCAGCCTTTCCCTAGCAGAGGTTCCAGGCATGGGAAACATAGAGGAGCAAGATACTGAGGTACCTACCTTCAGCCAAATAAGGACTGAAAGGGCGTGCCTTTGGCGTTCCCAAAGGTTAGCTGAAAAACACTCATTAATCACCCAGCAGCTGCAATAAGGAGTTGGCTTGATATAAATACCTGGCAGAAGCCAAGCCTCTTTGTCAGAGTTTATCTGCATTCCTTTGGTGAAAGCTGCTCTCTCTGACTCCCTTGGACTTTGTTGCTGGACTCCTTGCTTCCTAGACCTCGTATAGACCTAGACCTCTTGACCTTGGACTGGACTCATTGATCTATTTTCTGGCACTATTAATAAATTAAATTAATAATAAATTATTTATATATAGCCCGCGCAATCACAAGGAATCCAGGTGGGTTACAGCAATAAAAATATATACAAAATACAATAAAAATTCAAAATTAGCCCCTTTCCAATCCCCACTCCCCCTTTCTCCCTCCAGGATGAAAGATGGCAATTGTTGCCATGGAGGGAGGGCTCTGACCCTGGACTGGACTTGTGGAACTACCTTCCAGAACCCTGGACTGGCTTTTGGTTTTGCTCTATCGGATACTACACTGGTATTGTGGTTTCGGAACTGTTTCTTTAAAGCCTTGCTTTTGTTTACCTTTGCCTGGCACACTCTTATCAGCTATCCACTGGTGACCTTCCTGGACAGTACGAGTCTCAAAAGTCTCTTTCTTGACTCCCTCTATCTTTGAGCCAGGATTGGTATTGGAAAAGACACAGAATTACGGTGGTTTTCCCTCTTCCAGACAGTGATGTGTGACAAGGTTCAGTAAAATGCTGTGAAGAGACATGTTCTCATTTCCATTGTCCCCTTGACCTGTCACTGCAACAAAGCAGATCCAGCTTTGCAGCTCATAAATGGGACTGTACAGAAATTATTAACATGATAGTACAACTACAGCCTTCTGGAACTATGCCTCTCCATCACCATGGTGAGATTATCTCCATGGAGAAGCACCTAAAAAGTTCTGCCAGAAGACTCTGTACAGACACAATTGTGTCAGAGAAAAACAATTTCTTTGCTGCCAGCAATGCCATGGAGCAAACTTCCAGCTGGCCTGTGTTTAGTTGGATTTATTCTGTCTTTTAACCACTATCTCTGTTGTTGCCATTCCTTTTGTTCTAACTTTGCCAAGGGACTGGTTTTCTTCGATTAGTGGGAAGGCATGTTCAGGAGCCCAACATGTATCACTGTTCTGTCAGGCAAACCAACAAACGAGGCTTGAAGCAACTGGAAAAACAAAAATAAAAAGAGCAAGACTGGGCTGGAACCTCTCCTTGCTGTGTTGGAGAGAGTTAAAATAGTAGCACTACTAACAGTGTCAATTGGTAAAGTCTGGGATTTTCCCATGGAACAAATAAAGTGTGGTCATGCAGTCACAGCTAGGTCTTTAAAAAATCTTTTAAAAATCAGTGTCTAAGGAACCTTCAGATGTAAGGCACAGCACTGCCAGGAATAGGTCATTTTCCTGCTTGCCCCTTTGGAGGGCAGTTCAAGGAGTTGTTGTTGTGAGTCTTCAATTTGTTTCCTACTTATGCTGACCCTAAGGTGACCCTATCCTGGGGTTTTCTTGACAAGATTTGTTCAGAGCAGGTTTGCCATTGCCTTCCTGTGAGGTTGACAGCATGGGATTTGGACAAGGCTACCCACTGGGTTTCATGGACGAATGGGGAATCCAACTCTGACCTCCAGAGTCACAATCCAACACTCAAAACCATGATGCCACGCTGGGACTATACCAGAGTTCAAACCACCAATTTGTCCATGAAGCTCACCAGGCAATCCTAGACCAAACCTCTCTCCTCTTGACCAGCCTCACAGGATTGTTTTAAGGCTCAAAAAAGAAGAAAGTGTGTACTTAGTTGTGTTTTATAGCAATGCTTTGAAGAACCCTCCTCTGGTTAACAAGCGTGGCCATGCAGCAGAGAGGGCCCGGGCCGGTGGAAAGCGGCCCACGCAGTGCCCACCCTCTGAAGAGGAAGCCCCACTTTCCCGTTTGTCTGCCCCATTTCTCACTATGTACTTGTGCACAAAATGCAAAACTAAATTGCATACTATAGCCCTATACCAAAAATGTAGTAAAGGGTTTGACACTATGGTTACATTGGGAAGGGGGGAGGCAAAATCTGTAGATGTAGGTTTGGTGAAGAAAAAATCTGATGGGACTTGTAGTGCACCAACATCTGGTGAGTCACCATTGCCCACACATGGCCTAGGGAGATTCTTTTCTCCCAGGATAATCATACAGTTATACTTAGTTACTCCACTATTTTATTTGCGACTATCAGAAGCACAATTCTCTGAGCTCAGGCCATTCTGTCAGCTGAGCCAAGAGAATCCAACACAGGGAGCATATATGATTACAGCAGTGTGGGACTTGCTTTTGACATCAGTCATGGGGAAACTAGCTTCTGATGCTTGTTCCTGAAAGAGTCAGAAATTTACATGTATTCTCTTTCTATTAATATTGAACCAAACATCCCTCATTCCCTCTGGGAAACATTTTACTCCTTAAAGACAAAGTTCCAGCTGAGAAGCACAAGGCTGAACAACTGTTTGTGTATGCTTTTAAATTCATTTCTAAACTCTAAATCAGTTGCTTGGTATAAAGAACATCAGCCTGATCTTATGTTTACAAAATGCCAAGGGACCTGATTGATAACCAGGGACAACCTAAAATAAAGAGCACCCAGTTTATTTTCAATTTACTTCCAAGGAGGGGCTGAAACCTTTTTATTGATACTCTCCACCCACATGGAATTCTGGACATTATACAGTGGGCCCTTGGTATCCACTGGGGTTTGGTTCCAGCACCCTCTGTGGATATCAAAATCCATGGATACTCAAGTCCCATTAAAAACAATAGCACAGTAATATAGTATACCTTATGTAAAATGTCAAAATCAATGTTTGCTTTTTGGAGTTTATATATTTAAAAATATTTTTAAGCTGTAGATGCTTGAATCCATGGATAAATAATCCATAGATACAAATGGCTGACTGTACTCATTCAGAATGACTTGCGGCTCCTGGAACCCACAAGGTCCATCCATTCTAAGGAAGCCATTGGCTTCTTCACATACTCAGAACTTTAGATTTGGCCACTTTCCCCATGGTCAGATTCCAAATTGCTTTATAATATATTTAAAAATCAGGTCCATATAACCCATTTTTGGGTTTAAAATCTTCCTTGCAACTTATAAGATCAGTCTCCCCTTCTTTTATAACTGCTCTTTTTGTTTGCCAGTAGGGGGTTCCCATAATTGGCTGTTTGTAATTCAAAGATCTCTTATTCCAAACCTTTCCAAAGAAATCTATTTTTAAAAACCAGCACGTCACCGCTCTTTACAACCTCTGAAAGACCTACTGGTCTCAGATTTGATCATTTTTTGCTTTCTCTTCCCGAGTTATACATTCTCATGAGTTTTTACAGCACAAGTTTGATTCCAGAGAATTTGACCTTACATTCCACTTTGTCTTTTTATAGTATCACGGAGTGAGCCCTCCCTGCTAGACAAGATTTGCTATACAACTTATATACCAATTTTACATTAAATAGTCTTTCCACTACACATCTGTTGTCTAATATATTACATCACAACAGAGCAGGATAGATGTTTTCATACTCTTCAACATTTCACATATGAAAACTGGGACACATGTGGCCAAGCAACAGCAGAGCGTGGTCAAGATGGTAAACTTATTAATGAGGAAGAACACACAAGTTAGGAGAGGTGGTAGAATTTTGCTTTAGTCTGAACCTACTAGGAAAGATGAGATTCTTCCCCCTCCTCTCTTCTCCCTCCCACTGTTGACTGAGTGCAAACTGCTTTTGCAGATTCAGTTTTCAGCAGCTGAAGCAAGCTAAGGATGAAAGAGGAAAGTAGGGGGAGTAGAGAGAAACTGGGACATTTTAAAAAAAGCTAAAAAGTGGAATGACAAAAGATCAGTTGGGCCTGGGATTGGTCCTTGTCCAACCAGAACAACTGAAGTGCAGATGTTTTGAGGCTTAAAATAGCCATCACACTCTTTTGCATTAAGTAGTGAGTGAGAAGTATTTGATTTCTAATTTGATACTAGTCCTTTGCAACTGCACACTACATGCCTATTAATCCCTGTCTTTAGCACTGTCCCAGACCTCAGTGGAAATGAACTAACTACAGCTAGCCTTGTTCTATGTTAACAGAGGAAGCAGAGCTCTTCATGCTTGTCTGTGTGTCTTGCCTTCAAGTCCCCTGTCAGTTAAAGGTAAGCCCACACATTTCATATGGTTCATGGCTGCTTAGCTTCCAAGATCAGAGGGGATCTGGTGCTTTTAGGTTATTATGGGTTTATTCAGACAGTGAAAACAATCCAGGTAGAATGTGGGTTGCATCTTTGTTGTTCACATGCATTTTGAATGCACTTGATTAAGTTGGGGGGGGGAGGCTGACACCCCCCCCCTTAACCCAGGATAATTGATCTTGGGGTTTTTACCTGAGTTTTCCTAAAAGATTTGCATTGTTGGCTGTGTGAATAACCAAAGAAAATAGACCTGGGATAAACAGGGGTAAAACTCTGCATGCCTTGAATGTGCTTTAAATATATCCACATTAGCGACTTCATCTTTATACAAGGGCTGACATGTGTGAGCAACAGAACTCACCGAGATACACATAGATGCAGTTCTGATTTAAAAAAAATACTGTGAAAAACAAAACTAGAATGTTTTAGTGAGATTATTTGAACAGTCACTTTAAACAACCCAACGTCTGAATAGGGCCTTAAGAAAGCCTTATACCACAGCTAGAGTCTTGGATATTAAGGATGCTTGCGACTGTCAAGACCATTTGAAGGAAATCCTGGGTAATGATCATGATTACATTCTGGGGAAAAGTGATTCTCTGTGGCCCATAGGTAACAGGGTGCAGTTCAGACTTATGCTGATCTTCATCTGGAATCTGAAGCAGAGGATCATTTTACTGTATTTTCTGAGTTTATTTAGATCCCCTGTCTATAGGGGGCGGGGGGAGAGAGATGCTCAGTTTAAAAAAAACTAATAAACAGAATTCATAGAATCATAGAATCATAGAGTTAGAAGAGACCGCAAGGGCTATCCAGTCCAACCCACTGCCATGCAGGAAATTTCAGTCAAAGCATCCCCGACAGATGGCCATCCAGCCTCTGTTTAAACACCTCTAAGGAAGGAGATACCACTACACTCCAAGGGAGTGTGTTCCACTGTCAAACAGCCCTTACTGTCAGGAAGTTTCTCCTAATGTTGAGGTGGAATCTCTTTTCCTGCAGTTTGCATCCATTGTTCCAGGCCCTAGTCTCTGGAACAGCAGAAAACAAGCTAGCTCCCTCCTTAATATGACATCCCTTCAAGTATTTAAACAGGGCTATTGTATCACTTCTTAACCTTCTCTTCTCCAGGATAAACATCCCCAGCTCCCTAAGTCATTCCTCATAGGTCATGGTTTCCAGACCCCTCACCATTTTGGTCACCCTCCTTTAGACACGCTCCAGTTTCTCAATGTCCTTTTTTAATTGTGGTGCCCAGAACTGGACACAATATTCCAGGTGGGGGCTGACCAGAGCAGAATAGAGTGGCACTATTACTTCTCTTGATCTAGACACTATACTTCTATTGATGCAGCCTAAAATTGCATTGGCCTTTTTAGCTGCCGCATCGCACTGTTGACTCATGTTCAATTTGTGGTCTACTTGGACTCCCAGATCCCTTTCACACATAGTCTTGTTCAGCCAGGTCAGGGACAATTCTCAGCCAAGTAACTTATGGCTGCACTTTTATGGGGTTTTAACAATAGGTTTTGGACAGGTTTGACTGGTTTAGGTGATGAGGTGTTTCAAATAGTTCTGCTGCTTCTGCAAGCCTCTGAGGACCTTGATCAATCGTATCTGAGTGTTAGGGGATGGGAGTTTGGAAGAATGAGGCTTACGGGCCACACATGGTCTGCATAAACTCTTCCATTCCTGGCTTAAGATGAGAGCCAGTAGAGAAAGGAGAGAGAGAGAGACTTTCCTTTAATTGGCACAATTCCCAGATCACCAGGGAGTCACCATGCTGGGGCTGAAACCTTGGCTGCTCTCACATTGCAGAATTAATGCAATTTGACACCATATTAGCTGCCATGGCTCAATGCTACGGACATCTGGGATTTGTAGTTTTGTGGGATAATTAGCTTTCTCTGTCAGAGAGCTCTGATGCCACAACAAAATACAAATCCCAAGATTCCACAGGCCATGGCAATTAAAGCAGTATCAAACTGCATTTATTCTGCAGTGTGATTACAGTCTTTGTTCCACCTTTAGAGATACAGCACTGAAAGAGTGAAGGCAACACTGGAATGAAAAGCCAGCATTTAATGCTGGTGTCTCATGTCACCCACCACTGAAAATATCCTTTCCTTTGAAATGCTGGTTGATGGGAAAGACTCTGTGAAGATATCTGAGGGGCAAATAAATGGCAGGAGAAATGGCCAGAAATTTGTGTTTGGAGGGATATTTCTCTTGTTATTCTAAATTATTAGTTCCATAGATTGTAGAGAAAAGCTTCAAAAATACAGTTTTCATTTATCAGGGGAGGAGGAAAAGCAGCTGGGGAAGGAGGAAAAATAACTCAGACTCAGAGTCATATACGAGTTTATCACACCGCTAATAAACCCGGCTTACCTCTCCTGAACTGAAGTCTAATTTGGGATGCAGACGGGTTCTATTGTCTGGGAACAAGAAAGGGAATAAAAGAACAATTTCCTTTTCCAAAAACAAAACAAAACCACCCACCTTTGAGAACTCAAACCTATATATCCCCTGCAAAGGCTTTATAGGAAAAGAGATGCAGCCTTCTCAAGTAGTTTGTCAAAGCTAGAGATGAACAGAATAACAGAAAGTGAAGTCGAAAGCTTTCATGGCTGCATCCATAGTTTTTTGTGGGTTTTCCAGGCTATGTGACCATGTTCTGGAAGTGTTTATTCCTGAAGTTTTGCCAGCATCTGTGGCTGGCATCTTCAAAGAAACATGGCTGAAGATGCCAGCCACAGATACTGGCAAATTGTCAGGAATAAACTCTTTTAGAACATGGCCACATAGCCCGAAAAACCCATAAAAAGCTATAGAGTAACAGAATGTCTGAAAGCTTTACATACTTTAAAAAAAAAATATATAAAACTATTTCTAAATGAGATTTTCATCTATTTTATTCAAAATCAATCTTGTTCTGATAATGTGCTTCATAATTTTAATCTTATTCTGAGAATTGCTTCAAAATTTAAGGGTTGCCTAACTGACCACAACATTTAACTGCTGTCATGAAAGAGGTGTGTTGCATGGTACAGCCCCATGTACTGTGTGTGGCTTTCTTATCTGCATCATAGCCTGCTTCAAATCAGTATTAATACAAATAATACACAATTACATTCAATTTTTTCAAAATACATTCCAGCTCTAAGCCTTCTTACTTCATAATGCTCCTTATCCAGCCTAATTCTTCAAATTTCTTCATGAGGCCATGCTTCTCCCTTTACTATAAGTAGAGTTTTTGCATAGTAATTTGACTTCATCCCACCAAAGGGACCTATTAACCTACTCCTGTTAATCATACAGCATTTTAACAGTAAATGACTTTTAAAGTCCAATCCTTACTAGCTGACTAATGGCGATAACTAGGCAAGTGCTAAGTCAAATCTTTTAATTCCACCATGTTTTCTGAATTTCTGCCCCATATTTTCTGACATCCACACAATGTCTGTGCATGCTTTGGTTTTTTTGGTTTTTTGTTTGTTTGTTTTTTGCTTGCTTGTTTAAACAATTTCTCTTTATGAAATTGTCTTCTTTTTTTTTCGCCCCTCAAAGAGCAATTGTAGAAATGGATGCATAATACAGTGACTCACCAATCATGCATCTTGGCATTTTACATGTGCAAATGCACATGCAATATAAGTCATTGTTGGGATACCATGGCCTGTTACAGACTGCCAAAATAAAGCTGCTTCGGGTCTCTTTGGAGGTATGCTGTTTAAATGATGCATGCATCCTAAGAATCCGGAAGCTGCACCAAAGCTGCACTCCAGTGCTTAGGAATGGAGTGTGGTTTTGGCGCGACCTCCGGACTCTTAGGACCCATGCATCATTTAAATAGCATACCTCCAAAGAGACCCGAAGCAGCTTTATTTTGGCAGTCTGTAACAGGACCATGATTCACATTTTCAGTCATAACTGAACATGATCTAATCTCTCTGCACAGGCTGAAAAAAGAAAGAGTGAAACTGCCAAGCTTCAGTAAATCTAGAAGCCCCTTAACAGTGCAATCTGACAAACAGGTTGTCATAGTGTGACAACAGACAACCAACTAGGTTCGTTCCAGGAACTTTTCTGTAGACAATGGATGAGTGAGAACAACACTTTCCCTGGGGCTCTTTGTGCCTCTGTGCACCATTCATCAGGTTTGTGCAAAGTGTTGTATTTCTAACTAGGAACAGGACAAAACTTTTTTTTTCAAATTCTAATGTGAACATACCTGCTTATGCACTTGTGAACCAATGCACAAACTAAACTTAGATTCTAAAGCTGAATAAGTACATCAAAATCACTGGAGCTATCAGATTTTATCCACATTCCCTTCCCACTGTTTTTCTAGATATGTAGCTGGACACATTTTGTGCAGTAGAATAATGAAATATGCAGTAGGAAATAGGTTTTAGTGCAGTTGACAATATGAGCCTTAATCAGGAACATGAATTGTCAACTACTTGCAACATTCCTTTGCATCACAGCTACTTAAAAAACACTGGTTTTCATCACCAGATTTTCTAATGAGAAATCAATGACCTGGATGACAGAATTGGGAACATACTTATCAAATTTGCAGATGACACCAAATTAGGAGGAATAGCTAATACCCCAGAGGACAGGACCAAGATTCAAAATGACCTGAATAGACTAGAAAGCTGGGCCACAGCTAACAAAATGAAATTCAACACAGAAAAATGTAAGGTATTGCACTTAGGGCGGAAAAATAAAATGCACAGATATAGGATGGGTGACACCTGGCTGAATGAAACTACGTGTGAAAGGGATATAGGAGTCCAAGTAGACCACAAGTTGAACATGAGTGAACAGTGTGATGCGGCAGCTAAAAAGGCCAATGCAATTTTAGGCTGCATCAATAAAAGTATAGTGTCTAGATCAAGAGAAGTAATAGTGCTACTGTATTCTGCTTTGGTCAGGCCCCACCTAGAATATTGTGTCCAGTTCTGGGCACCACAATTCAGAAAGGACATTGAGAAACTGGAGCGTGTCCAAAGGAGGGCGACAAAAATGGTGAAGGGTCTGGAAACCATGCCCTATGAGGAACGACTTAGGGAGCTGGGGATGTTTAGTCTGGAGAAAAGAAGGTTAAGAGGTGATATGATAGCCCTGTTTAAATATTTGAAGGGATGTCATGTTGAGGAGGGAACAAGCTTGTTTTCTTCTGCTCCAGAGAACAGAACCCGGAACAATGGATGCAAGCTACAGGAAAAGAGATTCCACCTGAACATTAGGGGAAACTTCCTGACAGTAAGGGCTGTTCGACAGTGGAACAAACTCCCTCGGAGTGTAGTGGAGTCTCCTTCCTTGGAGGTCTTTAAACAGAGGCTGGATGGCCATCTGTCAGGGATGCTTTGATTTGGATTTCCTGCATGGCAGGGGGTTGGACTGGATGGCCCTAGTGGTCTCTTCCAACTCTATGATTCTATGATTCTATGAAATGGGGGGAAATTATGGGTTTTTCCATTTCTGCATCCAACTGTATTTCACTTTCTCTGTGACCAGCATACATAAGAGTTTTCACATTCTGATTCAGATATATAGAAGATCCAAGATCTTTGTTTGCATCAGCAGATTTATAATATGTGTTGGAAATCAAACCTAGTAGGTGTTGACAGCATCTCCAACAATGATAATATATGTTCTAGTCGTGGTACTGAAGCATTCAATTGTAGACTCATTATTTCATTGAAAATGTGGGGACTGATAACTCATTGTTTTATAATAAAAGGTCTTTATTAGTGTGATTTATTAGTATTGGTATTATCTGTTGCTTTTTAATGGATGTATTTTAAGAGGATATTAATGGCATGTCTGATGGAATGTTTAGAAATGTGTTTTTACCTATATTTATTTTATAATGTAAATCACCTTGAGTCCCACACAAGGGAGAAAGAGAGTGTATGAATAGACAAATATATTACAATACAATAATGTTGCCCTTTCATTGAAAGTACATTGGTGAAATACTTCATTTGTATTCAGCTCCATAAAAAAGATACTCAGTTTATCTTTTATGACTTGTAAAGGGATATTTGAATCACAGTTAATTTCTAGCAGTTGACTAATATAACTTGAGATATTTTCAATTCCTCCCAGTGAAAGCATATTTGTTCTGATTGACACAATATATGGGAGTAATTCACATATTCAAATGATTTGTACATACTTATGTGAACTTTCTAAATATAAGGGCATATTTCATTTTCACTACAAATGCAGTTTTGTACCAATACTGTGAATTCTATTAGATACCCCAGACCCCAGCAATTCCTGGTTTTCCCTGGTGAAAATGGCTATTAAACACGCTAAAATGAAATTTGTGATATAAATAAAATGACTTAACTCCTCTGGTCCCTGTAGAGAAATCAACATACGTAGAAGTTAATGGAGAAGGGCAAGCAGTGGATGGAAGCAATTACATGCTCCCTTTGCCAGCACCTTTCCTTAACTTTGCACTGGATTACAAACAAAATCTTTCATTTCGGGACTCACTATAAATAATCAGATCTTTAACCATCTTCTAGCAGTGGTACCTCGGGATACGAAATACCCAGGTTACGAAATTTCCGGGATACGAAAAAATCCCATTGGAAATAATTGTTCCGGGTTACGATTTTTTTTCGGGTTACGAAAAAATTTTTTGGTGCTTTTCGGCGCTTTTTCGCACGAAACGCGGCTTTTCCCCATTAGCGCCTATGGCAATTCGGCTTACAAAGGCTTTTCGGGTTACGAAAGCGGCCGCGGAACGAATTAATTTCGTAACCCGAGGGAGCAGTGTATTTTAACATACAACTTCCAGTCTTGTTATGCAGATTCTCCATATCTTGAAGGAATAGGTGGTAGTCATACATTTTCTGACTATTCCTCCTGTTTTCCTTTTTCATACAGATTCTGTACATAGTTTCACTTTAGAGTTTATACTATTGTACCTTTTTATAGATATTACCTGTAGTGATGCTATGGATTGTATTAAACTCATAAACCACAATGCCACAACCTGGACCTGAAACCTACCAGTAAATTTGATATAAGTTTGGGTTTTCAATGCTTCATCTTCCTATCCAAATGTGATTTCCAGGTCTCAGCTTTATAGTATGTACATTTTAAAAACGTGGGCATGCAAAAACATCTTGAGTTAACAATATCCATCTCTTTTACGGTTGAAAGCAGCACATTTTCCTTTTCAGAAATTTAGCCATTACCTATATTATTGTATATGAAGCCAAAAACATAAATACATATACCCAAAAGAACATGAGGTAGACCAAAAACTACTTTAATTTTAGAATCACTATGGACAATGAGGAGGAAAAGCAGCAGCTGCTGCTGCTTCCAGAGAATACTCTGATTTTTCTGCTAGTAAAATCATGGCATCTGATGTTACAGGCGGCACTAATTTTTGCTATTACAGTATATTTGCCTGATTTAAGTACCTGAAGCTGAAATTCCTGTGTGTTAGATAGTAGAATACGAGAATAAATGTGTGTTGGTTCCAGGTCTATAGCCAGCCTAATTATATATAGAGATAAGTTTGAATGCTGAAAAGAAAATGAAAATAGACAACTAGCTTATGACGAATCCAACTGTATAGGGTTACTGCCTGATACTTTGATTGGATTAGTGTTTTGATTGGATGAGATACATGTTTACATAAAAAGGTATAGCTGAGATCTTTTAGCTGGTTGGCAAAACAAAGGCTGGGAAGAGTATAGAATAGAAAAGTACTCAATTTTGCTTTCTGTGAGACTGGTGGTCACCTCTTGACTGCTGATAATCTGAATTCCTTAGAAAGGTAAATGGTATTTACCCCCCCCCTTTTTTTTTTTTTTTGGTTTGGATGAAGTTTGTTATCTAATATCCCCAAAATTCTGGTCTGGAAATGGTTGTAAACAGACATGCTAGGAGATGGATTGTAACGCTTTGCTATAGTTCTAAAACAGGTGAAAATCTTGTTATTAGAAGTATGCCTAGACTGTTTAAGGTCTATGTAACAGTGCATTTATCTGTATTATCTGTGTTACAAGAAAAATGTATTAGTATAAAGCTGCAGTTTTTTCTCCTGTTATTTTTTAAAGATTTAAGAAAAGGGGAATCCAGATGTTGATTTGACTAATGAATTTGATTGGGTTTTGCAACATTGGGAGCCTACATACCAATATGACAAATTCCAGAAAATCCACACAGACCCAGATCAACAGGTATAAGGCAAAGAACTCTTAATCTTCTAAGAGATACAGGAGCGGAAAAACCATGCCTTTGTTACAGGGACCTTTTCATACTACACTGCTATAATATTGTAATATCATTTTAGCTGCCATGGCTGCATCTTACAGAATTATGTAGTTGTAGTCACCATAAACCAAGACTAGAATACCAGGACTAGAAACCCTGCATACAATTTTTGTTGTTGTTTTGATTCATGGCAAACCTATGAACATGAGACCTCCAAGATCCTTTGTTGTCAATTGCTGTACTGAGATTTTGCAGACTAAGGGCTGTAGCTTTCTTGATTGACTATGGGGCTCAACAGACTACCCTTAAGGGGTGGACTGCAGCCACCCCTTTTAACACCAGATTGGGGCCATGGCAACTACATGTTGCGGCCCCAATCTGGCCTTTCCATGTGCAAAAAGGAGCCAAAAAAGCAATTTTTGCACCACAGAAAGGGCGCCATAGCCACTTGCACCACAGCTTTTCAGCGCTCCTCTGGCACTGCATGATCTGGAGGATGAACACCAGAGGAGCACTGTGATGCCGCCTGCTGTGTGATGGGGCACACAACATCATGCCGGTATGAGGGCAGAGTCGGGGCCTGCGTTGTGTTGATACCACTCCGCCCTGATGCCAGCCTTAATGGCTGATCTCTCGAGGCAGTTAATCCACCTGTAGTATGGTCTTCCTCTTTTGTTGCTGCCTTCTAGTGAATCATGTTGTCTCATGATATAACAGCCTCATTTAAGTCATCTTCTGTTTTAGTAAGAATTCAGGCTTGATTTACTCTAAGACTCACTTGAGAGAGCCAGTGTGGTGTAATGCTTTGAGTGTTGGGTTACAACTTTGGAGATCAGGGTTTGAATCGCTGCTCAGCCATGGAAACTCACTGATCTTGGGCATGACATACTCTCTTAGCCTCAGGGGAAGGCAAAAGCAAACCCCATCTGAACAAATTTTGCCAAGAAAACCCTGTGATAGGGTTTCTTCAGCCTTGTCATAAGTAAGTAAGTAGATAAATAAAACTTGAAGACACATAACAAAAACAAGACTCATTCATTTGACTTTTTAACAGTCCATCATATCTATAAAATCCTTTACCATCTTCACATTTCAAATAAGTTGACTTTCTTCTGTCAACACCTTTCACTGTCCAGCTTTCACAATGATACATACAAATTACTACCCTACACTATTTATTATGGCCAAAACCTGAGCATGAGGGATAACCCCTTCCAATGTGACAGGAGGCAGCCTCTTGTGAATGTTAAGGAAAAAGCAACATGGGATATACAGTGAATGAAATAAAACATGTATGTGAGAGACAGGATGACTCAGCAGAAGCAATTAGAAACCACACAGGTGAAAATGGTAATATAATTAACAAGTCCTAAATGCCAAGGACAAGAGATGCAAAGTGGATAATTGAACACACCTGAGAATTGTTAAGTGGTCAAGGCTGAGATGATGAAATCATTAATTATGGGATGAACCAAGAGAACCAATGAAAATGGTTGTACACGCCCACTGGGTGGAAACTGACAAGAGTGGGTGTTGTTTTCCAAGGACTATAATAATGGCTATGAATCCCAATGTATTTTGTGGAGGAGTAGTGTGGGTAGTAGTAGTGGATAGTGAGGAGTATAGTATTGTTGTATTGGAGTTGTGTTGGATAGTTTTGGAGCTGTATATAGTAGAATAAAGTAGATCTTT